>NW_025336087.1:33277546-33583524 GCF_004798865.1 Varanus komodoensis | reverse complement strand
ACCTCAGATATGCAGATGATACCACTCTCATGGCAGAAAGTGAAGTGAAGAGGAACTAAATAACCTCTTGATGCGAGTGAAGGAGGAGAGCGCAAAAGTTGGCTTGAAACTCAACATTAAGAAAACTAAGATCATGGCATCCGGTCCTCTCACTTCCTGGCAGATAGATGGGGAAGAAATGGAGGTAGTGACAGATTTTATTTTCCTGGGCTCCAAGATCACCGCAGACGGGGACTGCAGCCAGGAAATTAAAAGACGCCTACTCCTGGGGAGGAAAGCTATGGCAAATCTAGACAGCATACTAAAAAGCAGAGACATTACCCTGCTAACAAAAGTGCATATAGTCAAGGCTATGTTTTTCCCAGTTGCAATGTATGGCTGTGAAAGTTGGACCATAAGGAAGGCTGAGCACTGAAGAATTGAGGCCTTTGGATTGTGGTGCTGGAGGAGACTCCTGCAAGTCCCTTGGACCGCAAGGCGATCAAACCGGTCAGTCCTAGAGGAGATCAACCCTGACTGTTCTTTAGAAGGCCGGATACTGAAGATAAAACTCAAATACTTTGGCCACCTAATGAGAAGGAATAACTCACTGGAGAAGAGCCTAATGCTGGGAACAATAGATGGCAAAAGAAGAAGGGGACGGCAGAGAATGAGGTGGCTAGATGGAGTCGCAGAAGCAGTTGGCGTGAACTTAAGTGGACTCTGGGAGATGGTGGAGGATAGGAAGGCCTGGAGGAATGTTGTCCATGGGGTTGCGATGGGTCGGACACAACTTCATGACTAGCAACAACAACAACAACTGATGGCTGCTATTTTCATAGGCCATGACCAAGGCAATACGAACATGAATGGCAACAGTCTCAGGTTCACCACAGTATAAACTGATACAATGGACCATTCCCGAAACCTTTCTGTATGCAGTAGATGTGGCAACCTCAGAAATGGGAAGTAGAGGAAAGAAATACCTTGATGCTGTATCCTGAAGAAACCCTTGCTGGACTGAGAAGAACTCAACAATTTTAGGCCAGTGGCAAACATCTTCTTCCCGGGCAAGGTTCTTGACTGGGTGGTAGCCCACCAGCTCCAAGAGCTGTTGGATGAGACTTATTATCTGGATTCATTTCAGGCTTGTATGGCATGGAAACCACTACGGTTGCCTTGCATGATGACCTATGCTGGGCGAGACACAAGGAAAGTGTGACCCTGCCAGTTCTCCTGGACTTCCGCAGCTTTCAATACCATCAATCATTGTATCCCTCTGAGAAGACTGACTGAGTGGGGCGTGGGAGGCACCACATTGTGGTTCCAATGAAGGGGCAGGCACATATGATGTTTTAATATGAAGTATTTTATATTGTATTTTAATGTACTGTTGTGAACTGCCCAGAAAGTCCCAGCTGTTGGGTGGTATAGAAATATAATTAATTAATTAACTCCCAAGATCTCCTACATGCATCACACAGTGAGGTGATGGAAGTGTACCCATGTGTATGCCTGGTTTGGATCCGACCCAAACCTTCCAGTGCCTGCATCAAAATTTGTGATGCATGAATGGTTGGATGGATGGATGGATGGATGGATGGATGGATGGATGGATGGATATATATATATATGTGTGTGTGTGTGTGTGTGTGTGTGTGTGTGTGTGTATATATATATATATATATAGAGAGAGAGAGAGAGAGAGAGAGAGAGAAGACTTCAGTAAAGGTAAGTCATGATTATTGCTATGAGGAAAGCAAAAATGGCATTGCCAAGACCAGTCATGAATGTGTTGTAAAATTTCTTCCCAGCCATGTCAACCAGCAGCTCTCGTTTGTCCATAGCAAGGTGATGACAGCTTAAAGTAGGAGAGTGTAGCTGGGAATCTTCATAAAGATGAAGCCAGAGTGTTTGGCCAGTGCTTTCATGTAATGCATTGCACTGGCCCACAGAGAAATAATTCATTGCCAGGTGCATGCTGAAGCCCCATCCCTGAAGCCACTTAGCAATCTTGCTTGGGCCTGGGCCATGTCTTAGCCGAACAGGGACCTGAAGCATACAGATGAAGATCCCGCGTTGCACACTTCTCGCTCCCTGCCTTACACAACAGGAACAATGCGAGGCCCTGGTAACAGGTTCCCAGAGCTTACCACCGATTACTGATGAATATCTGCTTCAAAATAAAGAAAGCAAGACATGTGTATGCATCCACCAGAATCCAAGCAAAACACATCAGACTTGCAGCCATTCCCAAGGAATGCAAGAAAGAAATTTACCATCGTCAAAAGAGCAAGCAGTCCTTTGGCATGTAAAGTGCTATTTATCTACAGAAAAGTGCTGTTTATTTATAGAAAATTCTGGCTTCTATTTGCGTCCTGCCATTGGTTAGCTGATGAAGCAATTGCTGTAGTACTGGGTGCCAAAGGCTAGTTTCATAAAAAGATGGATATTCATTTAAAGCTGTCACCATTAATGTATAACTGGTATAAAAAGGGGGCGGGGGCTGATGCCAAACAATAATATCTTTTTCAATATTTCTCAGCAGGCTAGAGCCAGCCATTCATTATTCCAACAAAACAGATGCTCAGAGTAACTTCGTATGTGTCATGCTTCAGCCATATTAATTGGGAATAGGAAGGAGGCAGGAGTTAGAAATTAAGCATCACTGAAACAAACCTGTTCGAAATAAATAAAGATAAAATTAAAATAATGTTTCTTCTCTTATGCCTATCATATTTGTTAAAAATATGCTGCTTTTTCTTTGGTACATAACAGAGCAGAAGCATAAAGTAATCTCATTATATGAATAACAATATTCACTTTAAGAATTCTTGGATGCTTATTTTTATGAATTACTTGATAAATGCATTATTTCTGAAAAACACATGAACACTTACTGCACGTTTGCTATATCTCTGATGGCATGATCCTTTAATAAATGTTTGCACAAGTAGATCTTGTACGTATTAAAAGAGCTCACTCCCCATACATGGACATTAATGATTATAAACATAGGAGGGAAAAAGAGCAATTCTATGAAATTATCAATAATATCTATTCGATTTTGAATTTTCCAGAATGCAAGGTAATAAACCTCTTGCTTAGTTTCAGGACAGAACTGGGTGAAGTCCCAAACTGTGCTTGCTTAAAGCTTATTCTCCATGCACCCATACTTATCCCTGATCTTTCAAGCCCAAGTTCAGATAGAGATTGGAGTACCTAGGAACTAATTTGATTTAAAATAATTTATTTTAACAATTTTCCAGTTTCTAGAACATATTTTTGTTTATAGCTCTTCAGTTCTAACTTCTAGAAATCTAAAGTCTACATCAAATATTGCTTATTAAGTATCTAGCAACCTCATAATTCTACAACTTTCAAAAGTACAAAAATGCATAGTTACATGCCTTTATTGGGACCACCCAAAATTCCAAATAAAGGTATTACACAACTGTGGATTTGGGGGTTTATCCCTCATGGACTAACATTTTCATTTTTTATTGGTTGCTTTCTAAATTGCCGAAGTTATCTATGCTCGTATTTGTCTCTAGATTCAAATACTGGAATTAAATAATAGGTGGATAAAATAGTTTGCAGCTTGCACACGCTTACTAAGAAGCAAGACTCCAATCCTACATGCACTTTCCTGGGAATAAATCCCATTGTATTAATTCAGTATGACTTATCTCTGAATAAATATGGTTAGGATTACACAGTAAGTTTGATGTAATCCTCAACATGTTTGCCTATGCACAGACCTATCTGCACCCCAGTTGTTTTTCTATCCCACACGATTCTCTGTAGCATCTCAGCTACTTTTCTCCACCTGATAGGTCTCTCCAGCTATTCCTAGAACTGGTTTCAAGACATTTTGCTGCCTGAGACAAGGCTAGAAATGGTACGCTCCCCACCCACCACAATCAAAATGCATTGCACTACTCAAAGCTCAACAACTTGTTCAGGCCTTTGAAGCAGAAAATCCTACACACACTCTCCATTTTCCAAGTGCCATTTTTCTCCAGTTACATGAAAAAAGACATTCAAAATTGTTTTCTGTACAGTGGACTTCTGTCCATGATAAGTTATTATATCACAACACCTTTGTAAGTAATTTGAATTTATTGTGCCATTTGAACACAAAACAGCAAGAAGCCCCTATCTTCCTCACACATCCATTCACCTTTCTCTAGCCTTCTTTAATTCCCTGATGGTAAGGATCCACCAAAACCTGGTCACATGGATCATGCAAAAAGCAGGTGCACTCAAGAAAGGTGCTGTAGACACACTTAAGCAAGTCAGCACCCTGGGGTAAGCTTGTCCCACATTTAGAGACTGTTTAATCATTTGAAGCTCTTTGTGCTACAAAACCCAGCTTGAAGGAAGAAACAGAAGCCTTGGGCTAGCCTGGAAGATGAAGAAGGCTCTGGTGGTCCATTTGCTATAAGAGCAGCCAGTGCAGCTGTTCTGCCTCTTGTCAGGGCCTTGATGCCTGCAACTGAATTGCCCAGTAGCAATTGACTAGAGTGGTTTCTGCAGAGTCAGGCACATTGCAAGAAAGTTGGGCCACACTTGGCAGTGGTGCCGCTTAGCAGTTTTGGACTCCAGGTGATGAAAATAATGAGCAGCCTCTGGAAGGGAAGGTGGTTCTCCAGTTTTATGCCTTCTTGCTACATGCATTATGAGTCTGCCAAGGAAACGGGTCGGAAGGTGACCTACTAAAAGATCCCAGCCAGAATGCTAAAGATCCAGGCCTAAAAGATACCAAGTGAGCATCATAGCTGAGTGGGAACTAGAACTCAGCTCTCTGAAGTCACAGTCCCACACTGCACAGGAGGTACCAGGATTACGACAAAGCCTTCTGCGATACATTTTTATTTTTAAACAGAAAATGTCCTAGGGGTGTGCATGCCATGTAATGCCCCCATTACCCTTTTTTATATGACGGTGGTGGCAACCTTTATTCTCACTGCTGCTGAACATCATTTTCTCCAATACTTATCCCGCTCCCTATCTGATTTTGTCATGTAGCAATGCTTCCCTTTGGCATCTTCTGGGCAGCATACCTTGAAGTAAAATATGAGTGCTTAGTATCAGTGGGAAATAGCCTGCTCATGTGCAAGGGCGCCTTCAGTTAGAGGATGGAGGCCTCTGGGTGATCTCAACTATTGCTCTCTGCACCCTAAAACACTCCATTGGCCCACGGCTGCCTTCTCCACAGGGCCTGGTTGATGCTGCGGGAGCTTCTCTAACTTGCATTTTGTCAAGGACAAAATGCCAAGGACATTCCAGCAGTAGCAGTAGGAGCAGCAGCTTCAGGAAAGTTTGAAATTTGAAAGTGTTTGAACATATGTGTGTGTGGTCTGTGGTCTAGGTGTATAGTCTGGTTTGTGAAGTGTGTGTATCATCTGGAATATGTATTTATGGTGTGGAGTTTGACTGCATGTGTGTGTTCCAAAGGCTGCTTTTATGTGTGCCTCTCAGAATATCATGTTACTATACTTTAATAATTATCTTGAACTCTGCTATTATGGTTTGTGGTTATGTGTGTGTAACTGTGTGTGAAAGGTGTGTCTGTATGTGTTTCCAAAAGGTTTCTTCTGGCTTCCCAAGGGATGTATTCATCCTCTCGCATACTAATGATTGCCCATATTTCCTCCTGAGCAATCCAGGACTACCCACGATCTGGAATTTTGTGTTATGCTACTTCTGAGTACACTGGTTCTTGTGGATGCTTTGTGACAGATACAAAGGCACAGTTTTTTGATATTTTTAGAAATTGTTCCTGTGTGCTAAAGGCTGCTTTTCTGTGTGGTTCTATAAATACCATGTTTTATTTAATTATCTTTATGATCATAGTTCTCACGACTGTGCAAATTATTCCCTCCCATTCATCTTAGAGTCACTTAATTATGGAATGGGAATTGCTGCTGGAATAGGAGAATGTGGGTCCGAAGGAGTACTTTTGGGTGGCTGTGTGATTTCTCCACCCTGTTTTGTGTGTTTTGTGCCTTGTCTTCGCTTTCTGTGACGTGTGTTTTCACTGTTGGGAAGTCAGGCTTGCTGTCCCTTCACCGCTCTGCTGACCTGCCTTCCACCCCACCATTGAGGCTGACCATCAGCTTCTCCTGCTACTGGGGCAAAAGCTTCATTCCTATCCACATAATGTCCCCAGTCATGGACATGCAAACAGAGGGTCAAAGGAGTAGTCGTTTGGCCTTAGCACGATGAAAGACAGTGTCTTTTTGGAGCTCCATCCAGTTCCCAGATATGATGTAGCCCCTCTCTGGCTGTTGATACTTTCCCATGCATTCCCAATATGAAATTTTACAACAATATTTACACTTTGGCACTGAAGGGAGAAATTGAAGAATAATAGATCTAATAGCTCAAACAGTCCGTACTTACTAGACAGAGAACCTTCCTTTCATTTACATTTTAATTAATTTAATTTAATTTTTTTTTTAACATTTCTATGCCTTTGCAACAAGGCTCAGGACGGCTTACAGAAGATAAAATAAACATATAAAATATTATTAAAACAATTCAACAATAATACCAAAAACTACAATTCACAACTAAAAAGGAAGGAGAAAAAGAAAATGTGACTGTATAAAATTAATATTATTATTAAAATTATTGATATTATTAAAATGGTGGTTAAATAAAAAGGTCTTTACTTGGTGGTGGAAAGAGTAGAGTCGGCACCAAACGGACCTCTCTGAGGAGCATATTCCATAGTCTGGATAGATACCGTCTGTACCTCCTTCAAAGAAGATTCATGGAGCTTGGCCTCCCCTGCTGATCTTAAGGAGCATTAGGGCATATAGGAGAAGAGATATTCCTTCAGGTATCCTGGTCCCAAGCTGTTTAGGGCTTTATAGGTTAAAACCAGCACATTGAATTGGGTCTGGACTTCAACTGGGAGCCCGTGAAGCTGGTAGAGGATCAGCTTTATATGAAAATAATGGCCAGCCCCCGTCAGCAACCTGGCAGCTCTATTTTGTACCAACTGAAGTATCCGGACCATTTTCAAGGGCAGCCCCACATAGAGCGCATTACAATAATCCAACCAGGAAGTTACCAGTGCATGTGTCACCGTTGCTAGGCAGTGCTCGTCCAGGTAAGGACACAACTGTTGGATCAGCTGAAGCTGTAGGAAGACAGTGCTCACCATCACCATCACCTGGGCCTCCAGGGACAGCTCTGGGTCGAGGAGCACTCCTAAGTTGTGGACCCTGTCCTTTAGAGGGAGTCCAACCCTATCCAGGACAGGACCAAAACCTCTTACCTGATACTTACCTGAACTGCCCACAAAAGGACCTCTGTCTTATCTGGATTGAGTCTCAGTTTGTTCACCCTCATCCAGCCCATTACCTCGGCCAGGCACTGGTTCAGGACAGCCACTGCTTCACCTGGATTAGATGTAAATGAGAGGTAGTCAAATCAACATACTGTTGACTCTGCAGCTCAAACCTCCTGATGACCCTTCCCAGGGGTTTCATGTAGTTGTCAAAGTGCATGGGAGACCAAATATAGTCCTGCGGTACTCCATGGCAAAGCTGCCATGGCACAGAGCTATAGTCCCCCAGAACCACCTTCTGGAATCAAATGGTCAGATAGGAGTGGATCCACTGCCATGCAGAGCCACCAACTCCCAACCCGGCCAGCCTATCCAGAAGGATACCATGGTCGATGGTATTGAAAGCTGCTGAGAGGTCCAGGAGACCCAACAGGGATGTACTCCCCCTGTCCCTCTCCCTGCGCAGGTCATAGTACAGGGTGACCAAGGCAGATTCAGTACCGTAACCGGGCCTGAAACCAGACTGAAATGGGTCCAGATAATCCTTTTCATCCAAGAGTGCCTGGAGTCGTCCCACCACCACCTGCTCCAACACCTTGCCCGAGAATGGGTTACATCCAGTTCTCATGTTAAGAACAAGTTTCCTTCCTATGATTGTCTTTAAATTGAATTTGTATGTAAGTCAGATCATGTATATAAAAAGTTTACAAAAATGTACAGGGCCAATGTACAAAGTTCCCTTTGGGCGTGCAAACTGCAGCCCTTGTGTTATCACAACCTTGCCATGGACTTTTTTGTTTAAAATGCGTCTGCCTTGATTGAAGTCTATATATAGATAAGGACTTTAACAAATGAAACAAGAAGGTGTTGTTCAGACAAGGGCTGCAGTTTGCACACCCATTTCTCTTGCAAATTTTAAGGCAAAGCAGCTGCAAACACAGGAAAAAAAATCAAGCTGTGGTTGCTCCTACGCCAGGCCTAATTGGTCTGCTTCAGTGTCTTGGGGTTCTTCAAAGGTTGCTTCCAGCTGGCCCAAGGGCACAAGTCCAACATGCAGCAAAGGAGAGTGAAGAGGTAAATTATATCTGCTTTTGTAAACACCAGTTTAGTCATCAGGCTTCCGTAAATGCTCTCTTCTCTATCCTGAGATTTCTACAGCCATTAGGCAGCTTTTATCGGAGAGTCAAGAGACTTTGAGGAGGGTTTATTTCTCTTAAATAGCCTTGTTGGGTCATGGTTGGATCTAGATAACCCCAGTGTACTTATGTTTGAGCAGAACGCCTCCTGTCTTGAAACTGCATAAAATCTTCCCTGTGATAACCAAACCACAGAGTTAAGTCAATTTAAACAGATGTGTATGAAACCAGACATGTAATTCCTTTCAAGTTACTATTTTCTGTTCTATTCTGCTGGTAGGTAGTTCTCTTCTATCTCTTTAAGTTTATCTATGTTTTCTTCCATAGGATTCCATATTTTCATAAATTTTTTGTTTGTTTGTTTTTACCTTGTGTTTCCATCTGTACTTTCCCCACTGAACTTCTTGACATATCAACCAACCAAGAATATTTATTTTAATCTGCGGCCTATAAAATAGAGGGGAAATAAATGGGAGGTGGGAAAACCCTTGCTTATGAAGAAATTATTTATGAATATACTTTGGAATATTGGAAAAATGCAGAAACTGTGATGAAGCACATCATGTCCCAAGAAGACATGATGTGCTTCATTTTTTATATATATTTTAACTTAATGCTTGCATTTTACAAACTTAATGCTTGCATTTTACAAACATTTTAACTTAATGTTATAACTTAATGTTTGTATTTTAACTTAATGTTGTGAGCCGCCCCGAGGCTTCGGCAAATGGGGTGGCATAAAAATGTTTTAATAAATAATAAAAATAATAAATATATTCTTTACTCTTGAAACTGGTGAAATCCAAAATACATGGGGTTTTCAGTAATTAACCATGCAATCCGTTAAGTGTCCCCCTAGTCACCAGGTAAGTGCTGGTGACTTATCAGAACCTGTAAGCCCACGTCCCTGAAGCCTAAAGTGTACTATCCCACCAGAGTATCCCCCAAGGCATGAGCGTGCCATTCAGTGGGGAGGCAATTCCCACTAGAACAGGCCAGGGAGCACTCCCCTTTGCAGAGGAGCTACCTTGTTGCAGTACGACTCAGTTCACAGAACACGATTGCCCAAGGTGGCTTCCCTTGGAACTTTCCAGGTGCTTGGAAAGCTTGAGGGTAAGGAGCATTGTGCCTCTCCCCCTGATTCTGTGGGCCACCACAGGAGTGCCAAGGTTCTCTCCTTCCGGGAGGAGCAGAGCCGTGCTCTTGTGGGGGAGTAGAGCAAAGTCAGCCTCCCCCTGGGTCTGGTACTTTGGCTGCTCACTGGACCAGGGAAGGCAGGCTGCAGCTCAGACCCCTCCAGCTTCCCCACTCCCACTGGCCTGAAATGGCTTCCAGGGATGGTGACCGCAGCCAGCTGTGGCAAATGCTGACAGAGCAGGCTTGCTCATGAGCAAGCCCATTCTGTCAACACTGGCAGGAGCTTTGGTGAGCCTCCTCTGGCAGCTCTACCCAAGGGCTGCTTGGGCACTTGGCTGTGCCTGCCTTTGGCACTCACCCAGAGCTATTTGTCCACAGTAACCAGGACTTTTTGATGCTCTTGCCAAGTGGCCCTATAGATTGTTGGCTTACCACTGGGCACATCACATCTCATTGGTTGACAACAAGCCTTGACAACAAGCCTTGGCCAACTGGACAACCCAGAGACTGGGCTTATAAGTCACCTCAAGTGCATCTTGGTATGTTTACAATGTGAGGTATTTCTCTGACTTCTAAACTAGAGGGGCTTCTCATGGGGTTTGAACCCATTCAGAGGGACCCTGCTGAATGTGAAGGGAGTCAGCCCTGGCACAGGCAAGACAGGGAATTTCCTCCATGAGCAGAGTCCTTCTATCCAGAGGCAGATTCTGGATTCATTTTATGAGCTTTAAAAATTAATAACATATTCATACAAACACAACATACTCCTCTTTGGTCTTCTTATTCACATCTTATCTCGATTCCATATACATGGATTTCTTTTTCTATTAGCTATATCATAGAAAAAATCATGTATACAGAGACAGGATGTCTCTCTGCATAGTGTATTTTTATTCCAGATTATCATATTTTAGATGTTTGTTTCAGATTAGTGTATTTAAAAGAAAAACAGCATGTCACATCAGAACCTGCATTTGAAGCATGACATAATATTCATTATTTATGAATACCATGCTGTGCTCAAAATGCAGGTTTTTATGGTGCCATGCGGCTTCTTTTTAAAATAGAATTTCTTGACAAATGAAAATTGCATTCTGATTTGTGCCATTGGATATGAACTGTCAAAAACACTGTGGGTGGTTCTGTCTTCTGCCATAGCACTGTTCAAGGGAAAATGTCTTTTTCCAACTGTAAGACAACTTGGCCTATTTGAACATGATGACATTTGCGTCAAACATACATCTCATTCACAAGATACTACCAGTTCACAAGTCATCAAATTATCAGCACCAAATGAGTCCTGAAGGAAGCAAAAATCAAATATTACAGTATAGACAGCTGTTTAGCCTCATAGTGGCCTTCTTAGAACCTCTTGATATAGTCAACTCTATTGCTGATAAGAGCTAACACTTCAAAAATGGTGGGATAATAAAAAGTCTAAGATAAAAGCTGCAAAACCCATAACCAATCATGCTGTCAGTTTCAGAAAACAGTTCCTCAGATGCTTGACAAGCCGTTTTCCTATCTGAAACTTCTCCTGAAACCGGTCCTACTAAAGCCGTAATTGGATAGTTACCATGTAATATGTTTTGGAAACAAATTCAACAGAAACTGATCACTTGTCAGTTCTGTACCAGAATTTCTAAAGTATAGAAACTCATCACAAAAAACAATAAGTGTCATTTTATTCTGATTCCTATTAAGTATCCATGGCTGGCAAAAGATATTTTGCTGTCAAAGGAGTAGGGCAACATGATGCTCTCTCCCATTTCTCATTCAGAAGCCACCTAGAGTTACAGATAACTCTTGCTTCAACCCTGCTGATGGAACACTGTCTACCACACCTTCGGACAACCGCCAAGTTCCGGGGGCACAGGACAGAGCACCTACAGGTCTATCCTCAAACACCTCAGTGCTGCTCATCCTGTCACCCCAGCATCTGCCTCGTCAGATGGTCACCTCACTTCGCCAAAGGGCAGAGCTGCCTTTGATTCTTACCATGTTTGATGGGCAAACCATGCACATTGTCATAGGTAGTCTGATATGAAAGGGTGACATTACTATCGTATGTAATGTTGGGGTTGAGACTATAGCACAGGCTTAACACGTATTAAGCTACAGTTCAGTGCATCAATTCTTGCAATCCCCAAAGATTTCAGAGAAAAATAATGTTGAGTAAATATGCATGCATAAAATTGAATCATTACTGGAATGTTAGCCTGGACAGTTTTGTAGCTTCAAGCTACTTACCTTTGGACTCTTATGCTACTTTGGTCCGAGTACTTATCATTCCATTCACAGGCTAATGTTCCACTAACAAGGCTCCTCAGATGGCTGTTACTACTGGTGTATAATCTGGATTTAGTTTAGAGGCAGCAACAGAATGCAACCTAAACTCCAAACCAGATTGCATGCATGCCAAAGCATGTAACGCAGTATGCAGGTATCTGGACATATATGGATGTAAACTTTTACATGGTGATCATCTGTTTGGAAATTATAGGGAGCTGTGTCTTTCCTTTTCAATAGCAAATGAAATAGGATAGATTCTGACTCCTATTTCCCAAAGTAAAAAAAGACCAGAAATTGTTCAGTCCAGGGCTGGGAGCTGTTTGCATAAACTGACTTCATTTGGAGATTCAGCATTGATCACTGCATGCATTTTTTGTGTACATTGTTCCTGATCCACTGTGGGTCCATATTGGTTTTGTGTAGTGGAACTGAGCAACTAAAATGACCAGGGTAAGAAGTATCACAGTATATAAATGCCTTTAGTTTCAGAGAAATAAGGCCCCAAACATGTAAATCTGTCAATCTGATGGTATCCGATACAGATAAATGAGTTGTATGTATATATTATGCACTCAGTGAGAAATGAATCTTCAGAGTCTTTCTTTTCAGAACAGAAACCATCAGGTTTTATTTCCCATATTTCATTGTATGATAATTTCATTTTGTGGGTGTTTGTGTGTATTTGAGGGCAGTGAGGTGTTTTATTGGCTTCAGGGATTCTATTTCATTTTAAGACATAAAGAGATTTTATTACACAGGATTTACTTTTCCAGCTATTACATTTTTCCTGCTTCACGTTATCAAAAAGGCTAGTAGGTCGGTCTGTAATTATGCTGAGAATTGAGGACTCTTTTAAAAAACATTTTATTTAGTCAAGTTTCAGTTCATTAGATGTTAAGTTTCATCAGTCTATATTATCAGCATTTCCACATGATTTAAAGGCACTCATGAGTTTAGTTTTCTTCTTTAGAAAAATTTCCCACTCTTCCTCCCAACACACACATTTCGTTTTCTGCTGGTGACTGGCCGGTTTCTTGTCTTATTTTAGTCTCTCTTTAATGTTAAGAATCTATTGATAAGTGAAATGGTTAAATTTGAATTCAAAATTATAAATCATGACTTACCCATTTTTCACACTATTTCCTCACAACCTTCTGGGAAATAAACATAGAAAGTCATTTTTCTTTCCCAGCTGGGTTTACTGATGGTACTTTTAGACTATAGTTTATATATTTATTTTGCAATGTGATTTTAATGTGTGGGATTAGACTCTGAGTGGAAATCTACTAGTGTAATGGGGTGTTCTTCTTATCTCCCTACTGTCCACCTTTGCAAATCTGCTCTGGGTGTTACTCCAGTTCCTGATAAAGCTGATGGCAACCTACGTAGAGCCTACCCAATACATATAGGCTAATTAACCTAAGTAGATTTTACCTAATCCCTTTTGCATAATGTGGCTGAGTGGTCTGATGGTCTGGATGAGGACCAAATAAACTGAGACTTAATCCAGATTAGATGGAGGTTCTGTTGGTGCGTGGTTCAGTTGTCCTGGTGAGTGAAAATTTGCCCTGTTCTCAATGGAGTTGCACTCCCCCTAAGGGAAAGGGTGCATAATCTGGGAGTGCTTCTTGACCCAGAGTTAACTCTGGAATCCCAGGTGATTGCTGTGGTGAGGGCCAATTTCCATCATATTTGACTGGTCCATTAACCATTTACCCGGATGGGTAGAGCTTAGCAACAGTAATTCACACTCTGGTAGCCTCCCAATTGGATTATTGTGGGGCTGCCTTTGAAGACAGTCTGCATACTTCAGTTAGTACAGAACAGAGCTGCAAGATTGCTTATTAGGACTGACAGACATGATCATATAATGCCAATCCTATATTATCTTCATTGGCTGCCAGTTGAAGACAGGACCCAATTTAAGGTGTTAACTGTAACATATAAAGCACTAAATGGTTTAGGACCTGAATGTTTGAAGAAATGTCTCCTTCCATATACACCTGCCTAAACTCTAAGATCTTCCACTGAGCTCCTCCTTCAGAAGCCCTCCTTGAAGGAGGTTAGTAGAGTGGCTACTTGGGGAAACTGTAGCACCCCAGCTTTGCAATCTGATCCCCAGTGAGGTGCAACAGGTGCTGATGCTTTATTCTTTTCACCAACAGGCCAAAACCTTTTTATTTACCCACTATTTTGAGGATTAATTATTTTATCATATAGTTGGAATTATTTTATTGTATATTTTATATTCCAGTTTCATGTTTTAATGTGCCATTACATTCTGGATCTGGATAAATATGGGATAGAAATTATTTAAATAAATAAAAATATTTAACTCAGAAACTTGCATTGGAACAGGAATCTTGCATTGGACCTGATGACCTTATTGGTCCTTTCCAACTTTACTGTCCTATGATTCTGTGCATGCTGATCACAAGCAGAGCTATTTTCACAGATGATGTTGTTTCAGCTGGCAGGTACTTCCTGGAACTCCCTTGTAACCTCTCTTATGATGCATCCTGATGTGATCATATCATGCCATGTCTCTTCCAGGAAGTGACTCCCAGTCTGCGATATTATTTGTGAAGGCTGCAGCACCTTCAGGATGTGTCACATGGCAAGTGCAGAAAAGTGCATGTTGGCTGAAAAGCTACTGGTGTGGAGAGCATTCCTGAGGTCACATGATGATCCACCAGATGGGCATTCAAGCACATGCTGCTTGGCTGATGGGCCTGAAACAAAAGTCATGCAGACCATGCTGGCACTGGTGCTTAATCTCAAAACGAACCATGATGTTCATTGGACAGCCATCCAAGCTCAGTACACAAATGAATATCATGAACATCATATAAGGAACTAGCTAATTTTGAATTTAATTGGCATTAGTAATCCTGAACAGCTGATACACCATTGTTTCAGTGACTAAAATGAGCCTGCACATGCACGGAAAAGCACACATTTCCAGCTATACTGCTTAAATGCCCTATAAAGAGGGGAAATGTACAAAGCCTGCCATTATAAACAAATCTATCCTTGGAGTACATCTGTATGAATGCTGTGAAGGCACGCACAGTAAATGTCAAAGGGTTAACTCTGTCAACACTGTTAAACATCAGCACATCACCTTTTTCACACTATGCCAGGTCTATGGCTTTTTTTCCTGTGCTGTCAGTACGCCAAGGTTAAGAGAGCTATCATCTTCTATCATGTTGCTTGATTCAGGGTTCTCCAGTTCACATTTACAGCATTTGCAAAATGGTTTCAGTGCCGTTTTTTTAGACTTTGATGGAGCTTGTCTTTAGCGAAAGGTGAACAATATAATAGGGTATGGATTCTCAGATTTTCTAGAAATGTTCCGTGATAACATATCTACTCTTCTTTTATTGCATGTAGCTTATGGAAAACTCCTCTAAGGTATGTACATGTAGCTGGAAGTCAGTCTGAATAAAGCCAGTGCAAAAGTGAATATTTCTGTAAGACAGCGTGACAAAATGCCAATCTTTCATCAACACTTTCCAATTTATCTGATATAAATGAAAGGTTTTACTTTATCATGGATATTGAAAGAGGTCTGTCCCCCTAGACAAATGTAAAGTGAATGTCTGGCTGTATCAATCAAAAACACCTAACATGCTGAATTCAATTTTTAACTAAGGAAATGTTAGAAACAGCAAAACAACCTGAAAAGAAATGAAAGAACAAGCGGGTGATGCTGTGAAAAGAAACTATGTGCACAGGAAAAAGAGTGAAAAAGCAATCCTATATATGTTTACTGAAAATGAGCTCCATTGAATTCAAAGGACTTACTACCAGTATATTGTTACAGAAAAATTGTTCGTTCACACACATAATGCAATGATGGAAAAGATGATGGGTTTTTCTGTCTGCTAAATGGAAATATTTATTTAACTAATTTTACCATCACTTTAACTTGTATGCCTACAGTGATGGTTCCAAAGGACTGGCAATATATTTGCTACTGGTGAAACTTTGAGACACACTAGCTCCTCCCACCCTGCAAGAAATCTTCCTGTCATACTCATATCCTCTGAAAATACTGTTATTTGTTCTTTAGCTCATGGATAGTGCAGGTGTGACTCACGTGTCCTTGTGGTCAGATTTACTTGAGGCGTTCTGAAGACAGCTTCTTGATTCAATAAACTTTCCAGGACGCTACGCTATGCCAGAAGCATAAGCTGGAAAATGGACTCTGTATCCCATATTAACCGGTAAAGTGGCTGGCAGTGTCTGGTTAAGTCAGGCAGCCTTATTTTTGAATGTGCAATTAGGAATTTGTCAGGATGTGGAATGATAATCAACACTGACTGAAGAAGTTAAGGAAGGACAGAAATAGGTACTCGAAACAAATCAGAGTTCCACAGATAACTACTCTAGTTAAAAGAGACTGTGCACAAAACCTGGTTTGACTGTTCCTCTTAACTGAAATCTCATTTCACACAAAGGAAATGTCCTGTCCTATTGATTTTTTTAAAGCTACTAAATTCTCCCAGAGCATTATCAGGATGTCCTCCTCTTTTTATATATTTTAATTTCCCTACAAAAACTAATCACAAGTCCAAGCATAATTCTTCCTAGGGAGGAGTGTTATTGTTAATACAATAATAATGGTAGTCTATCAGCTGAGTTAAGTAGACTCAATGAGCAGAAAAGTGAAGCAGCATTTCATGTTGACATTATGTTGGTTTAACTTTCATGGTGACAGAGACTTACCTGATTGCTTTTTGTACCATGAATACAACCCACTAAATTTCTGGCATTGTGCTTTTTTGTGCATTGTGTTCACTCAATCCACTTGTTAACAAAACAAAAGCTATTTTACTAATCAGCAGAGTCTTCTCTACATATATTCTTAGGGTACAGCTATCTGACCATATGTGAAATCATCTTACATTGAATGAGTTTGTTGATTTCATCTCCTCAGTACTGTCTGCATCTCCAGGCAAGGATCTTTCCTAGCTCTTCTACTGGAAATTCTGTGAAAAGAGTTTGCTTACCTTGGACACCGCTAGGGTTGTGAGGAAGCTCTGTGGAAACTGGCCCTCGAGCTTTTGTGGACTTCCACTCATGCTTGGCTCTTTCTGAGAAAGTGAGCTGAGTTGAAAGGAAGTCCACACACTCAGGGAATGAAGGTTGCATAACCAGCAACCTTCTTCCACATCATGAGCAACAGGACATGTCCCAGTTGAGGGACACCACTTACTTTATTTATTTATTATACATACATACATACATACATATATGTATAGGCCACTATAACTGCCAAGACCTTCCTCTGCACCTGCAGAGCAGGCAGGGAGGCTTAGTTCCTGAGGAGTGCCATCAAACATTGGGTGTGCTTGCCAGGAACTTGAATTCATGGCCACAACAGAGCAGCAGATTAGAATATGGGGAGCCAAATGCAAAGAGACTGATGGATTTCCATTGCCCAACAGTTTCCTGACACATCCCTGGAGACTGGGGGAGACTTGAATGCAACTAGTCCTTGAGAGCACAATGGGCAATAAGTAGTGATTTGCTGCTGCAATTCGGCTGTGTGATGCCGCACCAGAGCAATTCAGTGGCAAATCTCTGCTTTTATCCGTTGCACCAGCAAGTGCCAGTAACGAGGAAAAGCATGTGTTCACACTAGCACCACATCATTAGTGCTAACTCCGAGACACCACTGGGCACTGCTCAGCCTGCTCGAATGTCTGTATTTCTCAAAGCTATTGAGGCATGCATATTTTTAACTCAAGTACCCCAGCCCAAATGTAATATATTAGGCACGATGTAGCCCTTGAGAATGGTGGGATTAAGGCTGGCAGTTAAACATCCAAGTCTCATTGATTTTAGTCTGATTTATGCATGCCTAGTTTTTTTCTGAAGTATGGTAACTGATATTTCCCATTATTTCTATGGGTGTTGTATATAAAACAATTCTGTTGAAAAGTGTGCCCTATTACTGTTGTAAATCTGCTCTCATTTCAAATAAGATTCCCTTAAGTGAATATTCACATTTGGCAATAGTAATATATTAATTTTATAGCTGAAGGGTTGCAGATTTTTAGACAGACAGAAGGCAATGTTGACAGGTAGTTATTCATGGTAGCTGGAAGAAAGTCCTGTTTTTCTATTGGTCCCCAAGGACCAGAAATTTGAAATAAGTAAAGCAGCAATGTCTTTTACTGATTGATGGAAGAACATATACCATGATCCAGTGACCATGAGCTGTACCTTCTAAATGTTCTAATATGGTGATAGATCTTTGCAGGACATGAGCCATATTTTTCAATGCTGGGAAATGGACTGTTCACATAAAGGACTCATGTGCCAGAATCATACCAAACAAAGAAGAAAAATAGTGGGACCCTGTTTGCATATTTGTTTCATGTGGGCCATTCCATAAGAATGGAGTTTGTGGAACGTATTCATTTCCAAAGGTCAACTGTGTTTCCCTGCTGCTGGATAAATGTTTACCTCTCAAAGGAGGGCAAATCTGAAAGGGACAGTGCCGTTCCTCACTTGATGTTCAGAAGCTGGTCAGACTGGCAGCTGATTCTTACTTCAGTTCTGAGAATGAGACAGCATCCTCTACTACATCTGAGCAGCAGGCTAGTGAGGTGTGGGAGAGTCACGTGGCATACACAACTCTGTCCTCCAACTCAGGAAAACACCCCAAGTCATAAGAAATAACTGGAGGTTGGCACCACTGCCACCCAGCACCTGCCACTTAAGGCAATAGCCTCCTTTTTCCTAGTGGAAGGGTTGACCCTACACAATAGGATTCAGCAAAACCCTTTCCTCAAATATCAGATATGTCTGTGTAATGTGAGTTAACTGTTAAGAAAGTAAAAGTAAGCAAAGCCTGATTCTATGGCTATGCTATGATTCTATGGATCTGCTTAAGCTCCAAAGGGAAAACAAGTGGGAATGTGGATAAAGCACTTTTACAGACAGACTTTTGACCATTCTCAGCTGACCAGTAGGTGTTCAAGTAGATTTCTTACCTACTTTGCAAATTGCTAAGATGCTTTGGTCTCTCTTCATTCTTGTGGTCCTTGCTATGAGCTTCAGTCTTGAGGCATCAGACCACTGAGCATATTTTAAAAAGAATGATTCTTATTACCAAAGTTTAAAAATAACAACATAAAATGTGCAGTCACTGTTACAAGCATCTTATTTATTTGTAATTTTTAAAATGTTATTCCTGTTTATGGTTAAACAGAGCAAAAATACAAGCAGTAAGGCAGGTTAGAAAGAAGGTAAAGGAGGCTTGTGTTTGAAAGATAACAGAATATTAATCACCGTTCAAATGAAATGGCAGAACAGAGAAAAAAAGTCATGCATACAAATCTGGAAAAGCAGTCCCAATAAATGTTCATCCACCATTGTTGAGGATAGGTTGTGAATAAATTTTATATTCTACAAATTGAGTTCTTTTAAGAGAGATCATATTTATTCTCATTCCTACAGGAATTCTTAGTAACAAAAGGTACTTTGTGGTCTGAGATTCAAATGTCATCGAGAACAACAGCCGTTTAAATATGGATATTTTAACAACAACAACAACGCTATCCATTAGGATAATCCTGAAAGAAATTATGGAAAATACAGAAGAACAAGCTACAAGTCCAATTACTGCTGCCTGGGGCTATTTTATATTCTTAAGTGGTAAGAGATATAAACCTGTTTGCCATTTGTAAAAGGCAAAACTGGAAAGCAACCTAGAGTTATCATGTATTGTAAACAAAATGCCCACTGCAGCTGAAGTTTACATAATTATACAAGAGGGAAGCAGATGCTTAAGGATGTGAAATGAGATAATTCATGTTTTATTGAGGTTAAGAGATATCCAGGAAGGACAGGTTGTTGCCATGTTAAACAATACTAAAGAAGGCACTGCAGAAAGATAGGACACAATAAACAACTTGTATTGCTTCATGCTTTGGTCTCTACTGTGATAACATGATTTGGAATTTTCTTGGTGTAGAAGATTTTCATCTGGCTTCCTGCACCAAATTTTCTTGCATTGATCAAACTGTCCTGCTTCTCAGTCCAGAGCTTAGCAATTCCCTGTCTTTCAGTGCTCACACTTTGGGAGACTTATAGTTGTGCAGTGCAGAGTGAACCTATTGAAAACAACAGCATATTTCCCCAGTTAAAAATAAGGCTTGCCATTTCTGCACGATGACATCACATTTTGGGAATGCCACAGGCACTGAAGGACTGGGAAGAAGAGGTCCTTATTGAAATGTAGACCTCAGTATGTGGTCACTTCACCTCCTAATTCTGAATGCTGCTAATTTCTGGATGCAAACTCTCCATGAGCTTCCAAGTCTCCTTACTGGCTGGCTGTTATGGAGGTTTCCGAGGCTTGGCAGTGGAAGAGGGAATTCCTTCCCGCCCCTTGGACTCTCTGTCTCTCTGCTTTACTTCTCCCTTTCCTCATTCAGGTAGGCTGCTGAAGTTCTGGTGACAGAAAGAAAGCTCAGGAAGGGCTTTCATCTCTTCCACCTTTCTCAGAGTCAGACTTGAAATGCTACTGGGGTAATTTATCCAACAACCAGGAGCCCTAGGAAGTGTAATATCTTAGGGCACCTGACACCCCTAAGTATATCAGGCATCTTGGCAAAGTAATCTCTCCCAGGGCTACTGGCACATGGAATGCTACTGTACAGTATTTCAAGCAGCGGGGAGGTAGGGAGAGACAGAGAGAGAGAGAGAAGGAGAGCAAAAGAAGAAGGTGGAAGTAGGAGGGAGACCTTTACCTTTACTTACAGCATTACTGGCTGCAAAGTAAATGTCATGGGAAAAGCTGAGTTTTTCTCCAGCTCATACTAACCTCACTGCTGGATGAGAACTCCCTTTATACCCAAGCCAATGTTTTTATTCGGACCCAATGTGTTAGATGATCTTACTAGGTTGCTCCTTGGAACAAGGATCTTGTTTGGTGTTGTTCCCATTAAATGGCAAGCCAAACTCATAGTCCTATCATAATAATGATGGTATAACCTCATAAATACATGAAGCTGCCTTGTATATCAGGCCATGCATTGATCTAGTTCAGTATGCTCAAAATGTCATTGACTTTCCAGTGCTTCAGACAGTCCTATTACGTGATGGTCTATTAACTGGAGAAACCAGAAATTGACCATGGGAACTTCTGCGTGCAGAGGATGTATTCTGCCTCTAAACTATAGTCCTTCCCCTAATGCAAGTGGATGAATTATCTCTGCCTGATTCTGCCTACCAGTTATTAACCATTAAAGAGTCTTCCAAATGATATGTTAATTAAGTGTGTGTGAGGGGGGGTTGGGGAAAGAGAGAGATGGAAGGAGGGAGGGAGAATTTGGTTGGGGTGTGTGTGCATGTGTGTGTGGTGGGGATTCATTTCTAGGTCCCTTGTCAGAGTCTGAGGAAAGACAAAATTCAGCTAAATATATTATTTAAATGATGTTAAGGCGCAATAAATCTGATTGCTCTTGGCATAAGTATGATACAAAGATGGCATTTAGATGAGCTCTGGGAGAAGAATTGCATATATGAAGATGAAAAGATGCTAAGCACTGTGCCCTGTGGGAATCTTCATAGTGGTATTCACAATGCAGAAGTCCAATCTGATTAGAGCGTCAGCATGTGATTGCCAATCAGGGACTATGTCTTTGGCAAACAAGCACCTCTGGGCTCCTTGAGAAAATCTTGTGATGTGTTTGCCTTTTAGCCTTTAAGTTTTGAAAGAAAGCCAGCTGGAAGTCTTGTAAAAATATGGATGAGCTAGAAACAGGTTTAGCACTTACATTTGCAGCCCACATCTAAGGTTATTTTTAAATAAACACAAATAAGGTCTAGTGTTAGGATCAGATTCCGTCTCAGAATATTGGCCATTTTTCTGAATGTGATTTTTTTGCAGTGAGGGAAAATAATTGCATACACTCGGAGATTCTGGTATGATTTCTCATCTCTTATTCAGATGGTCCGAATCCTTAACTTTCTTTAAATGATGGCTGGATCAGATAAGACATCCCTCATGCATGTTGTGGTGGCAGGAATGTTTGTTCAGAAGTAAACATCAAGTGTGTGAGGTGGCTCCGAATCAGTGTCAAGTGAGACTATAATATGTGAGATGTGAGTAGGGGGTGTTTAACACTCTTCTCCCTGCTCTATGCAAGCTAGACTTCTCCCTTCGTACTTTCCAAGCAACAGGCTGTTCTTTGGTAAAAGCTCCTTATTCTCCAAAGTACATGTAAGCACAATCACCATGGGGTGACTCTGAGGGTGCACAGAGTGGTCTGTTGAAACCAATGGAGTAATTACTTCTGGAAACTGTACCTTTGAGTAACCCTGGGCCCCTTCCCTCTTGGAGGGCCCATTCGGAGGCAGGCAAGACTAGCCCTTCTCTCCCAACTCCGTGTCATGGGGTCAAGAGTTGTGCCAGGCTTGTCTGGCTCCTGGAGTGCTTGATCCATGCCCCCTCCTAGCAGTTGCAGGTCCTGACTATTCTCAGAGACTTCCTGAACATCTGGAAAGGGTAGTCTTGAGATAAGCCCCTCTGCTTCTCCCTCTTGATATCTGGAAGCCCAGTTTCCCAGGGCCCATCCTCCCCACTTGATGAGTCTGAATCTTCATGATCCTGAAACTCACACCAAGCACAACTGTCTCTTCATTCATTCCCAACACCAACATGAGTTGAGCCCTGTGCCTGCTATTTGAATTAGGATGAAAGCTCCCATTCATATCATGGACAATTCAAGTCCTTTCCTTTCAAATCTGGTTTTAATGCAAATAGCAGTTGTGAGGCATCTGATTACATTTAAGTGTAGGGCACTTGCAGATAAAGATCTCAAGGTCAGTGTAGTTTCATGTAGGAAGAGTGGTCCTTCAAGAACAGAGGGCTCCCAAGCTTGGAAGGGCCTTAAAGGTCAAGAACATAAAGGTTCAGCAAACAGGCTAAGACTCTTTAGTCCTCTGAATGTCTTGGATGTGAAAGATCAAACATCACCTTTTCATTTCTTAGACATGCAGGAGTACGAAGACATTGCTCAGCTAATCTCAAGCCTGGCACAACTCTTGAGAGTTGTGTGTCACTCAAGTTATGTGTCACTCAAGCCATGCAGATGTTGCACATAACTGAATTCAGAGGCCAAAGACTACAATGCTTCAATTAGAAATAAGGGGCATTGTTCTAGAGGAGTGCTGTTCAGCACATGTTAATATCAGTCCTTCCCCTCCCCTGGAATGAATATCTTTTGGAAGAATATCTTCTGCACTGCCTTGCAGACACTCTCATTCCCAAAGAGATCACTGAAGAGCTATCTGCTTGTGAATCGTTCTTCTAATATAAATGCTGGCAGCCAGCGATGCTGATTTTATTGAATGTGAGCAAATGTTCAAAGGAAATGTGTGCAGATGGGATATGAATGTGATTTCTAATTCTGCAAATGTTTATCGAATAATTTCCCTGCTGTTTGCAACCTCAAAGTCTCAAGCTGTTGACAAACACCATGACAATTTTGTCTTTTATCATTCCCTTTAAAAAAAAATCAAAGTGTTTCAATTAGATCAAACTTTGAAAGGTCTCCTGACAATAGAAACTTGATGCATGACTTCTTCTAATGAGTTTGGAATCAGAAGAATATTTGCAGCAGTATCATCTCCAATGAAAGGGTGTGTGTGTAGCATTAATGCCTCATCACACAACTCTCTTTATTTCCGCCAACTCTTGTATAGAGTTGCTCTTAATTATAATTCATTTTCTAACTGATGGCCCATAAAGGGTCCATTTCTAATCTAAGTAACAATTAAACCACAGACCTCAGGAATGTATCAATAAAGAAAATTTCTGGCAGTATAGACAAGCCAGATACTCTACATTTATTTTCACCTGCTTCATCTTTTGCCTGTACCCACATGCTACACATTCAGATGAACTGTCAAGAGTTTTTAAAGCAATAGCTCTTCACTCACAACTTCTATAGGATTGTGTATTATAACATCAGTACAAGTATTATATTTATTCATAGGACATCGCCACAGTATGCAGAGCTTTATAAAGTATGATCCCTGTTCCAATAGTTTAGAAATCTAAAGTTAGAGGGTGGGGAGGAATAATGGGAGGAAGGAAAGGTAAGAAGGTCACACAGCACAAACACAAACAATCACTGAAATGGGTCATTATTTGGTAGTACAAATTGCAGCCATGGGCTCTCCAGTTTGGATTGTAACCACCCTCCCCATTAACTATTAGTCTAGAATGAAAAAAAATGTGTAGCAGTTTACTATATCTTGAAAGTAATATGCCTTAGACTGGGTATGCTGAAATAATCATGAGGAAGATGGACCTTGAAGAATCAAAAGTTGGGATAAAAATCAAAGGAAGAACCATCAACCACCTTCGATATGCTGATCACAGAACCCTACTCTCAGAAATCCAGGAAGGTCTAAAGTAATTGATCAGAAGAATCAAAGAAGAGATTGAGAGGTTCAGCCTCCTTCTGGACATCAAAAAGACGCAGATCTTGATGACTGCACAGAATGAAGCCATCAAAATAGCACTTGATAATGTGGAAATTGAATGCGTAGAGGAATTCACTTTTCTGGGATCACTGATTACTCACAGCAGTGAATGCAGTCCAGAAATAAAGCAAGGAATTTCACTAGGTCATATGGCAATGACAAGCATGAATCGAGTGTGGTAAAACAAGAACAACAGTTTGGCAACCCAGTACATGTTGGCCAGTGTAATCATTTTTTCCTACAGCAATGTACAGTTGTGAAAGTTGGACAAGAGGAAAATAGACTCTTTTGAGCTGTGGCATTGGCAGAGGCTCCTGAGCATCCCATGGGCAGTGGCAGTGATGAACAAGCAGGTGCTAGAGCATATTAAACCTGGTCAGCAAGATAGCGAAGCTGAGACTCACTTGTTTTGGCCGCATCATTCAATCAAGCTCATTAGAAAAAGATATGATGTTTTGAATGCTCAGCAGCAAGAGAAAATTGGGTTGCCAAAGAGGGAGCGGGTTAGATTCCATCAAAGAGGATGCAGGCCAGAGCATAGTTCAGCTGAAAGAGGTAGCACTGGATTGAAAAGTGGGGCCAGATTTGGCCCATAGGATCATTTATAGTTGGACATGACTGAACAGCCGAACCATCACCTTAGACTGAAGGTAGATCTCATGACTGAATGATCTATACTGAGTGAATAGAGGTTAGTTCATAGACAGAGACATTTTTTATGTTGTTTTCAAAGGTTTCTTCAAGGTTTCATTGTGTGTACAGTTGCCATACCTGCACTTGAAAGTGTAGGATATTGTGGAGTTGGAGAAAGTGCAGAAAAGGGCAACTAAAATGATCAAAGAAGTGGAACACTTCCACCATGAAAAACTTTCACCAGGCTGGAAGGCTGGTGGTTGATTGAAAGAGCAGAAATATTAGACCTGGTATTATAGCCATAAGGTCTGCATTTAGACTCAATTTCAGGATAGAGAGGGTACACTAACAGTTGAAGCCAGAATCTGTCCTTCATGAAAGGAAGAGTTGTTCCTCTCAGTGTGGCATTTTCAGGGGCTTGGAGGAGCTGCCTCTATTAGTGAAGTTGATCCAGCTATAATTTGGATCCAGCTCCAAATGTACCAGTCTCTGAGAGGAGCTCCATGTATCAAGCATTGCCTAGGATTCTGGGATTAAGAAGCAGTGGCTGACCCAATTATTGAAAATCTAACTTCTAGCTGTTAGGTCTAGCCTCAAGCAAAATGCCCAGGTCCCCAGTTAGACAGAAAGTAGAAGCCAAGAGAAACTGTATTTCCTATAACATGAAAGAACTAATTTCTTAAAATAAGCCAAAACATCAACTCCATAAAAGCAGCTTCCAAATAAAAACAGGTCAACCGAAGGAGAAACACTAAAGTCTGGGGAAATGGAAAAGCCTTGTCTGTTACTGGAAAAGCATCAGAGTGGATACCGGGATTGTGCCGAAGGCTCAGTTGCATCAGAATTGTCTCTCTTCTGCTCCCCACCTGTTCAGCAGCAGGCCCAGCTTTCAAATGGGCATTAACAAGCAGCAGTATAAGAGAGCTGCAATGAGTACTTTAGCATGAAGTAAGGAAATGCCCTAAGTGACCTGTGTGGTATACAAGGGAATATCATGTACGCTCCTCTCTGTACATGCATCAGAATGGGGCAGATTTAGTAGTTTTCAAGCCAACCCTCTTGCCTTCCTTTCCTTCAAAGATTATCTGTAAAGATGCTACTGCCAAGATATTTGCACTAACTTGAATGTAGAATGTTACACTTCATGGCAGAAGACACAGCAAGTAGATTCATGAGTAGCAGAACCTTTTTAGTTCCTCTTCTATTGCTTTGCCACCTTTCAGTTGAGGAAATGTTTCCTTGCATATTATCTCATTTTATCTTTCTCTAACATGGCAATTATCAGCCACATTCAGACATCTCGGTGGGAGGATGCTAGGACTGTGCACCCAATCTGGATTCATTCATTCCATCTTCTAAGCAACAGGGAGAGTTTAAGTTAAACTGCCTGCTTTAGTGGCAACAGCTTGAATCAAAGATACCCTGTTATTTACTTGCTCCTGCAGAGTCCTCTTTGGCTTCTATCCTGGAAACTCTGTGCATAGAAATGTTTTTATTTTCCATCTCTCTAGCAGCTTTTGATACAGCAACTTTCAATATAGCATTGTTAAGGGGGTTTGTTGTCGTTGTTTGTTTTGCTCACTGCAGCATCAAAAGCATTTCACAGAATAGAGTTATGCAGTGCAGTAACGATATATTTAATTTTACACTCTCAAGAAATTGAAATACCACCCAGGAAGAGTCAATTGGGGGGAAATGTAATATGATAAATAAAATAAGAACATGGAAATTCTCTCCATAAGCATTACAGTTATGAGCAATTATGCAATCTTCTCCCTCTAAATCTACTTTGAAGAGTTTTGGAGAGTGCACAGGGGCCTGCAGACAGGAGGGAGTGCAGGAAGCCCTCTTCCACAGGGGTAGCCTTCTGCATGCATTAGCCCACTTCTGGATGCAACCCAAACTCCTCTGCCAGAACACCACTGCAAAGCACAAGGCTTCAGGCATCTTTCCTTTTCTTTGTTGGAGGTCCTACTTTATGCTAACAATGTAAATGGCAACACTTCTTCACCAGATGGTTTGCGTTTTTAATTAAAAGCCAGAGTTTGCATTCTGGCTGGCTGAAGAGATTCTGTTTGAGCTCAGTGTGTTTTACAATAGAACCTCTACAGTCCAGGTAAGGTCAATGGTGTTGGGGGTCTAACTGGCCAGCATAGGAGAAGGAGGAACTGATGTTTGATACCGCTCCCCTCTGCTGGTTACTCCCCCAACCAGAAGGATCCTGGCAGCAATGTCAGCAATGTTATGCCTGCCCGGATACTTGGTACAACACCGATCACGCCCATAGGGGAGGAGAGAGGGGTAGCATTAATTCACCGAGCCGACATTCCCCTCACGGGGCTTCCTGTCCCTTCGAGGCCAGGTCTTCAGTGTTTGTACCTGATGTTGGGTGAGCGACAGATTAGGGACTCTACTGGTGTACTGTGCACCCTCCTGCCCAGCAAACTTCCTGCCTGAGCTGACGGAGATCATCTCGGATCTGGTGTTGGAAACCTCCAGGATGTTGGTCCTGGAAGACTTCAATTTCCATGCTGAGGCTCTTCTATCCAGGGCAGCTCAGGACTTCATGGCTTCCATGGCAGCCATGGGGATGTCTCAACATATCACTGGCCCAACTTATGAAAGAGGTCACATGCTTGACCTGGTTTTCTCGATGGGATGGGAAGAGGGTAACCTGGAACTGAGAAACTTGACCTTAACTCCTTTGACATGGTCAGACCACTTCCTTGTAAAGTTTGTGCTCGGGGCTGATTCCTCCCTCCAGAAAGGTGCAGGCCCTATTAAGACTCTGGGGGATTTTCCGGCTGATAAAGCTGACGCTCCTGTTGATGTCCTAGTCAATTCGTGGAATAGGGAGATGACCAGGGCAATCAACACGATCCTTCTTAAGTGCCCTCTCCCGCCTAGCAGAGCCCATTCGCCACCATGGTATATGCCTGAGTTGCGGGCGATGAAGCAGGTTAGGAGATGATTAGAGAGGAAATCTCAGGACGAATCTGAACGAACACACTTACGTGCTCATTATCAAGCCTATGTTGTGGTGGTGAGGGCGGCAAAGAAGCAATTCTTCTCCACTTCCATTGCTTCATCACAGTGCTGTACAGTGGAGCTTTTCCGAATAGTGTGAGGCCTAACACATGCTGGCCAGGAAAATGACATGATCGCACCTTCAGCAGCCCTCTGTGATGACTTTGCCCAGCACTTGAAGGAAAAAATCACTCAGATTTGCCACGATCTGGACTCCACAGTTGATACTGTTGCAGTACGGGAAGTGTCCAGAGCTCCATCTGGTCCATCTTTAATGAATGACGTTTCAGTTATTGTGGCCTGATGATGTGGCCAAGGTGCTTGTGATGGTACATCCTACCACCTGTCTTCTTGACCCTTGCCCTTCCTGGCTATTTAAGGAGACCAGTTACGGGATTGGTCCCTGGGTCCAGGAGGTTATGAATAGCTCACTGAGGGAGGATCAGATCCCTTGAAGGAGGCGGGGATATGGCCTGCCCTGAAGAAGGCATCCCAGGACCCAGAGGTGGCCGCCAACTTTAGATTGGTGGCCAATATTCTGGTTTTGGGCAAGGTGTTAGAGCGGGTGGTGGCAGGACAACTCCAGGCACTCTTGGATGAAACTGATTATCTGGACCCATATCAGTCTGGCTTGAGACCTGGTTACAGTACTGAATCTGCCTTGGTCACCCTGTATGATGACCTGTGCAGGAGAGGGACAGGGGAAGTGCATCCATGTTCGTTCTCCTGGACCTCTCAGTGGCTTTTGATACCATCGACCATGGTATCCTTCTGGATAGGCTGGCTGACCTGGGAGAAAGAGGCACTGTGTGGCAATGGTTCCACTCCTATCTGGCCATTTGATTCCAGAAGGTGGTGCTGGGGGACTATAGCTGTGCTCCATGGCAGCTTTGCCATGGAGTTCTGCAGGGCAAAGTTTTGTCCTTCATGCTATTTAACATCTACATGAAACTGCTGGGAGAGGTCATCAGGAGGTTTGGGCTGTGGAGTCATCAGTATGCTGATGACACCCAGCTCTACCTCTCTTTTTCAGAGATGTGGCTGTACTGAACTGGTGCCTGGCCAAGTGGGTGGTGTGGGTCTCCAGGTTGGTGATTTTGACCCATTTCTGGATGGGGTAGCATTTTCTCTAAAGGACAGGGTCTGCAGCTTGGGAGTACTCCTTGTCCCAGAGCTGTCACTGGAGTTCCAGGTGGAAGCGGTGACAAGGACTGCTTTCCGACAACTTCGACTGATCGATCAGCTGTGTCCTTACCTGGATGAGCACTCCCTAGCAACAGTGATACATGCTCTGGTAACTTCCCGCTTGGATTACTGCAACACGCTTTACGTGGGGCTGCCCTTGAAAACGGTCCGGATACTGCAACTGGTACAGAATAGAGCTGCCAGGCTGCTGACGGGGACTGGCCGTTACTCTCACATAATGCTGGTCCTCTACCAACTCCACTGGCTTCCAGTTGAAGTCCGGGACCAATTCAAGGTCCTGGTTTTGACCTATAAAGCCCTAAACAGATTGGGACCAGGATACCTGAAGGAACGTCTCCTTCCTTATATGCCCTCACGCCCCTTAAGATCTATGGGAGAAGCCCTGCTTAACACTCTCTAAGAGGTAAAAAGGTCATCAACTCAGAGTAGGACCTTCTTTGCTGTGGCATCCAGACTCTGGAATGTACTTCCCAGAGAGGTACGCCTAGCGCCAAGTTTATACTCTTCTCGGCATGAGGCCAAAACCTTTTTTATTTAAACAGTATTTTAAAACTTAACAGCTTTTAAGTTTAGTCGTTCTGTTTGTTTCATGATTTATTGTTTTATTCTGTTCTATTATTTATTGAAATTGTTGTTTAATTGTTTTTTAAAATATTGTAAGCCATCCTGAGATCTTGTATAATAGGATGGCATACAAAAGCTTTTAATAAACTAACTAACTAACTAACTAACTAACTAACTAACTAACTAACTAACTAAGTTCAATGGAGCTTTGTCCCAGGTAATTAGGGAAGTTTACAGTCAGGCTCCAGAAGCTTAATTCTGTGATGACTGACTTTTTAAACAAAGAAGGAGCTCATTTTGGCTTAAGCTAAAGAAGAGGGGCAGATACATGTTGAACTGGATCCTGAATTCTCATCTACCAGTGTAAGAAGTCCTTTTTTCCATGCAGGGATATGTGAATCAGCAAAACTTAAGCTCTGTGAAGTTCTCTAAGGTCCATCTCAAAGCTCGTTTCAAGCCTATGAATGAGTTTTGGATAACATCATTGCATTATGGTGGGGTTTGCCCATCTGCACTGGCTTCCAGGCTATTTCTGGAGTCAGTGCAAAATGCTGTATGAGCCTCTTTCATGCCCTTCTCCAGTGTCTGGCATGCTGTGTAACTGGGGAGGCAGTGCTGTCCCTTGCACTGAACTCCGGAAATGCAGAAGATCAAGATCTCCCTCCTCTCCCCTTGGACCAAGCTTGCAGAGGAATAGAACAGCTAGTCAACCAGGGCTGGATGCCCTGAGATGGTGTTGGGTGGATGATTATGAAGGGAATCTCCAAATGCAGGTTTCCTTAAGTATACAAAGTTGTATCCACTGTTGTCATTTTTCAGATGAAATTAGAACCAGGAGGGGACAATCACTCCTGCCTCCTACTCACTCTCAAAAACTGCTCTGGAGTTCTACCCTCTTGGTCAAATTTTCCAGTAACAGGGAAGTTTACAGGAGAAATTGAGAAATTCTCACACAGTAGTAGACTTCCCATATGCAGTTACATTTTTGGATGCACTGTTTACATATTTTGTGCAAAGGAATACAGTCCAAAGTTCAGAAGACTGTGGCTCCGAAGGACAACTGTGTTCTCATCTGCAGGATATGAGAATTTGGACATTTTCAAGTGAACAGATTCAATAAAGTCTCCCCAGTCCCTGCTCCACACTAAGATCACCTGCATAATCCATGCATAGCATTCCATAAGCTGAGAGCTGGTCAAATGCACAAAGGGAACTCACAATAGCCAGGTAAGGCCAATGCTTCAGGGAAGAGGCAAACCAATGGATCATTCCACAGTGAGTGCATCTTTGCTGCTGTTTGAGGATGTTGCTCTTCTTTCTGTGTCTTGTTGTGTGAGAACAGAAGCAGAAACAGCCTTCCTGTTTGGGTCCCAGGACTATTCAGTAGTTGCTCCCACTGTATCAATGAACAAATGTTTTTCAACTTAGCTCCATGCTTAATTTACCATGCTTGTTCTATATTTTCTTCATAAATATTGATGGAAAGGGAAGGGAAGGGAAGGGATAAAACTGTTAAGCAGCTCTAAAGAGTTGCCATGTGGGAGCTGAAGTAGAAGCCTAGTTACTCCTGCAAAGCGGGAAAAGGAAATATTTCAAAAAGTACTGAGATAAGGAATCACTGACAAGTGCACACAACTTTTTGTGAAAACTGGAATTAGTGCTGCTAACAACATATTGCCATCTGTTGTTCTGGAAGGGTAGGAGGAAATGATGCTGTTTGTTTTTGTCATTTTCTAAATTGGCGATAGATGCTATCTGAAATTTGGATCCTAACTCTCAGGAAACAAAAGTTAATACTTTAGTTCACACTAATTTAAGGCAAAACATTCAGTGCTTGTTATCAGTGAAATGGAAAGAAAAATGCCCTAGTATAATAAATATAAGGTACCCTTCTGCAGGATAAATTCCCCTACAGATTCTGCAAAAATTATGGAGGTAATAAGGCCCTGTTTTTAATGGAGGGAATCTTGAAACCATATAGAAGATCTGAAAAGGAAAATTGCTTTCAAGTGAAATTTCTTGTTTAATTGAATTTAACTACACCAAGCAGAACAAAATACACTACTTTTGAAATGTATAATGTAAATGCCACGGTTATTGCTGCATGGAACTGAATTACTATTGCAAAGCATTTTGTTAATGGGTAACAGTGAATCAGAGTCTTTCCTTGCATAACTGCCAGATGTTCATTGTGCTGGACATGGGGAGAATAAAAATGAAGGTTAAATGCTAATTTCTTACAGAAAAATATTATTTATGTTGTCAATCATCAGTTATCTCATAAAAGTGAGGTAAATAAATCCAAAAAATAATGACTCTTTCTGCAGTAAAAGTTAGCTAAAACAATGAAACAGTACATGATGGCACAGAGGTGAGCAAATATAATAAGCAATAACACTGTATTTTATTGTTATGTAACAATTCTCATGTTCATATTCAGCTGTTCAGTCATGTTCAACTATCAGCGACCCTATGGGGTAAATCTCGCCAAACTTTTCAATCCAGTGCTACCTCTTTCAGCTGAACTACATCCTCTGGACAACATCCTCTTTGACGGAGTCCAACCACCTCATCTTTGGTGACCTGGTTTTCTCTTGCTCCTGAGCATTCAAAGCATTATATCTTTTTCTAATGAGCTTGATAGCATGACACGGCCAAACCAAGTGAGTCTCAGCTTTGCTATCTTGCTGATCAGGGATGCGTCTGGTTTAATCTGCTCTAGCACCTGCTTGTTCGTCACCCCCGCTGTCCATGGAATGCTCAGGAGCTTCCATAAACACTACAGTTCAAATGAGTCAGTTTTCTTCTTATCCAACTTTCATAACCCTAGGTTGCTATAGGAAAAACAATCACTCAGACTAATCTGTACTTGGTTGCAAGCTGTAACAATACTAGGTGCCTGCAACTGATTACTGCTGGATTGCTTTAAACAAGTCTGTGACTTTTCTTCTTCCACACTTTGTCAGCTCACTGTACTGCCCTTCTAATGGGCAATACTCTTCTGTGAGGCTGTAAAGGTAGTATTTGTAAGGCCCCACCGGTTTTCTGGCCATTGTCCCCCACTTCTCATACATTTCCCTTACTTTCAACTTTCTTCCTGCTAATGGTACACAATCTAGGCCAGTCTTGCCCAGTCTAGTACCCATCAGGTATTTTCAACAAAAACTCCCAGCTAATTCCCACCTTTCGACCCAGGAGTGAATCAGGCACACCTTTCCGCAAAACCTTTCTGCCACACTTCAGGGCAAGAGTCTTGTTTGATAGAAGAGTTTGCCTGACAGTGAGGCTCCAGAAAAGAGCAGGGGCACTCAGTGGATTCTCCCGCTCCTGCCTGAGGGAAACCCTCTCGCATGCTAGCAAGGAGAGTTGTGCTCAGCTGAATGGAGTGGTTCCATTCTGGGCCCCACTGCTGAACTGATCACCCAGCTCCTTCCCCAAAGAAGATCCCTGGGGCTTGACCAGGGAGGAGTAAGGATGCCTCTTGACAGCTGTGCAAAACTGCAGCAGGCACTAGCTGCAATGTCTGGACAGCTGCTTGGAAAGAGTGGCAATGGCCACTCTTGGCAAGTAGCTCTCTGGCTATGGGCTTCTTGCCATGATGGACTGTGTTTTCCAGGTTTGAACAACAAGCCATTATGGTACAGAGCAACCGTACAACAGACACTTGTTTCTCACAGTGGTTTCTAAAGATGGTGTGTACCATGCTGAAATGCCAGCATGAGAAACCAACCATGGTAGAAAAAAAAAGAACACTGTGGCTTGTTGTGCCACAAGAACCTGCCCAATGGTTTGCTGTTGCATGTGAATTGGACACTGAGCTCAACTGGACATTCTCCTGTGGGAGTTTATAGGGTTGCACTCTATGAATTGTCAAGAAATCACAGGCAATTTTTAACCTGCAACTGACTAGAGATAGATGCAGTTATGGGGTTAAAATTTTAGGAAATGGGAACTGTATGAAATCAAGAGCATTCAAGTAACACTTAAGTATTTTATTAGGAAACTGCCAATCATTTTTAAAAGACATCATTTCACCCCATAATACTAAAGTTTTGAACTTTCCTGTTTAATGATTTTCCATACTGGAAAACTTTAATATTCTTATATTGTGCAATGCACACCTCAAATATAGATTATTAAAGAGTGGTCTTATAATCCAAAAGTTGCTGACACAGTGTAAAGGTTCTACCATAAGTAGTAACTGATCTGCACATTCTAAAAATAAATTAATCCTGGTCTTAGTAACTTACTCGGTCTGTACATAATGCCTTGGAGGTATATTATTTTTCATGCTATGCAGTTTTGGCACTAGCCAAATGGCTGAGGAGCAAATTCCGGTATCAACATTCAAGGCTTCCCATTTTAACTAGATCACTGAGAATAGTAAGTGGGAAAATGAAGTGTTCATATACCTAAGAAGTACACATGCATGCACACATATGCACCTATTTATCTCAGCCATCCATTGGAATTTTGGTGACCTGCAATCCGTTGGTGACCTTGAAACACCCTTTCTGTAATGAACTTGGGGGATCATTAGGAATGAAATTGAGAATGAAGTTGCTAATTTTATTTATTTATTTATTAAAACATTTTTATGCTGCCCCATTCGCCGAAGCCTCGGGGCGGCTTACAACAATAAGACTGACTTTATATAAATCTGTGGTGTGACCACTCTTGGAATACTATGTACACTGGTCACTGTACCTCCAAAAAGATATTTGAGAACCTGGAAAGGTGCAGAAGACAGAAATGATGAAAGGGCTAGAGTAACTCCTGCATGAAAAAGGTTACAATGTTTGGAGTGTTCTAGCTTAAAAATAGACACTTTAGGGGTACCGCAACACAGCTATATCAGATTATGAAAGTTGAAAGAAAAGTAGATATGAATTACTAGAGCCTAAAACCAGAACTAAGGATCTTCTAATGATGGTGAATGTTGAGATTTCCAGAACAAGCAAAGAGAACAACTTCTTTACAAAGCTCATACTCAAATTTTGGAACTCACCTCAAAAAGTGGGATGGTCACTAATGTAGATAGCTTTAAATAGGGATTAGACAAATTTAGAGTAAGGCTATTTGATGGCTATTTCTCATGACTATTTGATGTTGATGGCTATTTCTCATGACAATAGTATATTTCCTCCATTACCTTATTTTCAGAATTGGGTGAATAGAAAAGTATATACTGAAATCAACTCAGTTGTATTTGTTCTACTAAGGCTGGTGTCTTATTCTGGGAATAAGTCTCTTGGAACACAATGGGACTTGTTTCTGAGTAAATATGTATGATTTCACTGTACATATCAGACTCCCTTGTTGCAGGTGAAGAGGGAGCTTCAGAGCTGAAGCAGGTGGTTCACACTGGAGGCCCTTTCCTCATAGCCATGGAAACCACCAACACAATTGCCCGGTTATCATCCGTACTCCATCCATATTAAAGGGAAAGGGGAATGCAGGGGTGATTCAAGCAGGTCTTGGATTTGCAGGATTCAAATCTTTCTGCTGTTAGCATGCCCCTGTAATGGAAAAGCAAAAAAATAGTGCCATCCCTGCAACTGGAATAGCACATTTTCCCCTCACAGGAACCAATGGGAGGGAGATGATAAAAAAGTAACAGTGAGAGGAACGTGACTTAGTGAAAGAGCCACAACATCCCAGTTTTGCGCTGGCTGCTGGCATGAGCTGAGAAGGGTTTGAATGTGTCAGTGCATGGACTTCTTCCCATCCTAACTTCATTAAGATGCCTCTGTTTCTTCGTAGTGACAGAACAGTTTACGTATTATCTTGAGTGTCACAGTTGCTGCAGTTTATCCATGTTTGAATCATCACCACACAAATTGTCTAACAAAGCAGCAAGGGCATAGCCATGGACCAGGAAGTCCAACCATACTTCTTAAAGGGTTGCATCAACTGGTAATGTGAATCCCCCACCTCAATCTGAGCCAAAACCCTTTTAGACTTTTCAAGTCATCCCTTGGGATGCTCAAACACCTGGATAAGTGTTTCCAGCATATACAAAGATGATTCTTAAGCCTAAACAATTATTTTTGTTCATTCTATTCTCTGTCAGTTTCTCCCTGTTTACCAGCAGGCCCCTTATCTTATAAAGAAACATGGATTTCACAGACTGCTGCCACTCTGTCTAACTGTAAGCTGAAAAAGGCTGCAGGAAAGAAACACAAAACAAGCAACCAAGCAAACAAACAAGTCATGATTTTATCAGGAAGTAACAGCCCCTAAGGATATTCAGCAATGACAGCTCCAGCTTAGGTTCAAACTAAATAAGCAATGTATGTTTGTTTAAGGATTCATGAACCAGGCCTGGGTCCTCCAGCTTGGTTTGGGACTGAAGGCAGGTAAGGTTGAGTCTTTTCCCCATGCTGAAATCCCTGACCCAACACTCATACCAGCCCAGGGACAAAGCCCCCATTAGTGCTCTTGGAGGCTGATCTCTCACAAACTAGCAGCTTTGGTGTATATGCTCTTTTTCTCCAGATTGTGATAAAAGTCGTCTCCTTTCTCTCACTCCATGGTCAGTCGTGATCATTCTCCCATGACCAGTATTTAGAGTTGAAAAACCAGAATTCTGCCAATTCATATACAACATAAATTTTGTTCCAAGGAGGTTCCTACTGCACTCAGTACAGCAAGACAGGTCAAATGTCGCAGCACTAAGGAGCGCTGCTCATGAGCAATGTTCTCTGGTGAAATCTGAGAGCAGACTGGAGCATTGTGTGCCTGGAGACCCAGGGCCTCCTTTCAGACTCCACCCTTCCTTCTGAAGTGGACAGCCTTCAAGGCCAGGAACTGAAAACTCCTTTCTCCCTCCCAGGGTTTATGCTGCATTGCATTGTGGTATATTGGTTCCTTCGATTAAGGAGTTGTTGGAGAGGATATGCTGGCCCATTGCTAGAACTAGGCTCAGGAGATGCAGCATTCAATCCAAGTTTCCAAGTAGCCTCTGTTCTCTTTGGCTTGAGGCTTGCCAGTTACACAGTGTGCTCATGCCTAGTGCCTCTTTCATTGGCACCACGGTTCCTCAGCCTGTGTGTTCACGTTACCACTTGGTTCCTTACAGTCAGACAGCAAAGTGTTTCCTGTTTAGTGATAGCTGTCCTCTTCCTAAAGGTAAAGGTAGGTGTTTCTGTTTGACATTGCAAAGTGGTGGTGCAGAAACTGGCAGGGAAAGGCTAAAAATAGAGGCAGTGGGAGCCCCCCACCCCAATGAATCAGCTTCAGTCTTACATGGATCTGGAGTTAACTTAAAACATCTTTCTCAGCAAGGGGAGTTCTGATTCCAAATGTTACCACACCATTCAGAAGTATACATTATGTAAAATAAAGATTAGATAAGAACTGCTTCTGCTTAGTTTGCATAATACACCAGTGGTTTATAAACCATGGTGGCTTGTTAACTGCTCTGCACATACTGATCTGATTTACATAATTGACTTCTTTGGTTGCAGCATCTCATGCCAGCTAAACCTAGAGGAGTCAACTTGTTGGAGTGGTTAATGACATACCACCTATAGCTCTTCATTTGGTTTTATAGATTCTACAGCACATACCTTTCCTTATCTCCCAAATGTATGCATACGAAAGACAGGATTATGATTATATCTTTCTTCATAAAGAGCCATGGGCATGTTATATAGCTTAGATTGGGTTTAAAGGGAATGAACTCCATTGGAAGTCTACCTCTTGTATGCACTAACAGCTTCAGAGTATATACCATTTTTTTCAGGATCGTGGCACAGGAGGAAAGGATTCCAGACAAGCCACAGTCATCCCTTGGTAACTTCAGTTTCATCAAATTCTCATGCAAAAGGTCTGAACTTTGCTTGAAGAGGCCTTTTGTCCATATGTGAATGGTGTGCCCCTTTTCTGTTACAGTCATCCAGAAAGCCTGCATTGATTGCCCTTGTAGGAGCTGTAAGAGATGAGTAATTTTAAAGCATTTGTTGAAAAAAGCAGACACATTTGGTACCAGCTGTTTAAAATTAGGCATAATGCAAGTCCCTAAACATCAACTTCATTTTTTTGAGCATGGCATATGCGTGAAAATTAGAAAGCCTACAAGAGTTAGGCAGCAAGTATTCCTGAATATACATTGAACGAAAAATTGTTCAGGTTAAATTTTATGATTCATTAAGCACTGTTGTTCGTATAAGTCATGTAGGTTTTCATTATACTTTTTAAAAATCATCCAGACACACTTGGCACATTTATTGAGTATAACATGGTATTCCTAAATAGCTTAGATATTTAGCTGCATGCAAGTCTATATAATGTGTTTTGAAAACTGAACTGAATAATACCAATATACTGTGGCAACCTTTGACGCTTTACAAAGCAGAGATATATGATGGATGTGTATTCAAAATATCTTTGTTGCCTCATTTCACACAGTCCACACACATGCCCTGCACAGCTGGATCCTTTGCACAATTACTCAGAAGTAAGTCCCGCTGAGTTTGACGTTCATTTATTATTAACACACACACACCTGCTAGAAAGCAATCAATGCAGTGTACAACAATTTAAAATAATAAAACCTCAAAATAATTAAAAGAGCCATAACAGCATTAAGATTACATATTTTAAATGCATGAATGGAAGGGACACATCTTCACAGGCCCAAGAGAATCAGAGACTGATGAAGTTCTTGAAGGACCACATTCCAACATTTGGGAGAAGCTAAGACGCTAAGGAGAAAGTGTTTTGACACATAGCCAAAACAAAACAAAACAACCCTAATGTTAGTACTGGGCTTCTTTTGAAAATTTAATACCTTGGCAGGTTCACTGCAAGACAGGTGGTCCCTTAAACAGCTAGCTAGCTAGGTACATAGTATTGCAGTTGGAGAGGACAACCTCATGGCCCCCAGGCAGTGCCTGAGAGACTTTAGAATAGTTTGGTCTCCTAGTTCTGAGGCAAGAGACAACATTATGACTTCAGAGGTGGGAAGCAGAGCAAAGAGAGGATTTAGGGGTAAGAGTAGCTATCCTGCAGCCTGCTTTCTTCCAATGAAACAGTCTTGCTAGGCCAGCAAAAAGCCTTTCTTCTGAAGATGCAGAGGTGATGCAAAGAGGAGGTGGTGAAGAGAAGAGCATTTCCAGCACTCCTTCCACCCAGCATAGGATGCTCATAAGGCTCTGTGTTCAACGACAGGACTGTACAACCCACGGGAACATTTTCTTGTGACCTGTGGTATTAAGAACCTAATACAAAACACTTGGATCCATCTAAAATGTAAACAACCATAACAATAAATGTAGCATCCTTAGAAATGTCACTGCAATAGAGATTGCATGATAACATACAGTAGATATTGAAATGAAAGCCACCTTGAGACTTTGGTAGTAGGTGGTATATAAATGGAAGTCTAAATAAATAAAATAAATAAATGTGACCTCCCTGGCCCTTCCTTCCTTCTTGGGAGTGAGCTCTGAGTCTCTTGCGCTTGTGCCCACAAACCCTCCCTTGGCGGTCATTGGATGCAGCAGTGCAGGGCATGCTGCAGTGAGCTATTGAGAGGCTGCTGGCCAGATATTTTTATAGATAAGATCTGTTTTAACTGTTTTTATTATATCCACTTCTATGCCATGCATGAATTTTACTTTAACCACTGTAGGTTGTTGACCTTTCTTGTTACCTTTTTCAAAATCTGAAAACTGCCCTGAAAACCCAATGGGCTATGGAACAGTATAGAAATGTACTGAATGAACAAACAAACATTAAGCACATGCATCCCACCCACCCATGCATCTCACAGAAATGAACATTTTTCCTTAAGAAGAATTGGCTGTGCTTATGAGTAGGCTGGTATGTTAAACTGGTTTGTGTAAGAAACTTCTGTGCCTTGCATCAGAAAGTGGAATCTCAGCATCATTTTAAAAGCAACCTTAGAAATGCACTGTTCACACACTTGTGCCTGAAGACATGACTGCAGTATGTATACTAAATTTCCAAAGCTGGAAAGCAAATAATAGATAATTTTTAAAGCACTGCTGTGAGAGGGTTGCTTGCTGCCGATGTCCAACTGTTGGCAGGGTTTTCAATCACAGAGGGGCACTCACAGAACCAAGAGAAGAAGCTCCCTTTCATTCTGCCCTTGCCTTGACCTGTGTGTCATTAAATACTTGTAGTATTTATTTCCCAGTGGGTATAAACTGTAGTGCTGAAAGTATTCCTTCCTGCTCAGGAAGAGAGAGGACCGGGCTGGAGGCCTCATGAAGTGTTCCAGTGCATGCTCATCTGCTTCTGCTGACGGGCGCAAAGGCGTTCAGCTCCTGAACCTCAGGAAGAGAGCAGGCTGGGTTGGGGGCCTCACGAGAGCTCACCGCCATCATGCCTGTACTATCACTGGGAACCAGACTGGGGGGAATGGGGGAATCTGAGCAGCAAAAGGGCCACAGAACAAGGCCTTGGGTACTGCATGTGGCCCATGGGCTGTGTGTGGACCACCCCGATGTAGATGGATGTAGAGCCTACTGCTCCTTCCCTCTGTGTACCGTCCTTCCACAATGTCTTCTGTAGCCTCTGATTCAAGGACACATGGCTGAAGACTAAGCTGTATGAAGGATTCCTACAGTGCACCAGTGTCTCATGGTGCTAAGGTATAAATAAAGGAGGCAGCGAGAGCTTGGGAAACTCCCTCCCCAAAATGTTTTCACCACCATGGAGCATCATGGATTGCTCCTACAAAAAAATACCCTTCAGATTAAAAGCTGCATCGAAAAAGGAGCTCCACTGACCTATGAGATGCTTTTTCTCCCTGAGAATATGCTTGCCATTTGGCTGTTTCGGGGCCCTGGTGAATCCCTGATGAATCCTGAAGTACAGGCTGAAGCCTAGTGGCCAATATTTCCTCCTCGGGAATCCTGTTCTCTGGGTACTGTGAGGAATACAGAGTGGAGTAAAGGCTGCTGACACAGGAAAAGCTCTGCTGCTTCCACCTCTGATCCCCCACTATTCATGGTAGCAAAAGGAAATATTAGAAATAAGAAAGATGCTGCACAAGCAATGAGAACCTTCAATAAGTTGCTGATGACAGCTAGTCGATCCCTTTTACCTTTCGCTTTGTGGCTGCATTCACAGATCAGCGTGCAGCCCAGAGTCTTTCCTTAAAGTACTGTAAGTTTTTTCTGATAGGGTAAATAGCGACTTTAGGATGGCAGTAGCAGTGGGAATTTTCAACAAGAGCAAGGCGTGGGCTGATAAAAGATTAACCTGCACTCCTGAACTGAAGATCTGTGCTCCTATCCACACCAGCTGCTTTTTAACAAGAACGTAAAGAAGTAGAAGTTCAGATGAAGCATCTTGTCTGCCTCATCGCACGTGTGCCTAGGACACAGTGATATGCTGCTACAGAGTAAGCCTGAGGTGGTAGGAGCAATGGTTCAAGATAGACTATGCCAGAATTATTTCCCCTGTTTATTCCAACTGACATAATTAATGAGCAGAAGTGCAAGCATTTGCATGGCACTTTCAAGTGTTCGGATACGAGCCGATGAAGTTTCCATTTTATATGGCCTGAGAGTGTGCAGTCTGTACAGGGAAGGCTTGTGCCCCCACGTGCGTGCATTTTCAAAATGGCGAGTGTGCCCTGTGAGGTTCTGTTTTATGTTGAAGTTGCAAAGTCCATTGTGGCTACTTAATAAAATAAATTTTAAGAAATCAATTCATTCATAGATATAGCATATATTTGTATTATGTACTTAGGATTTTTCCATTTATGTATAAGAAACATCAAAAGAAGGGTCATTCTAGTTATATCCTTTTTTAAAAAGAATTTGAAATGCTTGCAGGAAGGAAAGCTATATATACCTGCCTTTCTCCAGTCTCCAGAGGTTACTGTTAATTAATATGCTAATGAGCTAATTTATATAACAGTGCAAATGACAGTGCCTCTGAGCATGTACAAAGCACATTTCTGAGCAAGTCTGTTAACATCTGACCAGAGTTTCCAGTTACATAATCCCAATAGTGTTTACTACTCACACTTTTTATTAAAAAACAATAAAGTACTAAATAGTAATATACAGTTTTAAACTTTTCAATGTTCATATCTTATAGTTTTAATTGCTGTGAACTGACCAGAGAGCTTTGGCTATTGGTCAGTATAGAAAAAAAATGCAATTATCCCCTGATATGTGTTGTGCTGATTAAGGCTGATGGGAATTATACATGGAAATGTCTGGAAGCCTACAAGTTGTCCACCCATGCTCAAAAACAAGAAACCTGACTGTCAAAAGCACCTTAACACTGCACAAACAGGACTGAGAAAGACTAGTTGGCCATCACAGAAAGAAATCACTGGAAGGAAAAAGCCTAATGATTGAGGAGATACAGGTTGAAACAATGAACCTCACCCTGCCTTCATGACATACATGCATTGACTGAATAGATAACACGCCTTTTTCTATCTCACTGTATGCCAGATTGTTCAAATGAGCTTTAAAAAAGAAACAGTGTTAGACCTGTAGGCATCTTGTAAGGTTCTGACAAGAGGAAGTTACTTGAATTTATCTCAGAAGCTGTGCCTTGCCCGAGGACTTCCATGTGGCTGTTGAAAAGCTTGTTAACATGCTTGCTCATAAACCACATCCTGGAGGTTTCACAAAAACATTCTGTTGTTTGCTTTCTGTGAAATAATTCAAGATCTAATTTCTAGAGTAAATCATATGTGGAAGCAATGGACAATAAGGATGGTATCAAGGAAATACCTTGCAAAAATTTATGAATTTTCCCATTTACCCGGAAGCTGGTGGAGTGTACAGCCACATGAACCAGAACAAGAATAATAGCAGAAGGCATGGGGTTCAAATATTAGAGCAGGATTTCTGCCTAAAGGTAGGGAAGGACCTATATATTCAATAGCAGAAAATAGTTTTAAAAATAAATAACAGACTATATAAAATATCATAGTCTTCTGTTACTTTTATTGACGGACAATCCCAGTACAGATACAGGGATGCAGACTTAGAATCCTCTGGTTAGAAGATTCCCAAATGGAACCTATCCAAATTAGGCATCTGTTGAGTCCTTGTAAAACTCAGTAGGCCTTGGATGAGCCAGCGGGGCTTGTCTTCCATTCTAAATATTTTCTGAAAAGTCTTTGTTAGTCTTTGTATCAGTCTTTCTCAGACACTTTGGACTTCAGCTCCTATTGCTTGACCAGCATGGTAGCAAAGGTAGTTCCAAATTACATCATCCCCACAGCCTGAAAGGTCCAGTATGAGGGGGCTTATTGCAGAACAAATTTCCAATCTGAATGCCACAACCAAAAACTCCCTTTCCAGCCTGTGCTAGTTCTAACTTCCATGGAATACAGAAAAGGGAGTAAAACATCATTTGCTGATCTTAGTGGGAAACAATATTCATGCTAGGCTACTTCTCCTCCCTGCTTAGATTCCACAGTGTTCTTCGTAAATGAGCTAACTGAATGATCTGCTATGAGCAGTAGCTGAAATTTTGTAGATGAACAGAAATATTCAAAACTCAGTTGACTACTGGTATACAGAAGGCTTGTGAAATAGTGAAAAGTTCCTACGAACTGTTTGCTAAAGTCATGGATGGATTCCACAATTAAGAACAGAAAACAGAGTCCAACATTGCTCCAAACAAAGCCTTTAACATGCTAGCACTGAAGCTGTGAAATCTTATTCCCTCCAATTGCAAGGGTACAGGCAGTTTTAGGATGGATCAAAGACGTTCTTCTCTTGGCTGGTTTTTGGTTTGCCGGACGAAGGGCTCTGAAGTGATCTGTGTGAGTTGGAAACCAGTAAAAGAAGACTGGCCCACACTGATACACAATAAATTTTAGAGACTCTAGAAATTAACATGTCCTTTTCTTTCCAGAACACTAAATTTGTCCCTGCTGGTACTCCACAGGTCCAGAGCTTCACAAAATGATGTGCTGGTGAAATTCATTTCAGCAAAACAAAAGTATCAGGTCTTCCCTTGTTTGAAAGCAGAGGGTGCTCCACAAGCTGTGTGGTACCCTGCAAACTGCAGTATGGGGAAAGCATCCAGGAGTAAAACATGCTTCCCCCAAAACCTCTGAACAATGCTCACCCCTGCAGTTAAGGAAACTTCTTTTCCTGTTTCATATATCACTTGCCTTGTCTTTCTATAGGTTTTTTCCTTGTTGCTTCCATTGTAAGCTGGATGGAGCTTGGGGGAAAACTGAAATAAATGTTTTAAATACATACAAATATTTCAAGACCATTTCAATGTCAGTTGAAGACAAGATAATCTTGCCTTCTCCTTTTCTACTGTCTATTGGTATCCATTCTTCCTTAAATTACACACAGTGTCAGGATGTTTAAAGTTGGACGTAAGGCCATACTTTATGCTCTATTTCTTTTTCTCTCTAAGGTAAGTTTATCAGACTTATTATGCTCCATTTATTATAGCACCTTTCGAGGTATATAAATCTGAACACCTGGCCACAACTTGTACAGCTCAAACGCTATTTTATGCTAAATAATGAATCTAATGAATTTGTGGTGGCACCTAAAGCAATTCTTTATCAGAATATATTGGTTCCTAAAAATTTAGGGTTCACAGTGATAATCAGCATGCACACAACTATCCCCTACACCGTTCTGGATATTATTAAATGGGACTTCTTAGCATTCTACCCTTGCAAAAATGTTAATAGCTGTCCATGATATATTTTAGTGAGTCCTGGGAATTGACCTTTTGCAGTTTTATTTTCAGAAAAAATGGAGTATTTCTACCATTACAAACTGAGCTGCAAACCAATTTAACGAGAGCCTTCTGGTGGGGCATTTTAGAGTCACCAACACAAATAATCCTGACTTTATGTTGGCTATGTTTATTTCTAGATCCAGAGCATCACAGGGGTGTGCTCAAATCAGCCATCTTGACAGGTTGTTGCATGAACAACAATACTGTGCACACTTACCCTAGTAATAAGCCCTAGTGAAATTTAAGGAGGCAGACTGCCAAGTCAGAAATACCTAGGAATGAAATATAAGAGTGAAGTTTATCCCTCCCTGTCTCAAGTCAGTACTAAGTCTGGCATATTTTCCATCCATATGTGCATCTTCCTGCTGCAAACTCAAGGCTACGATTAACATTCACTTTTCCTAAAATAAAACAAAACAAGGGTTTTACAGCATTGCACTCATGCAGAGAGGCTTCCATTCAAACTCAGATAAATGAGATGCAGTGTGGCATATATGTTGTGCCTGTGGTTGTGGTTGTCAAGCAGCTGATTGCAGGATCATGAAGGAATGTGATTTAGCTTCTTCTTGACCATAGGATATGTGCAACGTGATTTGTGAAACGTGATTTAGCTTCTTCTTGACCATAGGATATGTGTCTATGATGCGAGTGCAATGGCATGAATTAAGCATATAAAAGAAAAACACCATTACTGAAGGACATATTTGGCCAGATGTCCATGGACAACCCTTGGAGGCTTTTTGAGTTCACAATAAATTCTATGTCACCCCTCAGCAAACTCTCCTAAGCCCACCACTGAGTTTGCTGCCTGCCCACCTCTTTCCTTTCCCACTTACAGGAGAGAAAGAGGATCCTCTTCCTCCCAGTCTATCATGGAAAGAGACCTGAGTGGAAGTGACGGCGTGAATGAGAGGAAGTGTGTGAATGGGAGAAACTCTGCACATGTGGGGCAGTGAAAGCTGGTGGCTCCAAAGTATTTTGTATACTCCAAAGTATTTTGTATCCCTGTATCCACCCAGGGAGCTGTATGGCTAATAGGGTAGGCTAGAAATCTAATGAATAAATAAGTCAGTCAGTCAGTCAGTGGAATGGCTCATCCACTGCATGCTTTAGTCTGAACTTTAAAGGTGCTATGCATGTGCTGCATCTATTTTGCAGTTGGGGTTCAGCATCTTGGGCAGTTCAAACTATAGTTCTACTGGCTGGGATGCAAATCGAAAATGTTGAAAGAAGAATAGTGTGAGGATGGGGGAAGATGGATGGGTGTGAGCACACCTGTGTGCATGTGTCTGCGGATAGATGTGTCCTACCAGGGAGCACCACAGATAGCAATTAAAAAGCTTCAATGGATGAGAAAACCCCACTGATGCAGGAGTCTCCCACTTGCTCTGACAGAAGCCTGCCCTCTTACATCACACAAGTTCAGAATTATCCTGAATTCTGACTATACTGACAGAATCATAGAATACAAGAGTTGGAAGGGGCCATGAAGGCCATCGAGTCCAACCCCATGCTGTTGCAGGACACCAATTTACACCATCCCACTCAGATGGCTGTCCAGGTTCTTTTTTGAATGTCTCTAGTGCGGGAGAGCCCACCACCTCTCTAGGCAGTTGGTTCCACTGTTGTATTGCCCTGATTGTGAGGAAACTTTTCCTGATGTCCATTCTGAATCTGGGTTGCTGCAACTTGAATTGATTATTCCATGCCATACATTCTGGCATTAGCAAGAAGAGATCTTGACCTTCCTCTTTGTGACAGCCTTTGAGGTACTTATAGAGGGATATCATGTCCCTGCTCAGTCTTCTCTTCTGAAGGCTGAACATGCCCAGTTCTCTCAGTCTCACCTTACAGGGCAGTGTTTCCAAACCCTGGATAATTTTTGTCACCCTCCTCTGGACCCTTTCTAATTTACCTGCATCTTTCTTAAATCCAGGAGAGGTCTGACTAGCATGGAGTATAGAGGAACTACTACTTCTTGTGATTTGGAAGTAATACTTCTGTTAATGGCATTTGCCCTTTTGCCAGCGTATTGCATTGCTGGCTCATATTTGGGCCTATTGTCCAGAATTACTCCAAGATCTTTTTCTTGTTCAGTTCTGTTAAGCCACATACCTTGTATCGATCATGAATGTGACAGCTTTTACGCTCCTATTTGCTTCGGCTCCCTTGTCCAACCTGCTTTTGGTAACAACCTGTCTTAAGAAAAGATGAAGACATCTGTAGTATTCAATACAATATTTAATGACCTCTATTGAAGTCAGATAGACTTTTTCTTCTAAAGAACAGCACTACCTTGGCTTTCTTTTTTTCAAGAAGTGAATTTCCAACCCTAACCATGCTGTTCTTGCTCCTGTATTGGGGCATGGTTTGCATATGGGGCCTGGGAGGCTGGGAGCTATACCCTTCTATTCCTCCTCCCGAAGGAACCTGCATATCAGTTTGCTCTTGTAGAGGAGGAGGCTTAGTAGAAGACAAAGACACTTTTCTCCTTCTATTTTACAAGCGATGTCTACAACAAATGTTGCCACACAGAGTGCTCCTATTCAGGAATCCAGGCACTCTGTTCTGTTCTTCTGTCCTACATGCTTCCACTCCACCCATCCATCTTCTGCAACCTTTGGGGTTCCATGAAGATTGTTGATGCTTTTTATTTTGCCTGGGTGCATTGTTTTGGTTACACAACCCACAGAAATGTTGGATATAGATGGAAAGATTTTCCTCTCTCTCTCTCTCTCTCTCTCTCTCTCTCTCTCTCTCTCTCTCTCTCTGTGTGTGTGTGTGTGTGTGTGTGTGTGTGCACATGTGCGTGCATGCATAGCTTTCCTTTATAAATAACCAATTCCTTTCATAAGTCTTACATCTTTCTGCAAATAAATTTAAGCTCCTATTAGAAAATGAAATGAAATATATGATACTCAAGCATCAATAAAACAATTATAAAATACAATCTGTCCTGCCCCAAAGTAATTTTCTCTGTGCCAGTGCATTAGTAGGACAATTAAAATAAAAATGCTTTTGCTAGCAAGGGCAACACTTCGTTTGCATGCAAAGCTTATTTAGTGCATTAGCTTCCCAAGATATGCCGCATCAGCAAATATGTGCTTGGAATGGAGCACAGTGACTTCTGCAAAAGAAGCAACATCACCAAAACGTGGAACTGCGCTGGTACATTGTACACCAACAGCACTTTAGCTGATCTTCATCCACAAGTGTTTAAAAAGTAGAGGGAGCATTTTCAAATGATATGCTTATCATTTCAGGAGTCAAGAACTGAATCTGCTCCATATGTTGGTTTATTTTATGGTTCCAGACATTGTACCTCTGCTTACCTTTGACTTAGATATTTATTTAGATTATGTATTAGTTACTCTTCTTAAAATCTCACAAAAATTGTAGAATAATTAAAAAAATAAACAATAGAATATTATATCATGAAGCAACTAACAACAAAGAAGAATAAAATCCAAGCATAAGGCAACAAATGCAGGGTAAACCATCTAAAGTACAGGCTTTAAAAGAAACACGAATAGAAACCTTCTTGGGGAAGAGTTCCAGAGAACAAACTGCCAAGGTCTTTCTCCAGTCACCCTCTATCTTGCTTCAGAGGTTTGGTGGGACTCAGAAAGGTGATATTCACACAGAAGTAATTGGCAATGATTATACTTCTGTTATGAGTGCATATTCCCTGTGCAGAGAACTGTTTCTTTCCAGCTCTAATATGGTTCCTATTGGGTTACGTTCCCATGCCTGGTGCCACAGCTCACTGCCGTTGCAGGAAGTGTCCCCGCAGTGGGCTGCCCACCTGGCAGGATCTGAGGGAGGCTGACTGGCAGGGGTACTGCAATGGCCCTCTGCACCCGAAATTGCCAGTGCCAATTGCCACTTTGCGAGGAGGCAGGTAGCCTTGGCATAATTCAAATAGTTGTGCTGGCAAGCTCAAGCACGTGGCTGGGAGCTCTGCTCAGCACTGGCACATAATGGACAACCAAGTAAATTGTGGGGGCATAACAAGACCAGCTTGAACAACTTCTACACACACACCCATAATGCGAAGTCTGCATGTTTTTCCCTTCTGGCCCCTGATATGCTTGACTCTGTTTCTTTTCCTCACGCATTTGAATTTTAAAAAAATTCTCATTCTTACTCTTCCAAATGTGAAAAAAATTGCGAATTTGATACATTCTTTTAAAAAAATGAACTGAATTAAAATTCTATGGCATTCAACAGGTATAGAGTAGGCCTACCTTCCTTATTCTTGTTAAAGATGAAAGATGGCAGTTGTAATTGCATCATAAACATGGTTAAGCACATAGGGATTCATACCTAGAGTTTAAGAGTTAAGCACTCCGAGCCTCTGGCCCAGAAAAAACTGTTCACTTTGTTTTTTCCCACATTAATTACAGAGCAGCAGCAACAACAACTTTTTCTTCTGACTATAGGAACCTTTGTGAAATGCTGCTAAATTCTTATAAAACTCAAAATGAAATAAAATCCCCTCTCATCCTGATTTGATATCTTTTGGATCTGTGATCTGCCAAAGGAAGATATGCAAAAGTCCAACACAATGAGAGCCTGCATCATTCTGTAAGCCGCTTCCAGCTCAAGTATTTAATGCTCATTCTTTCTTTCAAATTATCACCTACACATACCACATTCACACACCACATACCACACGGCAAAAGTGTGACAGAGGTGTTCTATATGAAATGGTCTGAGACTGGAGTCGCATTTCAGAAGTTGTGCCAGTGCCCAGTCCAGCCTTTTTGCACACGAAGGACAAAATCAGTTCATTTCTGTGCAATGGAATAAAATTAAAACAATGCCCTCTGTCACCAGCTGAGCTTCACTACCAGACTAAAAAGATAACGTTGAAGTGCTAATAAAAATTAAGCAGTTTGTAGAATTCTAATTATCATTCATATTGTCATCTTATATAAGATTCTTTAAAAATGTGCATAAAGAGCTTTTCTACATGGAGTATTTCTGCTTCCAGAGCAACTGAGATGCCAGGGCAGATATTTCCTTTCTACACACAATACACCGAGCTCTGATACAAAACATGCTCATTGTCAAAGGAGAAGATTATATATAAGCTGTAACTGGCTATGGCTTATTGGTATCTATGTACACCGGGAGAGGGGCCACATACTGCAAAGGACATAGAATGGCGATTAAACTGCTTTAATTCATTCCAAATAGCTATGGGACATCTTGGAAAATGTTAGGGGGCTTCTTCAATACCTGCAGGAGATAAACATTTGTCTGTCCTGCACAGACAAATGAAGGTGAAGAGCAAAGCTTATTTGATGTGTGGACAAACTCTGAATTAAATATGATCAGTCATGAAAGCCCTGAAACCTGTACTTAAAATGAATGTAAGTAGTGGCTAGGTACCATTTTCAGCTATGATGCCAGCCATCTCCATATTCCCCAGAGCCCATGCATGTTTATTATACCAAGCTGAATGCCAGGGAAGGACTTATGGGAATAAACATTTTAGAATTTTTTAGCTAGGTTAAGTGCAAGTCAATGAGATCTACATTTGTGGTATCTTTGGAGAAATGTATGGTTGAAAAGCTGGAAACTGCTATTTTAAACCTCACTTATAGTTCTTCTCTGCAGAACCTTACAGGGTCGTTATGAGGATAAAATGGGAGGTCATGACCATGTATGCTGTTCTGAGGTTCAAGAGCAAAAGCTAAGACATAAATACTGACATAAGAGTTAGAGCTTTCGGGTTTTGAACCTATAAAAGGTACAGAAGTGACTTCTTGATGGTTCTGCAGGTATCGAAGTCATTTTAATGAAGCACCCATGTTTCAACCCAGATTGCAGATACGGAAAAGGTATGACATTCCGGACCATAACATCACTTTTATTATGACATCTGGAACTTAATGGCATTTCAGTGTAGACTCAATTCTTCATTATGTACAGTATGCCTTGATACCGAGAGACAATGTAAAGCAAAGCAGCTCCACAAGTATTTGTCAAACTTTTTAAAAAAGTACTATAAAGTATATCTTGGCTTTCCTTGCTTTACAGCAGGAAAACACAGCTGTCCCTCTTCCCACCCCTCACACATACACACATTTAAGGCAATTACATTTCTCTCCACATTTTTAATGAGAACATTAAATACGTTTTCAGGGTTCATTAAAATACTCCAGAAAATGAGTGATTATTTCTGGAGCTTCTCTGCAGTTTTCATCCTAGACCTGAATATGGTTATATTCATGGAACAATTCTGGTCTCTGTAACTGATCAGAATCAGCAGGATTGATTATATGTGGCCATAATTCTTCCCTGGCAGATTTTAAAGCCTGCATCACAGTCAGAAAATATGGAGTGGTAAAAATCTTTACAACCACTCCCAGGAAAGAGGTAGATAACAACAGAAGCCTCACCAGAACTGTATTTTCAGCTTAGGAACTGTACAGACAAGGACAGTGATATGTTTAGTATTATTCACATAAAGAGGTTCCAGATTTTGTACTGAGGTCATCTCAATTTCTTCCAATAGCTGGAGAGTTTGGAGTGATGCCACATGTTAATGGAAAGCAGGCAGGTTCCATTTGTGGAATCCAGGCAGTGCCGATCAGCACACTCACAACTGCTCTGCACCATACCTTGGGGCATGTCTGAAGACTCATACCAACTACAAAGATCAAGGAAAATGATGAAGATGATGATGGTAGCATGTATATTCTGTCTTTTTTCCTTTTGCATGGAAGCCAGAGTGGCCTAAACAGTTTTCTTCCTCTCCATTTTATTCTCGCAAACGGAAACCCTGTGAGGTACAATGGACAGACATCTGTGACTGGCCCAAAGTCAGCCAGTGGGCTCCATGGCTGAGAGGAAAGCAGAACCCAGACCTGCTGAATACCAGTCGAGGCCTCTTAAGCAGCTCATCAAACTTACTGTTGAAGAAAAAGTAGAGAGAGAAAATTGTGGGGAGAAAAGTATGCTATTTCTGTGCTGACCTACATTGTTGCCTGATCTGTAAGAAAGGCTCTTTTTAGTTCTCCCTTTCCCACCCAGAGACAACTTTCTCTTGTCCAGCTAATACTATACCTTGGCATGATATCCATGCACTTGAATCTTAAGAGCTATAAAAGACATCACACTAACTGCACAGCATGTACCGAGGGTTCAACTTTTAGTTGCTGTAGTGTGAATGTATGTGGCCCCAACTAAGATCGAGATAACTGTGCACTACAATTGCAGGTTTAAACCTTTCCCCTCACACAGCACACTGTTAACGTCCTTCAATCCACCTTAACCAGAGGAGATAAAAGAAGGAATAAAAGTTTCCAATTCTATCAATTGAATCTTCCTTGGTGGGGTGGTGGATTCAGAAAAAAATGGTGGGGAGGATTTAACCTCTTCCTCCCATCCTAGTGCTTGGGGGGATGAAGACTTGAATTGGGTCTGCACCTGCTTAGACTGCAAAGACGTTCTAGGGCAAAAACATTGACCTGCTGCTCCATACTCCACAACGGTCACCTGCTGCTATGTGCTCATGACAACATGTACTTTGGCTCCAAGGTAAGTTAAGGATGTTCATGAGAGTAATAGTTCCCATCTTGTCATATTCCTGCAGTGCCCTGCACTCTGGATAAGCCTATCAGGAGGGCCAGGAGCCCCTCCTAAACAACCTGGAAAGAGACAGAGGGGAGAATTGTCCCAAATTGTCCTCTGATCCATTGGGAGCAGTTCCTCCTCCCATACCTCCAGCAGCACCTCCATGTTCCACTAGACATTGTTCAGGAGGGGGCTCACAAATCCCTGGGCAGATCTTCAGGGATGGAACAAATACCTTCAGGTGGAAAAAGGACAAGGGACATTCCTTCTGTGAATTTCCCGAACCTCCTTAAGATAGATCTTCATTCTACCTTCTGTCAGCAATGCTGATTCAAATACAAGCCAAGTGACCATTTACTGGGAATAAGGTTGCATCTGTCGCTGCAGTGCATTCCATTTCCCTTACAAATATAATGGGACTGAATTGAGAGTCAACCTGCATTGGATCAGGAGAACTGGATTCTAGTCCCCACACACTCATGAAGCTCCGTGGATGACTCTGGGCCAATCACTGAACCTCACAGGCTTGTTGTGAGGACAAAAGGCAGCAGAGGAGGATTATGTAGTTGCCTTGGGTTCTTTGCAGGAAGAAAGTGGGGAAAATATAATGAATAAACAAACTGTGGCTTCAAATCCTCCCTTTGTTGTGGATCCAGTGGAAGATATTGGAAAAAATTCTTTCGAAGGACAGCAGACATTTGTGTGCAACACGACTTGACTGAAATTGCAGAAGGAATCTGGGTTATGTTCTTGTGTGCCCAGCTGCTGTAGGTCTCCATGCTTTAAAGGAGGACATCTGAAAAGGGTTCCCAAGCACAGAAGTTCTGTAAGCACTTTCAGCCAATGCATGAAGCTCTATAATGTAAAATGACAGTGGGGATGTGACTTCTCCATGCGCCTGCATCTCTGCTCCAACTTATGTATAGTCAAGATGCAGGTGAATTCCTGAACAGGTCTTTGACCTCCTCAGTAAAGTGTGAATGACCTAAAGCACACAGTTATCATGAGAGTAAGAAGTGTAAACCTTGTGTAGAAACCCTTAAAACATATAATTTGAATGTGTCAAAAGGAAGATAGGGAGCAGATGATATGAACTGACTTTGCCTCTGCCTTCAGGAAATTTGAACAGGAAATGAATAATGGACAAAGAGCCTTCATATTGGCCTTTGGGGACTTGTTGTCCTCCAGATGCTTCAGACTACAAATCCCAGCATTCTTGCAAGTTGGTCATGCTGGCTGAGGCTGACATGAAGTCTGAAACAACTGGAGGGTTCCAGGTTGGGAAAGACTCCACCACACATTTTGCTGCAGGAGTATCTGTAAAGAGCACTGTGCAAAGCAGACCTTGGATGCAGCGGGGTCAGTATGAAAATCGAATTAGGACTGGCAGAGGCCTCAGTAGTCATTTGGTCCAACAAGGCTACATTAGAGGATGCAACTACACCGTATTCTTATGGCATCCTTGGGAAATGATTGTTCCGCCTGTGTTGAAATACTGCAGGGTGAGCCCACCATGTCCTGAGGCAGCCTGTTCCATAGTCAACAACTTTTGCCATTAAAAACGTTCCCTGCATTTTTCACATTTTGATTCCAGTCCTCCCCTGTGGGGTGTGCGGGAGGGTAACCTCTCCCCTTCCATGCAATCAAATGTAAAGAACTAGATTTCTAATAGTAGTCACAGAATTAACAAATAATCATGTGCTTTCATTATATTTGTGTAATTCAGTTGTATAGAAAATTACTAAAGCATTATGATACACAGTCAAAAGCAGATGAATGCAGATAGATTTTTTTGTGCTAACTCTAAGAATGCACTTTCTGCAGGTATCCACTTGTCCAGTTTCAGCATGGGTTCCTAAAACATCACCATTTACCTGGGTAAATGGATGGAGAAAAGCAGAGATGCTGCAGCCATTCTCATGAATATAAGTGTACAATCATTCCAATGTTTCAGTAGCATGTGCATATTTTATAGTTGAATCAAGTTTCTCTGCCATTTTCAGAAATGTATTTCTTTGAAGACTGACTCCAGTTCATTGAGCAGGAGCTAATCAAATAAGTACCAGATTTTCATTTTACAGAGATTAGAAGAAAATATAAGTTTGCCAGTGCAGCTTTTACCTTCAGAAAGTTAGCACAGTGTCTGTCCCAAGTGACAGAACTGTAGGGACATATCTCCTGCAAAGAACTCTCTCTCTCTCTCTCTCTCTCTCTCTCTCTCTCTCTCTCTCTCTCTCGTTCTCTGTGTGTGTGTTTGTGCATGTGTGCGCGCATGCACAGGCTGCTGGAGGGTGTGAGGAGAGAAGCTATAATGAATTTCATTCCAGCCATAAACATGCCTTCAGGATTATGCAGAATGTTTCTGGGTTTTAACCACCTCATTTGATGTTCCAGTTCTTACGTTATAAAAGAGCAGGCTGCTTTAATGAGATTTTGCTAATGCTCCACAAAATCTTGACTGGCTGCAGTTGCTGACATCAGTGCTCTTTCCTAGGGCCACTTCGGTTGCTCCAGGAAGGGGCAAAACATTTTTGTGACAACCAGAGCCGTGCATCATTCAGTTAACATTATATTTTGATTGTTCTTGGCTCAGAGTAGGATTAGAAACTTGAGGATGAGTTTGAGCAAGACATGCCCGGTGAGAACCAGGTGAGAACTATAGCAGTGAACCTGGAGGGATTAGAAGTAATCACAGCAACCCATAGAATGGCTTCTTGAAGAAGGCCAAACCAGGAGGACTCAGTTTTGCATGAAGTAATACATAAAAGCAACAAGCACTCTAGTTTAAAATAGGACTTAATGCACCTCATTACTATAGTGGGGAAAGTTGTGACCAGGCAAGCTGTGTTTCTGTTTCATCTGTCATCCAAAACCTACTTCCCTATGGGCAAGTCCAAGGCTCTTGTTCTCCATTCTCTTTTTAAGCAGGACTCAGCAGCTCTGCAAACAAAGGACACCTTCAGATCCAGGATTTTCCTTTGTAAAACAGGGCACATGGCCACTTTACCTTCAGGAAGTCACCTCCAGGTTTCAGAGGACCTTGAGCAAAATTTTTCCAGTGCTCCATTTTGTTCCTGTCTAGCTTGGGTCAAGAGTCCCAGGGAAGGTGATCTGAAGCTGTTGCAAAAGGTCTAGATGAACAGAAATGTGTGAGCAGAGAAGTTTGAAGCATTTGGAATAGGAAGCACAGGCTTGGATGGGATCATCGAAGGGACAGGGAAGAAATTAATTAGTGTTACATTTTAATGTTGTCCTATCTAGTTGGTATTTCCCAAGCCAATATGGAATACAAAGTAATTATTCTTTAATATGTACACTTTCCTGAATCTTGCAATACATTTTTTTCCAATAAAGGGGATTTAAATTAAATTCTTATTCAGGGAAATGCATGCACAAAATGCATACATCTACAAAAAAGTATACAAAATGCATTCTGTATTTTCAAAATGCATATGAAAAGTACTTTCTAATATGTACATGTTCGACAAAATTGCATACTATTGGAAGAAATGTGCACAAAAAGTGTGTGTATGTTCATGCTGGCTTTCTTTTTAATGCAAGCAATAGCATGAGAATAATCCTAACACTGAAAGGTTTAGAGACTATTCCTATGGTTCTTGGGAAGGTATAACTGGGTCCATCAGATATAGTGGCTTTTTCCAACTATAAACAGAGTTGTGGCCTCCAGTGTTTGTGGGAGAATCTCTGCTTAGATTTATTCCACCCATCATCACTACCAGCAACCGGTAGCCAAAGCTTCTGATAGTCCTTTTTCAAGATGAGCATCATGACTCCAGAAGAGCCCAGGGAGGGAGGGATGAAAGGGCTGTGCCAGTGGCTGGAGAGGGAAGAAAATACAGATTGGCAGGACTGATAAGCTTCCTTGTTCCTCTCCCTGCTTACAAGGTAAGGAAGCTCACATGCTAAGAGGTTCTTCTACCCAAAAGGCCAAAACGAAAGATGGCGAGTCTGCTACAACCCTATGGTACTTCTCCCACCCTGGCTGGATCTTCCTGACAAGGCCCAGTTCTGTATATATTGAGCATCTTTCCTGTTGTGTGGCACTCTAAGTTTTATTTTATTTCATTTAAAGGATTTTAAGCTTCTGTGAAGGTGGAACCCAGATTCATCTAGCACAGGGCAATAGGAAACCTGGGGAGATGGAGCTAGCTCTGAGTACCTGCAGGTTTCCGGGTCTTTGGCAAAGGTCTTCCCTAAACTTTTACCTGGAGCTGGCAGATAACCCTTTTTGCCTGCAAAGTAACTATAGATGCACCTCATTAATTATCCCTTGAGAGAAATATGGCTCAAGTGGGTGGCAGTCTAAATGGGAACAAGTGTGTTAATGCACTGTCTGTCCTAAACCACAATTGTACAATGTGTGAGACAGAATAAAGATTCACCTACATGTTATTCAAGAAATGCAAATTGCATAGTGGGATAGTTTTGCCAAATGTATTAAGCTGCAGTTTACAGAAAATAGCTCTAAGAGCTGGCTAGAATTTTCAGCAAGCCACCTTTATAAACACAGATATACATGTACAAACAAGAGATTTTGTGAGACAGTTTCTCCCTGGAAAGTCAGCTTATTCTTTGTGCACTCTGCAGGATGGAGTTCATTAAACAAACTTAAGCATCCAGCATCCAGCAGAGAATGAGTTAAAATTGAAGCTATTTGATGATGTGTAACTCAATCCACCATGAACATCTCCTCTGTAAGTTCAGCTGTGCCTTTCCATTAATATTTAGAGCAATGGGGCTTGTACAGGAAGTATAAGCATACATTTATCTGATTGGTCTTTAGCCTTGAGGACTAGCATACAGAATTAAACAGCCTGGAAGAAAATGGCACCTTCTTGCTGTTGGTTTACTGCTGTTCTTAAAACGTGGCCTCTCCAGTAAGAGAACAGTTTTGATGTAACTGTTCTCTTTCAATAGTTGGACAATCCCCTCTAGTTTTCTTGAAAAAAAAATGCATTGCTTTAGACTGTGACCTATTTTGGGGCAAACTGATCTGTACAGAACCCTGGTGCTTCATATCAAAAAGATCACAGAACAGCTTTTATAGTGACTTCTAGAGGGAGCTGGTAGATTCCCAAGTTTCTGGGAGATTAGTTAGCAGTGGCTTCTAATCATGATGGATTTTGCAGCATCAGGCTGGTGTCTACCATGTGTTGTGGAATTATTCTCCTGTGTTCAGTGTAAGCATAGGTAAAAACTGCCTTCTCATCCTCCTGACCCTATTTTCCTGTCCTCCTGAAGCTACCATTTCTCATCTAAGCCATGCAGGTAACTCACAATCAGCAGCTTCTCTCTCAGTGAGGAAGCTTCATAGTTGACCAGTTAATTTCTATTTATTAAATTCAAATAAAATCCCCCATTCCTCCTTGAACATCTTATGAGGCCACTGTTGTATCCAGATTTCACAATTCTTGGCTAATTAATCAATGCTTGGCTCTTTGACAATTTTTGTTTATGTGCAAGTAGGTCCTGTCTCCACTGACTTCAGGCTGCCCTCTGGCAGAACAGAGCAAGGATTGCACTAGCATAAATTTTCTCCTAGCAAAACCACTAAGCCAATTTCCCCAAGCATTTGCATTCTAGGAGAGTTTCTTCTGTGTAGTTGTAGCATGGAGGTATGTCTAGACACACATCCTAAACAAGTGTGGTATCACTTGGGTGCCACAAGCAGGTCCATGTGGTTATTTCATCAGATGGATTGTCACCAGGCTCCTACCCAGCTGCCCATTGCACACTGCTCTGCTGTCCTGGGATTTTATCTTGCCTCCTAGTCCCCTTCTGAGGCCATGCCTGGAAAAATTTATGCCATTCTATAATGTCTGATGCTGGAAGGGTCACATCAAGCATTGTTCTCGTCCAACTGGTCCAGCCATAGTACTTAGTCTCTCCTGTTCTGGTTGGTTTTTAATATTCAGGGCAACTTAAATGGAGAGCAGATAAATTCAACAGATCACATTGATAGATTATCAATGGATGGTCAATACTGGCTCTAAAGAAGTAACATCAGAAAAGTGCCTTGCTTCTACTAGGCTCTGGATTTTTACCTTAATTCATGGATGATTTTTGACCAAAGTCAAGCAAAAATTGGATTTTTATCACATAAGCTATGCCACAGGGATTTCAACTTTAATCTTCAATTCTGATAAGCTACTTCTGACAAATATGAAGCTATAAATTTCTTCTATGACTCCTAATTCCTTTGTATTAAGAGATTACTTACCATTTTATCATAGCTTCTATTATCTGGGCATTTCATTTGCCATTAACTTTATGTTGTAATAGACCATGGTATTTCAACACCTTACAAATCACTTACATGGTCCAACTACAATTTTCATGGGGAGCTTTGAGGGACTGAGATATAATAATATGTATTTAGTTGGATAGCACAACATCTGCCACTTGTTGTTCAAGGAACTGCTGGACAATGAATAGGTTAGCAAAAATGTAACTGAGGTTAAAGTATCATAAATCACAATGTTTAAGATGGCTGTTTTCAGGGAATGTGTTGTGTTAGTCAATGCTCAGATGTAGTTATTGTAGAACTATTACAGCCTTTTGATTTGCACAGTGTTTACCTTTCCAGCAAGCAATTTTGTTTGTGGCAAATACAGCAAGCAAGTAGGTTTTCATTCTTTTACAGGAAAAAGGGGTCTCGGTGATTTGACATATCTGATATTGCCAGCAGTGCAATTTTCAGTACTGAAAATAGTTTGCCATCTTGTAATTTCTTCCATATGAGTGAGTGGGCAGCAGGATGGTGGATCTGATTGAATGTAAGAAACTGAAAAATCACTGAAATAATTCCACGAAGGCAATCTAATTTAGTATATATGCTGATGGTGCATCAGTTCATTAGCTGAAAATTCCTGGAAAGAGATCTTGAGTTCACAGAAAAGGGTTGACTAAAATCATCGGCTTAATATGAAGAGGGCAAACTGAGAGTTATGAATGATTCCAAAATTGACTGGACATCAGCCCCATTCCACCAATATAATGTTGTCATTTCTTTCTCATAACACTAGACTTTGCCATCCATCGAAACTGATTGGCAGAAAATGTTGGCTAAGAGCAAATCAAGGGGTGCCATGATTAGGCAGCTGCTGTGGCCCACACCCTACCGGAAAGCTTACCGCTGCCGCATGGACTCCCCAGTTGTATTCCTCCTGCTTGCTGTTGCTGTGCTGTGTGTTCACCTCTCCTTTGCAAGCAATACGAAGGGCAGGAAGCAGCAGCAGCTTTGGCAGGAAGGAGCAGCACCTCCCTGCCTACCCCTCTTCCCTTTTGGCCATGATGCATACTAGTTTGGGCTGCAGGAAATTGCGTAGGCAATGATGGCCATGGGCCCAAGGAGGCCTCTGGAACCAGCAATGGATGCGCATGATAAAGACCAGCCCTCGTTGTCCTACTCCATTCTTCTGCTACGTTTGTGTCTATTCCTACAGCTACTGTGCCATAGGCTGCCCTGTATATGCATAACATTATAAGCCACAGAGATTACCTGGTCAGGAATATGGGCTGGGGAGTAGTAAGCAGCATGAAGCAACCCTGGATAAAGTCATTCTAACCCTCCTGAGAAAGTGAGGTCAGAACCCAGCCCAAAGCCTGATCCTGGCTTGCAGTCCTTTGAGGAATAGCAGGTTCAGCATCCTTAGCCTCAGTGTGAAATGCATCACTGTTTCTGCAGCCCAAGAGCTTTCCCCCACTTCTCTGTATTCTTGTCCAGAATAATAGGGAGTAGACCTCTGTTATGAAACTCAAATGCTTTGGCCAAGTAATGAGAAGGAACAACTTACTGGAGAAGACCCTGATGCTGGGAACGGTTGATGGCAAAAGGAGAAGGGGGCAGCAGAGAATGAGGTGGCTGGATGAAGCCACTGGGACAGTTTGCTTGGGTGGACATGGAGGAATGGTGGAGGTCAGGAGAGTATGGAAGAATGTTGTCCATCAGGTAGCGATGGGTCATGACTTTGCGACTAAACAAAACAAAAAAGACCTCTGTTGGATTTTAATAGGCATGGAGGAACTAGGAATAGGGAATAACCCTGTGAAAAAAGGAAAGTTCTTCAACTGTTTTGTAATTTTGGATAGGCCTGACTACCTATAATAGCCGTTCTAGAAAGAATTTAGTGCTTTGAAAAACAAGTAGTAGACAACAAGTGGAAATTCCTCAAGTAGTAGACAACAAGTGGAAATAGTGCTTTGAAAAACAAGTAGTAGAGTTCAGTGGAAATTCCTCCTGGAAAGTTCTTGCCTGTTTGAGGGAATGAGGCAAAAAACAGCAAAGGAATGTGTGCAGCTCTCTGGTCTTCTTTCAGCATTGCATATTTCTGAAAAGAAAACATTGCAGATGAAATACATTGTCATGCTTTGCATATAAGACAAAAATCACTTTTATCAGAAATGTATAAACCAACCTGCTGATGAGTTTCTATTGCTATTTTCCTTCCCTGTAATTTCCTAAATAATAATGGTGAGTCAGAGGCTTCTCGTAAAGTCTTTATCACTGTGTTTTTGCAGTTGGCAGAAGGTTGGGCTTTATCAATGCCTGATAACAGATCAGACTAATAATGCACCTGGCTCCTTTTTTGACAATGTGCAAGTTGAAAAGGATTATCTGTTTCGGTTTTATTGGTGTCATCACTATCACAGCCCCACATTCCAAAAGCATATCTCTCTCTTTCTGTTACATGCTGTGGAACTAGCAGTATAGAATGATAGACATCAATATTTACACATGTGAGAGGAAGCGGTATGTCCGCAGGGCTCCGAAATCAGCCAAGAGTGATAATCTGTATGTGCTGAAGTGAGCTCTAGTCAATGGAAGCTTAGTCCACAGTAAATCTGTCTGGAGTTGTAGACCTTTTTCTTTCTGCACCCTTAGTCTTTAAACATAACACATGTGCATTTTCAGCAAACTAAGATGGTTCTGTATGTCCAACTGCATTATGAGGATCAGGGGGAAATTGTATGCAACAGATATAGGCAGCAAATAACTATTTTAAATTAATTAATATTTTCAGTATTGGAAGAGTGCAAATTCAGAGCTTCCACTAGTGGTGCAATCTCATTATTCATATAGACACCCTACAACTTCTGCGATTTCCTAGCTGGCTATCAAGATTACACTCACAAAAGCTTTGTTGCATGGAGCTACTTTACACTGTCAGTCAGCCTTCCCCAACTCAGTGTCTTCCTGATGTTTGGAATACCACTCCCAGGCTTCCGGACAGTGTTCCATGCTCACTGGGGAGCATGGAAATTGAAGCCCAAAATATCTTGGGACACCAGGTTGGGGAAGGCTGCTGAAGCTTTGGGCTGAGCCTATTTTGTTTTTCAAGTTTATTTTGCAGCACTTAGGCTTGAAGGCATTATCTTCATCCATCCAAAGTTGACTGCTTTTCTTTCTCATTTTCTCAGTGAAGGTGTTTACTATATGGTTAAATCTCACCTATTCAAAGCAATGGGACTCAAAGTGCAATCATCTCTCTGATTGACATTGCCTGGATGACTATATAAAATATCAAGCGCCAGTGTGTTAACAAATTAAAAAGGTATGCTTGTGTTGGAGATCTATGCTAGGCAACCCTAGTGGAGGCTTATGGGACTGTAACTGCTAACTAAGCAAAACTCTGTTGATATCAGAAGGCAGCACCTGGAGTGTGGTAGGAGGGAGCAGCATGTAATTGGAGCCAGTATCCTCTGCTCCTTGGGATCCCCATGTCTTAATGGTCTCTCGCATTGATATTTCATCTTTTTGTGCCTGCCAGCTTGTGTCCGGTATAGGTTAGGGGGCTATGTGACATCACAGAATTAGTTCCTGCATCACCATACACAGATTGTTCCTCCCATTCCTGGCTGGTACTGGTGAAGGTGCAGCGTGTCATGATAGCTGAGGATTGCCTGTGTTGCCAAGACCTTTCTGGGAGCATCTTCTCCTTTGAGTCTGCTCCATTTTCACAACCATACTTCCAAGCCTGAATGCAAAAGTAAACATTACTCAAAGCCAGTATCTAGAAGCTCTGTTTTCACCTATTTTACTCAAGGGTAATCACAGGTGGCTCAGCCTAGTCTTAGGGTCCTGTTTCATATGGATAAATGCAGTAAAATATATAAAACATAGCTACTGCATAAGGATTATAGTGGGATGCAGGTGGCACAGTGGTTAAAACTGCTGTGCTTGTTGATTGAAAGGTCGCTGGTTCGAATCTGCACAACAGGGTGAGTTCCCGTTGCTCCATCCCAGCTCCTGCCAACCTTACATGCAAATGCATGCAACCGAGCATGCAAATGCAAGTAGATAAAAAGGTACCACTTCAGTGGGAAGGTAACAGCGTTCCGTGCACTTCGGTGTTTAGTTATGCTGGCCGCATGACCACGGAAATTGTCTGTGGACAAACGTTGGCTCCCTCAGCTAGGAAACGGAGATGAGCACCGCCCCCTAGAGTCAGGCATGACTGGACTTAACATCAAGGGGAAACTTTTATCTTTACCTTTTAAGGATTATAACCATTTTTTAATTTGTTCTGTGTGGAAAGCATACTGAAAATAAAGCTTTTTTCACATTTTTACAAAGGCATGCCATAAAAGCACAAGAATTTGGATTGAAGCAGAACTTTCAGTTCCGATAAATCCTAATTCCACATTTATTCACATGTAACGTATCTTCACAATGTATCTTCCAATCATACATTAGCCAATTTAGGCCAAAATATAAAGTGGCAAAGGCTCCTCTGCCTTTAACCACTGTTTTGCATCTTCGTAGTGAAACCTGTTTTCTTCTTTTTCTGTACATTTCAGGCCTAATTTAGAGAATTACCTTAAATCCATTAAAATGAATAAAATTTGAGAACTGAAGTCCCATTCATTCAATGGGACTGAGCATGAAAATCCTTTTTATTCACTAAGGTAGTGGGTAAAGGCCCAATCCAGAGCAATTCCAGAGTAAATAATTTGCATATAAATTCAATTAAGATCAAATACAGCTGGGATTATACACAAAATGTAGCAAGAAAAAAGGTAATTAACACTATCTGGAGTAAAAAGGTAGTTTTCAACCAAGAATATTTGAATGTTTTCTCTGGCATTCTTACAGTTTCATTTTCACAGGGCTCATATGCAGTACGTGAAAGTAGGATGGTGAAATGAAAGAAATCATGGATGGCTAAGACCACAATACCATATAAGCCTATTTAGAAGTAAGTCCTGTGAGGTATAGAATTGCAGGCAAATAGGGGTAGGATGGCAACCTAGAAGAGAGGAAACTAAGTGGTAGTGCTGACAACAATCATTGGGCATGATCCACATGAAACACTTTTTAATCTCAGTTATTTCAGTGAGATACAAGCAAAGACTGGATTGTGTTTGATACTGGCAGGATAATTTTCCACACTGTGTCATTGAATGCTGGTCACATCTATTATTGCTTGCTAGAAAGTGGTATTACAGTAATTTGTCATAACAAACCACTTTGGATGCATCTACTGGCAACACAGAGCAGACCTACAATAAACATACCAGGCAATCAGTATAAAAGCAGAAATTCTGACCATAACAAATCTGTTACTCCATTGCGATTGAACTAATGGTATTAAAGGCGTACAACACCTTAAAGGATAAAGACCTGCAATTAACCATGCATTTATGTTGCCAAAGCTCAGTGAGCACGTTCTTTCACATTATTTTAATGTTTTTTCTCTTGTCATTAGCAATCAACAGCAGACATGAATGCTCTGCATGTAATTATATAGCACTTAGAGACACCAGAAAATAAAACTCATATAATTTGCTAAATGGTTAAAAGTAGTCTTGGGACATGATCAGAATATTTATCAGATTTGAAAGCATGGTCAATATATGTTCAGCCGCATGATACGAGATAAGATGGCCCTGGTGGTATCATATTTTCCAAACAGTATAGCAGCTTCTAAAAGTAGGATGTTTTTGATTATGAAATTTAGAAAAGTAACACATTTTGGGACAATTAGTTTTGGAGAAAGGCTCTGGATTTGCCGGCCAGAGAAATCTATAGAGAAAAGATGGGGGAAACATCCTTCTTATCACAAGCTTCATTTAAATTTAAGGTAAAATAGGATAAAACTATTAAGGTAAAATAGTTTGGCAAAAATACAGGGAAATACAGGATAAAAAACCAATATTTCCCCGCTTTATTGCATTGGATGGGTGGGTGGAGTTTTATTGCAACTGTAGCAGGGAATGAAGGGTTAAACCTCCCCTCGCTGCATGCCATGATCCTAATAAAATCCCCATCTACATGGTGGTAAGTAAATAAAGTTTAAAAAAAAGATAGCCTGATTACCCGCAACACGACTGCATGGCAGGCTGCCTTGTGATCGCTGCACTGCTCTGTGGCTCATTTAAGCATTATTTAGACTCGCTGCAGCTCACTCTTTATGGCCACTGTGAACTTTCATGACATGCCAGGCAATCACTGTGGCTTATTGTAAAATGCAAACCTGGAGAGGGAAGGTTCAGCTGTGGTTGACAAGCAGCCCAGAGTGTGGCCGCTATCATATAACTTCATGGACGAGCCGGCTGAGTCCAACCCTTTGTCTGTCTAGCCTAGTATTGTTGCATTGACTGTTGGCAGCTCCCCACATTTCATGCGGGAGGTTTTTCCTCTTTTTCCTAGTGACTGTGGAAATTAAAATCCTTCATGCCAATCAAGTGTTCTACCCTGGGCTGTGCTCCTTCACAAGATGTTAAGCTCAAAGATATGAAATCTGATTATTGTGTCTTCTCTCCAAATGAGAGCCACCCCCCTCAACAAAAAGGAAATAATCATATCTATATGTATAATCATAGCATGTTAGGTATGTTCCATTTCCTAGAAACTCTGCTGTCTTTAAACGTAATTATACAGATGGAAAAATGTGGTAAGTTTTGCCTATGGCTATAAGCTACCCTCTGTTGGGAAGTATTACAGTACAGTATTCTTGCATTCAGAGAGCTTAATTATTTGTAAGGTTTCCAAGTGCAGTCTGGCTGTGGCTCGCTCCAACTCAGGCAGCATTTCCAAACTGAAACAGGACCATTCACAAGGTGAAATACAGATGTACTGTAAAATTGTGTGACTCCTGTTGATACCTTATCCTTGGATTTTAATTTTCAGTAAGTAGTGCCATTAAGCAGGGAACATATTAGGCACCTCATTTTACTAAAATCTGCTTTTTAGCACATATGCCATCTGCTCATTTTACTCTAAGAACAACAGACTGTAATTCAGCTCCTTAAGTATAGCACTAATTATTCCAGTTAGTTCATAGTTCTGATTTTATTTCTGTAAAAGCTTTTCAATAGACAGTTTAAAAAGACACACTCAAGGTTGCTGAAATGGGGACGGGGGAAAAGCAGTGAGGTAGCAAAAGTGGATTTGTGTTGACTTCAGCATGCAAGATCTATGGTAACATTCAGCACCAGAGTAGAACACAGCAGCAATAGCTGTGGACTGAAAGGGCCATGTGAATGGATACTAACTCTTCTGTGTGACTACATTTACATCATTTCTGTAGATTCTACTGAAGAATGAACTAACACAGGTTTCCACGAGGGCCTTCTTGATCAGCCAATCCGATCAGTTTAGAAGTAACAGGAGCATGCCTTCCAGCCTCACCCCAGTGCATTAAGCAGACCTATGGAGACAGCTGCAAGTAGCATGTAGCATCTCTATGCTAGTGGGAAACCACATCAGAGAAGGTTCTGACTGAAGAAGAGAACTGAGTCACATATAGGCCACGTGTGTGTGAAGGTCACACTCACTGATCCACATGGGAACAATCAGACGTTCTTAAACAGAACATTAGGAAATGAGAGAAGCACTGATGTCTGGAGCAGGGCTGGTCAGGGGAGTCCCACTGCCTTCTCCACGTAATACCTATTTATTCATTTATAGTAGTTGTATGCAGCTTCAATATAATAACAATTTTTAAGTGGTTGACATGTAAATATTAAAGTCACCTATTACAAGAAAAGAAGAACATCAGCATTCTATCTGTGCAGTGACTAAACACTGCCCATGAGATCCCATAAGCAGGTCATTATTCCAAGTGCATTTTCCCACACATTGGATATTTTCTTGTACTTCTATATGCCTGCTAATATTGTCTTTAATAACACTTTCAGCTAATTTAACCAGAACAGACATTAGGCTAACTAGCCTGTAATTTCCAGGATCCAGCTGGGTTTCCTATTAAAAAATGAGTGTTACATTGCTCATTCTTCAGTCTTCTGGTGCCAAGGCTGATTTTAGGATCATGTTATAAGAAGGTAATCAATTCTAGGATAGGTACATTCTGGGCCAAGAAATTTACTAACTTTCAATATGTCACTGAAGTCAAAAACTTCATCTACAATATATTTAAAATACAATATAAAAAAACCAGTTGCATACATACAGGGCTATATGCGAGCAATAAAAAAGGACCATGATTAATTTAATTATAAGCCAGGGAAAATTTGGGTGAGTGTTTTCAGGAGGTGTTTCCTGAAAACACCTCACATTTTCTATCTCCTGAATAGTAAGAGGGAGGTATTCCAAAGGCTAGGTGCTACTGCTGCTGAGGCCTTCTGCCCTGATCTAATAATGTGGCATGCCATTATTCTTGGAATGGCCAGCAAGGTCTTTTCTGACAATCTTAGATATTGGCTGGGTGTATATAACAGAAATCAGTCCAGAGGGGCTATTCTGAATACCAGTATATTTTTGGTGATTTTTTTAAATGTTACATTAGAACGCCCTGGGCAGTATTCAGTATGACCACTGGGCCTCTACTGGACACACTGCTGGCCCAGTGGGGAATTACAGCAACCCTAAGACAGAGTTGAAAAGCTCCCTTCCAAACTTATGTAGGGTTATGGTTAGGTTGGCACTGCATACCCGATCTGTTCCTGAAATGAGTGTTTCAGTCCCTTCAAGGAAGGGAGGAATGCCAGCTTCCTGTTGCACCGATGGGGGCCCCTTCTGACTCATGGCCACCCTTCAATTTCAGTGTTGTATTTTACTTCTCTCTCAACATCTGGCCACCCATGATTTTGGGAATGACAAAAACTGACATCCACACTATTGCCTTGCACTCAGTTAAGGCTGCTTCTACTCTTAAAAGATGGAAGCAACAGGGCTGCCTTTTCCCAGCAGCCAGGAAATGCTCTTCTAGTTAATGAAATGTTGGAATAGAAACTCATCCTTCATCCACCTCTCATACAGCAGTAATACGCTCCCACAGTCTGCATCATACTAAAGCAAAGTATTTTAATGCTGTATTAGTGTGGGAGTAAACTACAGCTGAACCTTAAAGATAATTGGAAGCACAGCCTTTATTTATTTATTTAAAAGGTTTTTCAAGGACTTATCTCTCTCTCTCTCTCTAGATGATTTTAGGCTTACGACTAAGTCCAATGAGAACAGAAACACATTTTATTAACTTAGTTAATACCATTTTTCTTTCATATTTTCCCAATCACTTTTCATTTATTTTGCTTTTCATGGTTGCATGTGTGTGTGCGAGCAGCAGTCCCATCTGTCATCAATCATGTGAGGCTTTTTTTTTTTTTTTTTTGGCTCCATATGAAATAAAAGCTGTAATGAGAACTGCAAGGAGCAGTTGCAATTAATGCTCTTGAATCAAGGCTGTCTAGTGAGTAAGTTACAGGAATTTGAACGGGTAGAGCATCTGAAACTTTCTTGACCCTACAAGGGCATCAAGAAGTCCCCCTGTTGAACTGAACTCAAAACATCCATCTCTGAACATTCCAGATAATGGTGTTTTTCACCTAGAAATGCTGTTATATAAGCCTTGCTCCTCTTAAGGAACCCCGAATGCTGTTAGTAGTGCTATTACTTGACTCCTCTTTTCTGCCTTATAACTTTGATCCTAGTCCTGCTAATGAGTGAGGAACCCAGTTTGGGGTTGGGAATCCATCAGATTTCTTGGCTTTCTCCCGGCAGTCTGGCCCACTTCCTCTGTACCCTAAGTCCTCCTCATGTAAGTGTGTGCACAGAAACACCTCCAGCAGGTAAGCGAATCTGTGCAAATCTGCAACGTTGGCTTGTGTGTGCTGCCAGCTCGCTGTGTGACCACTGTTGAGTTGCTGCTTCCGCACCATGACTTGTGGGTTTTGCAAAAATTGCATACTGAGTGCAAAGAAGTGGTCCATCCCCATTCCTGAGCATTCAGACTTCCTCACAGCTTGTTTCCTGGCCAGTGCTACGCATGGAAAAGAAAAAGAGGCGGTGACTGCAAAAGAGGCGGAATCTGGCCAGATCCTCTCCTCTCCTGCTCTCTCCTTCAATTTCTTCCTTTTTTGCCATTGCAGAAAGTGCATTGCCTCCTTTGAAAGATCACACAGTATGGTTGTGAGCCGCCCTGAGGCTTCGGCGAATGGGGCGGCATAGAAGTCCTCTAAATAAATAAATAAATGTTATCACATCACTATAAGCATCTCGATCAAAGAGCAGTCTGTGAACTGTACTCTTATTTAATGCTCATGTGAGGTGTCTTCTTCCTTACATTGTGAGTACAGCCTAGAGAATAATTTCTCATCGATAATTCATGCAATAGACTGCCACTCTTTTACATCAACACTTTTACATTCATTCATAATTGAAATATACTCGATTATCATTTTTTTTAAGGCACAGCTCTGTGGTCCCTAGACAATATCCCAGGGATCATAAGATTGCCTAGAAAGTCACCATGACTGTAGACAAAGCTACAGCCTCAGACAGTTGATGGAGAGCGCCCTCTGTCCCGCCCTTCCCAATTACTACAGAGATCCAGGTACAAAGTTGGAACCTGGGCATTCTGGACGTGTGCAGGGAGGGAATGAGTGAGGAGTTTTGTATCACAAGCTCTCCAACCTTCATCTGCATCCTCAGTTTAGAACACAGTCGGGTATTTGGATTGCACTTTAAGAGCATGATTTCAGGAAAAACCTGCATAGATTGAACCTTAAGTTATCTATCCTTATGGCATTCAAGTGTTGATTGAAATTCCATTTCCCTTTCTTCTTTTCAAGCAGTCACAAGACTTGAATGTTCCTTTGCTCTTGTCCATCTTAAACTCTGGATTCTTTTCACAGTTTGTTGCACATGAGATTTACAGCAATTCCTCCTCAATTTTCTGCACTGTACTTGGATGTATTGTTAATTGAATGCTTCACGGTGATCCATGGGGCTTTGTTTCAGGGAGTGCAGATAGGATTGTAATCTAATGGTTGTAGTAACAGCATTGGTAGAACAGTGGCAGAACATTTTCCATTCCCCCTGTGACCTCAGTGTGCTCCCCAAATCTGTTCTGGAGGGACCTTTCTGAAACAATTTGGGGTCTGCAAAGGGGAGAAGAGCTGGGCTTTAACAAATATGCAAACAAATGTACACTTAGCCTATTAGAATTGAGCCTAAGAAATGGAATTAAGCCTAAGAAAGAAAAGGGCCTACCTAATCCAAGTGGTGCTCCCAAAACAGAAATCCTATGCCTAAAGCATCTCCATTCCATTGTTTTCACAACTTTTAGATAAGATATAAATAACTTTGCAATACTACTTAATATTTAATCTAAATCTCAATCTCCTTTCTTTAAAACATGTGCTTTTGGTCCTGAATTCAGTGAAGAGGACAAGGGTAAGCAACTCAGTACTATCCATATTTTTTTTGATTATGGCACCCATAAGGGTAAGCAACTCAGTACTATCCATATTTTTTTGATTATGGCACCCATAAACTATACTCATTTACTATAATCCCAGACTACTCTGCTGTCCACCTAGGGAATAGGATAAACCCTTCTCTTTAATCAGTCATATTTCCATTTCCCCTTTCTGTGCTACACATCTGAAACTCCTGTCTTCATTTAGTTTGTATTCCAGACCCTTCACACTTTTTGAAGGGTACCTAGAATTGTACTGAACTAAAACTAAACATTACAACTACTGATATAGCCTGAAATTGTTTTGGGCTTTTGACATAGATGGTACAATTGACTCATGAAACATTGTTTATATGCAATATCTAAAAACAATGACTCTTCAGAAATGTAGATATATGTCATATCCTGGATACTTTCAGGAAAGTAGTAAACTGCAAGATTTTCCTCAGAGCTGCTGCTGTTTTGTCTGAGCCCAACAGGACACTTCCACATTGTAGCATCTTCCTCCCCACCTCAGCCACCAATGCAAGTGTCCCGTCCCCCCCGGGAAAACCCTGGAATATTTTCCCTGGAAAAACACAACATAGAGAAAAGTCATGATACAGCTGCTTTGGAGAAATCCAGGATATAATGGCAGCAATAGTGCGTGGAGAACCACTTGGGGTCAGCATCATGCACCATGGCAGTTCTATGCCGAAGCTGTTAAAATGCCTGAAGTACTGGCCCCAGGATGGAACAGTTAGTTCTATGAGATCATACAGAGGGTGCCAAAAATGCATACACATTTTAAGAAAGAAAAAAAAACTGTATTAAAAACTACTGCATGGTGATGCTAGCATTCATCTTTTGAGCGAATGTCATACTACACATTGCTACCATAATTCTATTCAGCTTTGAAAGGTAATACATAGATAACATCTCTTAAAATGTGTACACATTTTTGGCACCCTCTGTAGTTGAGAGAAAGGGGATGATGATGACGACGACAATATCTGGAACATACATATTATTTGTTCTTTAGTTTCTCAACTATGAAATATGACCTGACCGTCTTTGATCCTTCTTGAGTTTTCTTATCTGTTATTCCAAAAGTATAAGAACTTATCAGACAATTCCAGTGCAGCATTCTATTTGCGCAGTGGCAGATCCCTCAAGCAGGATAGAAGTACAACAGCTCCTTCCTGTCTAAGCTCCCCAGCAACTGGTCTACATGAGCAAACTGCCTCTGATTCTGGTGGCAGCAAATGGCCATCAAGACTGTTAGCCACTTACTGCCTTCTCCTCACAAATTTGTCCAAACTCATGGAGGGAGAGTGTGATGCTAATGCCCCTTCCAATTTCTACCTCCATGGTTCTAAACTAAAAATAATTTCATTTTTTTCCTTCAGGGCATCGATCCTCTGTATGGTGTAACAGAGATAAGAAGCAGACCAATCATGCTTTACCTTTTTCTTTAAATTGCTTATTAACTCTTCACTAAAATGGACCCTCTTGATAAAGGAAATTTTCCTGAGGCTGGGATGTCTTCAACATTTACATATATATGGTTCTCTACTCTAGTTTATTTCTATCAGTCTCTTTCAGCTAGGTAAGCCAACTGACAATTTCTCTTTACACAATAGTGAAATAATATTTTCCCTTCATATTTTCAATTATTTCTTTCCTCGCTGCCAAAAGAGACCAAGTTGCGTCTCCCTACAGTGTTCTGTTAAAATGCTAATAACAGTCCTCACTAGAAATCCAATTGTGAAATGATGGGCAAGGATTCTTAGTTCAGGGATTAGTGGGAATACAAAATTGAAAATCATAAGCACGAAAATTGCAACTGTTAGATGCTCTAAGAGAGGAAGAGGGCGTGGGGAGGGAGGGAGGGATACAGATACTGTCCTGAAGTATGAAATGCAGATATTTTGTGCAGGGTGATAATTACTATTGGATGCCAGTAGATAAAATAATGAAGTGATTTCTCCCAGTTCTGCTGCCTTTATCCTAAGGATGTTAATACAGGAGGCTGGAGAGCTGGATAGTCCCCCCGTACCCACTGGGGTCTTTGTCCACCAGGATTGTCCCTGTAAGATGTATCCCTCAAACATCCCTAATCACAATTCTAGGATAGCCAAATTTCTCTGAGCAATTGAGCCATTTTAGAAATTACAACTTCCAGCATCACATAAGCCAACAAGATACATTTGAGGAAAGATTTATTGTTGTAGTAGATAGAATACCGCTGTTGGTAATATTCACTTTCAGTCAGGAAAGAGACTTAGATAAAAAATGTATTGCTTAACAACTATATATTGAGATACAACAACTGGCTAATTTGTATCAGCAAAGAGTCCTTAACTGGACCCAAGAGTGCCAAACCTTTAGCTATGTGGTTTAAGTTTCCTTTGTTAGAGATCATCTGCCAGCTGCTCTTAAAGCAGAAGTAACATATATATCATCGCTGTACATCTAAGACTTAAGAAAAAATGTGGATTCAATTAAAAACTGATAACTATATTCAGAACTGTGAAAACTAACTGGCCCAGATTTCTGGGATACTGCATAGTCAAAATCTACCACCTGCACGTTTTGGTGGCATGCCCCTGCTAGAGAAGTCATCCTCTGAGGAGCTAGAGCTTCTAGAAATATGCCATGAAATCACCCATCTTGGGAGACCTGGGCAAGCCTGTGACCACGGGCAGGGGACCACGAAGCCATCCCTGCAAGAGGAGGAAAGGACAAGTGTTTCCCTTCCTTACCAGTCGTAGAAAACTCCTTCATCTTAAGAGACTACTCAGCCGACCTGCTCGAAGTAGAAGTATCAAACTCCAGAAAAATCTTCAAGAGGAGAGAACGCCTCAGAAGCAAGGCTTATAATTTACTGCAATTTATTCTTTGGTGGGTCTCAAGAAGCAATGGCCATATAACCCAGTATTGTCAATATAATCTAGGATGGAGGCAATGCCATTTCTTCAGCATCTTGTGCCTGGTCTCTTGCTTCCCTGACTTGGACTCATGTGTGCAATTATGTGTTATTGCTTTTGAATGTCTGCCTGGCAGTGTTGTCTGGACTTTGATTCTGTTTGACTGGTGTTCTGGGCATTTCACCTCAGATACTACTCTGACTTCTTTTTGGAAAATCCTTTGGAAAAATCTCTTTGGAAAATCTTGGAAAAGTCTGTTAACACGGTGCTTAACTTTTCTTGTTTGGCTTCTCTATAGTTATTAACTCTGCATTTTGTACAGCAAAAAACTGAAATCAGGTGTAGCACACCTAGCATGTATCAAAAATTTGGAGTATACTAAAACTTTGAATTATTCATTCAGTATTACTTGAGCTATTCTTTTAATGCCCTAAGGTCATAAGACACAAGTTGTTAATTTCTTGAACTAATTCTGTGGTAGCTCTGGAAACATGGCAAGTTTCACAGCTTACCTTTTCTTTCCAGATTTAAGCATCTAAAATTTTCATAGAATTTGTAATGATCCTGTTTAACACTATCTGACATTAGATAAGAAGGTACTACAAATGACCTTAATTAGACTGGACGTCTGACATAACAAGAACTGTTAATGAATATTCAATGTTCTCATGTATACTTAATTTGCATGCTCAATTTAGTTAGAAATATAAGCTTACCTGTTATTTCTTAACCCTTCCCAACTAATTTCTGTTCAGGAGTTCCTAATCTAAGGACTGTTTAACAAGTGATATTGCTAATACATTTCCCCATCACTTTTCCTTAAACTGTGCAAATTCATTTATACCTAATATGCAACATATCCATTTATGAATTTTATGAATCTGGTGAATGGTACTACAATCCTAATACCATTTAAGTGGGTACTGAACCCTATGGCATTACTTCTAAATAAACATATTTGGGATTGAGCTGCTGAACAGTGCAGACTGGCAATGAATGTAGTTTGGATTATAACTCCCAAACTCAGTCAGTATGACCAGTGCTTGAGCATGATGGAAATTATTGTCCAAATCCTTTGGAGAGCACTAGGTAGGGGACAGTTGGGTTAGAAGATAGCTTCACACTCACAAACATATCTCTACATAAACCTGAATGATAAAACTGCAGAATCAAAGGCACTTTCGTACTTCATCAGGCCATACTGGTTAGCAGTGCAATCCCGCATATGTCTACTTGGGAATAACACCACAGGGTTCAGTGGGGCTAGCAGCCCTATAAATGGATATAGGATTGCATTCTCCAAGATGAGGAAGACTGCTCTAGACTGTTCTTCTGTGTTGTGTCCTGGCATAAAAGAATGGGCTGGAGACAGAATGCTGCAGGACACTAAGAGTGCAATATTGTTTCCCCCTGCAGGCATGCTTAAGCCAGTACTGAGCACTAATATTTTGCTGAGTTCACCAGAAAATCTTTGGGCTATAATCGTGTACATCCTTTCCTGAGAATAAATCTCAGTGAGAATAGTGAACTTTACTTCTAAGTAAGCTTGTAGTTGTTTGAATGGTCAGAACTGGTTCTCCAAGACTTATGTTTGGCTAGATCAGACCCTATAAAATGTGAAAAATTGTAATACCACCTTAAATCCATTACAGCCAAAATCCTTCAGTGTAATCCAATGAACAGGCTTTAGAGATGTGTCTTTTCCCAACAATATAAGTTACATCACTTTGTAAACTGCTTCTGAAAGTGGCGCAAGTTCAAAAGTAATTTGTGGTATGAGCTATTTGCATAAACCCTTGCATATGCTGTGCTGAATTGGCTTCTCCTTTCTGCAAGAGCCACACACAGGTTTGCATCCCCGTGATGCAAAAGAGAGCAGGGAGATGAAACATGAGGCACCCAACTGGCTCAAAAAAAGACTGCAACTTTACTTATAGGTTGCAATATTTTGGCATAGTGAGGGCAGGGATTCCGAAGTGTGGCAGCTGGCAGTGGCCTTCCCAGCCTAATTGTTGGGGAGACAACAAGGAAGTGTGCAGTGGTACAGGTGTTCATCATGACAGTTCCCTTAGTCATGCCCTCAAAGAGAGGCGAAAATGCCAGTGCTTCTGGATCAGCTACACCAAGAGAGAAATCAGGAGCGGGAGGCTAACTGAGGTGGGCCTCCAGTGTTTGCCATTCTTCTTTACTGATGGCTGCCACTCAGGTGGTGCTCTTACCATGCCAGCCCTATGGCTGGTTCTTGGGCCCTCACCCTTAAGAGCCCTACACAAGCCTAGCACAACACCTGGCAATCCTCCCTGCTTACAGCCGCACTGGCTTGACAGTGTACAAGACAGGCCTGCAGAGATGATGATTATATGTAGTGCATTAAAAAAGCACACAAAAACAAGCCACAGTCTCAAAGGCCCTTCAGGATTGCACATAAAAATTCCCATCAGGCCTACCAACCAGCTCCTGCTCACGGAGCACTAGACAATATACAAATAGTGATGACTTGCAGCTTATTTCACATGGGTTCTTTCCTTCTCCCATGCGATGTCAAACCACCAGTGTAATGCAGTTGTCTGAAACTCTTGAAGAAGCAACCATGGCGTACTTGTAGGCATGTCTGGGGAAGATATACCACCGCTTAGGAACTGCACCATACAGAGGAGGAAAAAGAAAAAAGCAGGGGTGTCTGTGTATGTAACAGAACTGTGATAAGTTCAGAAGGGCATGTAAGCCTTTCTGCCTGCCAGCCATAATAGAATAGTGAAAAGAGAGAGAATCTGCCTGTATCTTTACGGCAGGGGTGCAGAACCTCAAGCTCAAGGGCCAAATATAGCCCTCTGGAGTTCTCAAGAAGATCCTGCCCACTTTTCTCCAGCTCCTGATTATTTGGCCATTCCTTAGCTGTTGTGCAGCCCCCCCCCCCCCCCACACACACACACAATTATAAAAAGCTGAAATGGCTCTTTGTGAAGTATTGGTATTGAAAGTCTAATTTTTTTTAAAAATGATTTTTATTTGTTTTTGTATTTTAAAGAATAAAAATGTATAAAAAATAAAATGTGTTCTTTGTACAACCGAAGGTCTGAAAAGCCTGGAAAAAAATAAAAGGCCTTTTACCTTTAAGACCACTGTGTAAGCACAATACAAGCTTTCCTGTGGAGGTCATTCAAACCCTGGGTTTCTACCACTGAAAAGACTCGCTCCTTAATAGTCACCAGCCAACATTTTTCTAATATGATAGTTGCTTCCATGATTGCAATTGTGTTTTTCTAAATTGCAGCCTGCTTCTCAAGTGTGGAAGGAAAGTAGGAGAAAATTCCGAATGCCAGGTAGATTGATTGAGCAACATCAGACAGCGCTGTTAAAGCTAGTGATGGGATGGAAGAATAGAAAGAATTATTATTATTATTATTATTATTATTATTATTATTATTATTATTATTATAGCATTTCTATGCCGCCCCTTGCCGAAACCTCGGGGCGGCTTACAACATGAAATTTCTCATTAAGTAATTTCAATTGATCCAACTGCTGTATGAGTGTTTATGAAAATAATCCCAGATCCATAATTTTGTTTAGCCCACCACTGACTAATCTTTGAAAGATGCGTGTTCAAGGAAACAAAAATGCCTTTTTGATAATTAAAAGCATTCATGGTATTTCTATTTCATACTTTATATGTTGCACATTCTATATTTATAGCTTCCTGCACTTGCCTTGCTAACCTTATGTATTGGACTTGACCCCTTTTTATGGTTTCCTGACTTATTTATCTGCAGAAATTAAGACTAAGGTAAAAGGGTCTAGTCAGAATGAACATAAATTATATGAATTGCATATCTTTTTATGGTTAACGTGTAAATCTACAATGATTCTAATTTGTGACAAGACTAATGAATATGAGGTCATGGCATTTTACTGTCAGGAAATGCTTAAATTGCTAATAGCACAACTCTTAATCATCTCTGTAACATGATAGGGAAGGAACCTCTCTGTAAGCTTGGAGTTGAACTCTCTCAAAAGTTTTGGAGTTGTACTTCTTTTAAGTATGCAAAGATTTTTAAAAACTGCCATTGTATTCAAATACAGGCAGTCTCCAAGTTACAAATGTCCAAGTTATGAATAATCCATACTCACAAACTGCCATAAAGTTTATTAATTTTTTTAAAAAATACTTTAGAAAATCATCATCACCATAGAGAGGATGCAGAGGGGAAGAGACAGAGGGCCTCCAAAGCTTCACCATAGACAGAGAGATAGTGCAAAAGCAGAGAGCTGGTGGCCTCCAAAGCATGTCTTCCCGCCCCACCTATCCAGGGAGAGAACTCCTTCTGGCATTTCCTTGCTGCAAAGAGAAGGCTCTTATGGGTTCGGTTGTGGGGAGATGGCTAGAGATTTTTGCAGTTTTTCCACTTTCACAGGATTCCTGTGCCTCTAACCCCCACGAATATGGAGGCCTGACATGTAGTGATCTGACTTGCATACAAACTCGACTTAAACAAATTTTTGTTTTCTCAGGAACGGAACCTGGGGAATCTCTCCATGCTGTTCTCCCTTCTGTAGTCTGAAACGCTAGAATCCCAAGAAGACTGCTCTGTGTTTCCTCTGGATGTGTAGACTGACTGTGTTTAATTAACAATCATATAGGCTCTTTAGAAATTGTGCTCATTTCTGCAAGGAAGTTTACTGTCACGTGTATACACAAACAGGCCGTTATGCATCTGTTTGCTTGCTTTCTATTTACTCATTACATTTTGTATTACCCAATATATGAAAGTGTATGAACAGTTCACAAAATAGATCAAAATCCTAGAATATAAAAATGTGAAACATAATTAAAATAGCTTAAATCCTCCTGAAGTGCTAAAGATCCAAAACTAAATCTTTATCAACTGAAGTGCTAAGATCTGAAAACCAGGAATACATTTAAAAATAAAACCTAAAACTAAAACTCAACTCTTTGATTGGTGTTGTTAATGGGAAGCCTCCAGTCTCAGATGTTTATATTTGTTAAGACTGTATATTTATTTATATTGTTTTATGTAAACAATGTATTATAATATATGTTTAATATATTAAAATTTCTTGTGCTAACACATTCCATGTCCAAGATTTCTCATTAGGTAGAGTATAATCAGTGAATTCAATCTTATTCCTCATTTTATAATTTCAAGAAGAGCAATTGAATGGGAAAGCAAGCATAACTTACCAAAAAGCCCAGATTTATTACATAATTTGCAGTTCCTGGAATCTAGTATAGTACTATCTATAGCAGCATTTTATTTCTATAACCTTTTAAGCACTAAGTAGCAATGAAAACAAGTAGGTTCCCATATTGGCACGTACTCACTGGAGGATACTGCAATTTGGTGCCCAGTTTTGGAACACTGAACACAAAATGTATGCTTTTCTCTAAAGGGCTATTGAATGGGTATATAATAGTGTTTTTCTACATGAGGCATTTATTGTGTGGTCATCTTTTCCTATTTGTGGCTTTTCATGAGTTTGTTAAATAATATTGTAACACTCCCATTTTCCTTCTGTTTTTAAACAGCACTTTCAGTAAGATTCTCTTCCCACACCCCTTTTAGAGCAGGGAAAATGCAAATTACTTAAAAGTGAAAGAAAATATATTTCCTAATGCTGTAAGTGTGCTATTTCACTAAAACAAAGTGCCACCTAGTGCCACCTAGTCATGATGCAATAGAAAAGCAGGCATGGAGACAGGGCCGCCTTAACGCATGGGCCTGAGGGGCACTTGCCCGTGGGCGCCATACTAATCTGTGTATGTTAACCCTTGGAAAATTGGAAAACTTCCCAAATTAACAGTAGTTGTAATTGTCGTAGGGGCCCCAGTGCACTGCTTTGCCCGGGGCCCATAATGCTGTTAAGACGGCCTTGCATGGAGATGCAGTTTTTGTCCTGCTTTCAGCAATGAAAGCAAAATCAGATATAGTAGATTAATAGCTTCTACAAAAAGTTCTTCATCTCTAGAAATAATGAGTTTTCTGTTTAAACTTTTTTTAAAAAAAAATCAGTGTAATGCCCTAAACATACTCTTCAATCTTGAGGGACCGTATACAAATATGATCGGTAAGACTTCTTGTTTGTACTGCATGCTTGCTTTCTGAATCACTTTTCTGGAAATCCTTTATACCCCTTGCATCAATAATCTCCAGCATTTTCAGAGCTATCTTTAGAACAGCTCAGCTGTGCCTGTGCCTGGCAGACAGTATCTAGCAACTGCTATCCATTCACTGGTAACCTTGTGTCTAGACTTTTGTAATGCACTTTACGTGGGGCTCCCCTTGAAGATGGTCCAGAGACTTCAGAATAGGGCAGCCAGACAGCTAATGAGGACTGGCATATATGATCATATAAAGCCAGTCCTCTACAATCTTCACTGGTTACCCAGTGAAGGCCAGGCCCAATTCAAGGTGGTTGATTTTAGTCGCGAGGTTGTGTCTGACCCATCGCAACCCCATGGACAACATTCCTCCAGGTCTTCCTGTCCTCACCATCCCCCGGATTCCACTTAAGCTCACAACAACTGCTTCAGTGACTCCATCTAGCCACCTCATTCTCTGCCGTCCCCTTCTTCTTTTGCCATCTATTGTTCCCAGCATTAGGCTCTTCTCCAGGGAGTTCTTCTTTTCATTATGTGGCCAAAGTATTTGAGTTTCATCTTCAGTATCTGGCCTTCTAAAGAGCAGTCAGGGTTGATCTCCTCTAGGACTGACCAGTTTGATCGCCTTGCGATCCAAGGGACTCGCAGGAGTCTCTTCCAGCACCACAATTCAAAGATCTCAATGCTTTGGCGCTCAGCCTTCCTTATGGTCCAGCTTTCACAGCCATACATTGCAACTAGGAAAACCATAGCCTTCACTATATGCACTTTTGTTGGCAGGGTGATGGCTCTGATTTTAGTATGCTGTCTAGATTTGCCATAGCTTTCCTCCCTAGGAGGAAGTGTCTTTTAATTTCTTGGCTGCAGTCCCCGTCTGCGGTGATCTTGGAGCCCAGGAAAATAAAATCTGTCACTACCTCCATTTCTTCCCCATCTATTTGCCAGGAAGTGAGAGGACTGGATGCCATGATCTTAGTTTTCTTAATTTTGAGTTTCAAGCCAACTTTTGCACTCTCCTCCTTCACCCGCATCAAGAGGCTCTTTAGTTCCTCTTCACTTTCTGCCATGAGAGTGGTATCATCTGCATATCTGAGGTTGTTGATATTTCTCCCAGCAATCTTAATTCCAACTGGTGATTCATCTAGCCCCACCTTTCTCATGATGTGCTCTGCATACAAGTTAAAAAGGCACGGCGACAGTATACAGCCTTGCTGAACTCCTTTCTCAATTTTGAACCAATCAGTGGTTCGAGTGTCCACTTCTCACTGTTGCTTCTTGACCCACATATAGGTTTCTCAAGAGACAAATAAGATGGTCTGGTACTCCCATCTCTTTAAGAACTTGCCACAATGTGTTGTGATCCACACAATCAAAGGCTTTAGCATAGTCAATGAAGCAGAAGTAGATGTCTTTCTGGAACTCCCTAGCTTTCTCCATGATCCAGCATATGTTGGCAATTTGATCTCTAGTTCTTCTCCCTCTTCGAAATCCTGCTTGTACTTCTGGTAGCTCTCGGTCCACATACTGCTGGAGCCTAGCTTGTAGGATTTTGAGCATAACTTTGCTAGCATGTGAAATGAGTGCAATGGTGCGGTAGTTTGAACATTCTTTGGCATTGCCCTTCTTTGGGATTGGAATGTAAACTGACCATTTCTAATCCTGTGGCCACTGTTGTGTTTTCCAAGTTTGTTGGCATTTTGAGTGTAGCACTTTTACTGCATCGTCTTTTAAGATTTTGAATAGCTCAGCTGGAATACTGTCGCCTCCGCTAGCTTTGTTGTTGCTCAGACTTCCTAAGGCCCATTTGACTTCACATTCCAGGATGTCTGGCTCGAGGTCAGTGACCACCCCATCATGGTCATCAGGGACATTAGGCTCTTTCTTGTATAGTTCCTCTGTGTAATTTTGCCACCTCTTTTTAATCTCTTCTGCCTCTGTTAGGTCCCTGCCATTTTGGTCCTTTATCCTGCCCATCTTTGCATGAAATGTTCCCTTCATATCTCCAATTTTCTTGAAGAGATCTCTGGTCCTCCCCATTCTATTGTTTTCTTCTGTTTCTTTGCACTGTTCATTTAAGAAGGCATTCTGATCTCTTCTAGCTATTCTCTGGAATTCTGCATTCAATTGGGTGTATCTTTCCTTTTCTCCCTTGCCTTTTGCTTCCCTTCTTTCCTCAGCTATTGGTAAAGCTTCCTCAGACAGCCATTTTGCTTTCTTGCATTTCTTTTTCTTTGGGATGGTTTTAGTTGCTGCCTCTTGTACAATGTTGCGAACCTCCGTCCATAGTTCTTCAGGCACTCTGTCTATCAGATCTAATTCCTGAAATCCATTTGTCTCCTCTACTTTATATTCATCAGGGATATGATTTAGGTCATACCTGAGTGGCCTAGTGCTTTTCCCTGCTTTCTTCAACTTAAGCCTAAATTTTGCAACAAGCAGCTCATGATCTGAGCCACAGTCAGCTCCTGGTCTTGTCTTTACTGACTGTATAGAGCTTCTCCATCTTTGACTGCAGAGCACATAGTCCATCTGATTTCTGTGTTGACCATCTGGTGATGTCCATGTGTAGAGTTGTCTCTTGGGTTGTTGGAAAAGAGTGTTTGCTATGACCATCGTATTCTCTTGACAACATTCTACCAGCCAGTGCCCTGCTTCTAGTGTTTAAAGACCTAAACAGGTTGGGGCCAGGGTATCTAAAGGAGTGCCTCTTCCCATATGAACCTACCCAGCCCCTTAGATCTGCAGCTGAGGTCCTTCTAAGGGAGCCCCCTCCTCAGGATATAAGGAGGGTGGCTACAAGAAGAACAGCCTTTTTGGGAGTGTCCCCCCCTTCCCGACTCTGGAATGAGCTCCCCAGGGAGGCTCACCTGGCACCATCTTTGCAGGATTTGATTGGTCTGATGCAAAACCTGTGTTATGGACAAGAGACTACTAATAGGACAGAATATGCAGTATGGAATCATGAGTGCACAGTGAATGTCTCATGAAGAAAAACTGCATCTATCCACTGGAAAAAAAATACTGTTTGTTCTTATTCTGTGCTTCCTGTTCTTAAACTGCCTACTGACTTCTAAGGGGATCAGTTTCTGATTTGTAAGAGGATATCACCTTTTATTCCATTTAATTTTTATTCAATGTTAAAATTTGCTCTGGGTGAGAGAATTTGTGAAAAACCTTCTGGAGCCCCAAGTAACTCATGCTGTGCCTTTCTAACACTTACAGAGCACACCCTTTGGTATACTTATAAATCACCCTATAAAGACAGAGTTTACCAGGATAGGTAAGTAAAGAATTGGTAAAAAAACAGTAAAGGTAGAATAAATGAGGCTGCATCTAATTTAGCTCCAAGTCTACATTAATTCTGAGTGTGAGAAGCCCCACATACAAACTGTGAGCACAGAAATGAGTTAAACACCCATGCAAAGAGAAACTAAACACTGTTTACCTGTTTACTTATAGTATATCAGGCAATTGTGTAGGACTAATTGAAACTTAATCTAAGTTCATAAATCACCAGCTGAAACTAAAACAAGGACAGAGCAAAACTGAGCTACATCCAAAAGACTAACTCTGTACAAAGTTTAATTCAGCAGGAACTTGCAGCTCTTAAAGCCATTCTTTAATAGGTTCTTGAATAATTGAAGATAACCTTAATCACAGACTAAACCAAACTTTGGAAAGGGGCAATAGAGGCATTTTTTGCTCTGTATCGGCAAGGGCCCATGTGTGGGAGAAGAGTCTGTTTTGCAAAGAACAAGCAAGTCTAAGCTTCAGTTTGGGCTCAGTGTAAGCTCAGGCTTTAGGTCTTCTAGAGCAGCTCATAAAAAAAGTTCTGAAATAGACTTATCTCAAGTTCTAGAGCTTTTAATTGAGCTTAAATGCCCCAAAAGCGAATCAGCCCCTTGCAAACTACTTCCCTTCCCTAATCACCTACCTGTTATCAGGCTTCCCAGGGGAGCCTAAACATTCCTATCATCACTGTTCATACCCATAGCTCAGCCATTTTTTCCCTAATAGCTGACAGCTCATTCTCCTCAGCCAAGATCACCACTTTACAATATTGCATAGTTATAGGATAATTATGCTTGAATATATATGGAGTAGGGTTCTTTTTGGTGATTTTAATGAGCATGCCTTTGGCTACAGAAACTTATATGGCTTCACAGTAACAAAGTTTCAAAAATCTTTGGCTGCAGCCACTTGCTCAGCAGAGTTAACATTTCATTGCTCGTAAAGAAGCTGTAGCCGGGGCCTTTCAAATTCCTTTGCATTTTTCAGCTGCCACTGACAGCTTGAATAATTACATCTTCCCAGTTCCATACTGCAAGCAAAACGGTTCCCATTTTCATCTTCCTTGATCACTTACTATTGAAAATGTTCATCATGGCAGTTATGGATGTGTTTCATCAGAGCGATTTGACAAGTCCATGTGGTGGATTAAAGGCACTTGTCTATCTTACAGTTCCTGGGGGATTGTACCTCAATTTATCTCATTAAGGTTCTTTGCCATGAAATCATCATAGATATAGGGGTGTGATAAAAGAGCTGCATTAATATCATATTACTAATGCAACTAAGGTCTCCAAACTTCATAGCCTAGACAAAAATGCATGGGCCTTTCCTATTTGCAGCAAAGAAACAAAATACAGCCAAATTATGAATAGATGTGAAGACTTTCTGTCAGTTCACTGATCTATTTGTCCCTAAAGTCTAGAGAAGAATTAGAAGTAAAAATATAATGAAAAAATCTAAACATACAGAACATTTTGTTTTGTTTATTACATTTCTTTTCCACCCAGCAGTGTAGCTATTTAGGCAGCTTAGAAAGACGAAACCCTTAACATTGTAAAGCCATTGACATACAAACATATAAAGTGAAAACAGACACAGGCACACATCAAAAATAATTTTAAATAATCAACAAGAAAAATCTGAACTTATTATGATTATTTGAAGCTTTGGAAATTATATAGCTGGCACTTGAACTTAAAATAATACACATGGAAACAGCAAGAGGAAGAAAGAACATACCTTTACACTAAATATACAAAATGCCTACATGACTAGTTCCAAATGGTTATGCTGCTAGGAAGAGTGCTTTGTTTAGGTTATATATTTCAATCCAAGAAAAGAAATGAAATGAATGCGTCAAATTATTAAGTGGATGCAACATCCATCAGGGAAAACCATTACTGTATTCAGTTTTCAAACATAACATACATGATTTCCTTGGACTGTTTTTGGAAAGCAAGAGACCAGAGAGGGAGGGAGAGATTCAGATGTACTCACTGGAAGGTACAAATTGGGTGAGATATATTTCCAAGAATATGGAGTAGATGGAAAACACCACAAACACATGAATAAAACTTTAAGATTACAGGTTTTACAATTATCACTGACCAGCAGTATTGATAGGAGCACAATCCACAGTTGCAAAACATCAAGACATAGTAGTAATGAAACAAAGTCAGTTGGAAAAGGCATCTGGTGAATACAGAAATACTCACCTTTAAAAAGTCAGTACTTAGTTGGGTCTAGGTGGTAAAAATCGCTCAGATTTGTCATGAGCTGGACTCCACAATTAATTCAGATCCCTTAGGGAAGACACCAATGACTCCGTCTGGTCAGGTATTAATGGATGAATTTCAGTTAATGTGGACCGATGATTTGGACAAGTACGTCCTACCACCTGCTTACTCAACCCTTGCCCTTCGTGGCTGCTGACCAAAGCCAAACACGGGATGGGTTCCTGGATCCTGGAGGTTATTAACGCCTCTCTGAGGGACGGCAGGGTGCCCGCTCCTTTAAAGGAGGCGGTTCAGGCCTGTCCTAAAGAAGACGACTCTGGATCCAGAGATGGCTGCCTATTATAGACCGGTGGCCAACATCCTGTTTTTGGGCAAGGTGTTGGAATGGGTGGTGGTGGGACAACTCCAAGCACTCTTGGATGAGACTGATTATCTGGACCCATTTCAGTCTGGCTTCAGACCCGGATGCAGTACTAAATCTGCCTTGGTAACTCTGTACGATGACCTGTGCAGGGAGAGAGACAGGGGGAGTGCATCCCTATTGGTTCTCCTGGACCTCTCAGCGGCTTTCGATACCATCAACCCTGGTATCCTTCCGGATAGGCTGGCAGGATTGGGAGTAGGAGGCACTGCTTGGCAGTGGTTTCCGCTCCTACCCTGACGGCCGATTCCAGAAGGTGGTGCTGGGGGACTTTGGCTCTGTGCCATGGCAACTTTGCCATGGAGTACTGCAGGGTTCCATTTTGTCCCCCTTGCTATTTAATATCTACATTTAACCACTGGGAGAGGTCATCAGGAGGTTTGGGCTGTGGAGTCATCAGTATGCTGATGACACCCATCTCTACCTCTCTTTTTCAACTAACCCAGGTGAGGCAGTGGCTGTGCTGAACTGGTGCCTGGCTGAGGTAATGGGCTGGATGAGGGCCAATAAACTGAAGCTCAATCCAGATAAGACAGGGGTTCTGTTGGTGGGTGACTCGAGCTCCTGGGTAGGTGACTTGGGCCTTGCCCTGGACAGGGTTGCACTCCCTCTGAAGGACAGGGTCCACAGCTTGGGAGTGCTCCTCCACCCGGAGCTGTCCTTGGAAGCTCAAGTGACAGCGGTGGTGCGGAGCGCTTTCCTTTAGCTTTGGCTGATCCATCAGCTGCATCCCTACCTGGAGGAAGATTGCCTATCAACAGTAACACATGCATTGGTTACTTCCCAGTTGGATTTCTGTAATGCGCTTTATGTGGGGCTGCCCTTGAAGACAGTCTGGATACTTCAGATGGTTCAAAATATTGCTGCCAGGATGCTGTTGGGGATTGGGCGTTATTCTCATATAACCCCAGTCCTCTATCAGCTCCATTGGTTTCCCATCAATGTCCGGGCTCAATTCAAGTTGCTGGTTATTACCTATAAAACCCTAAACGGCTTGGGACCAGGATACCTAAAGGAATGCCTTTTCCCCTATTTTCTTTTTCCCTATTTTCCTCCCGCCCCTTGAGATCAGCAACCCAGGAACCCTCTGTGAAAGATGTTAGGAGACAGAGTCCCCGGAGGAGGGCCTTCTCTGTGGTGGCGCCCCAACTATGGAATGCGCTCCCCAGAGAGGTCCACCTGGTGCCGTCATTATATGTTTTTGGGTGCCAGGTTAAGACCTTTTTATTTAATCAATATTTTAATAAGTTTTAATATTGAATTGTATTATTGTATGTTATTAATTGCAGCCAGAGTGGGTCATCAATTTATTTATGCTGTTAGCCATCCAGAGACGTTAGTAATTGGATGGCATACAAATTTTATAAATAAATAATAATTAAAAGGGGGAAGAGAGAGAGAGGGAAATAGGCACAAACTTAGCTGGGATAATTGACCAACCATGACTCCGTTGACTTTTGCCTGGACAGGCTTGGCAGTGGCATAGGATAGGGTTCTTTCCATTGGCTGCCTGACAACTGTCCGATTTTCCTCCTCTAGACTTGTGTGCCAGGAGCACTGGGAATGGATGGCATGGACCAAGGCTCACCATGGCACAAACCACTAATGTGAACCTCTTTCTACATCCCCAGATGTGGCCAGCTTGAACCCTTAAGCTGGTCTGGTTTTGGTGTCACATCCCTCAGATACATTATGAGGATCCTCACCATGGGGAACAGGGAGACCAATCCTGCTCTTCTTCCCCAGTGGAACCATCCCAGTGCCTATCATGCCTACACTGTTGTTACAAACAGTATAAAATGAGGCATCCATGAAGAATTTTCTGATGCTCCAATCAACTTTTAGTTGTATTTATTCGTTTTCTTTTACAGTGGAATTAATATTGCAATGCAGAAGGCACCCACTTCAGCACCTGCACCATAAATTGGCAACCACTTCTGGTTGATGCCATTCCTTTGGCCCCAGCTCCACCAGCGTGCCGACTGGCCGACTGATCTCACAGCTGGGCAGCTGCTACTTGCCTGCCTGCCTTTTCTCCCTTGTCTGCTGGTATAAATCTCCATACAAGTCATACCTCCCTGCAAGTTTATCCACATCAACACATGCATTTGCACACTATAAAGCCTTCCTGGGATATAGGTACTAATAGTGAAATCTGTTTGAGGACACTGGCAGAAAGGCATGTTCACAACAATCCTGGACTTTACTTATCAAGTGCAAGGTAAATATGGTACGTACAACCTGATACAGGATACTTAGTGGCCCTTAATGATTAAAGAGGAGTTCCACCAGCGAAAGGGAACCTTTTTTCCTTTTGGGTGAGGCACTCTGCAGATATAAAACATACTCCTGGTGGTAGACCTTGGAATAGGCTGTTCTTTGACTGGGGCAACTTTGGCCATTCCCCTCTTCTAAGCCAGCCTAATTCAACATGCATGTGCGCGCGCACACACACACAGAGAGAGAGAGAGAGAGAGAGAGAGAGAGAGAGAGAGAAAAGAGAGAGAGAGAGAGACTTCACTTTCTACTGGAAGATTTCTTTGTAAAATCCCTCAAGGCTGAACAACCACAAAAAGCAACCTCACCTCACTTGTTCTGGCTGCTTTGATATAACAAAGCTTTGAAAATGAAAGCAGATCCAATGCTTTACTCTTCCACATCCCTGGTTAAGATTGCTCTGTTAGTCATGCTACTTAGAATAGACCTACTGAAATAAATGAGATTTAATTGAGCTATGACCAATTTATGTCCCATTGATTTCAGTTGGTCTACTCTAAGATGACTAAGCCTGGATCCAGTCTTCTGTTTGTAATAACTGACAACTCAAGTAGACTCTATCTAGGTAACGTCTTTAAAGATTATATCTATTTTAAAAGAAAAAGAAACTATGAGTGGATATTCTGTAGACACATTTTTCTTTCTTTTTCTTTTGAGTCAATTTACTTGCCTATTTGAAATAAGTCTTCAGAATGAAACGCTCAGTTGGACTTGGCCAAGATCTGTTGATCAAATGGTTATTATGTGACAAAAAGTCTCAGGAGCTAGATTGACTTTTATCATCCTTCCTTCATTATATTCTTACCTCTAGAAGTATAGCAGAGTTATGAGGTCTTTGAAACACCATTCTTAACGGGATTATCTAGCTGGCCTGATATGGCTGAGACACAATACCATCATTGTCTTAGCATTTGGGAAATGTGCAGATCACGGAGAACAAGAACTACTCCCACCTTCCTTTTCTACTCAGTTTTAACTGCTCATGTTTTTCAATGGATACATTTTCTTTGGTTCTGATGATTCTGGGATAATTGAATACTGTGGATAATCATATGACTTTTCACAGTGCAGTGCTCAGAATCCCTAGCACACTATATAAAGCTTAGGCATGAGTGCTTTAAGCATTCAGCCTACATATTAAAAGAATAATTTCATTGTAGATTAGTTTCAGTTCATTGGCACATGTAGCTTCACTGGCATGCGATGCCAGTGAGAAATGAGGTCATGTGACTCCCCTCCCTCTTGTACCACTGCATGTTGTGAAATCATTGAATGGTATGATCTCATTTGCATATCTTTTTTTGAGAAAATTTATTCTTCTCCACCCTGTGCAGATCATTAATCGAGAAAAAGCTCAGAAAAGACAACACTTAATTAAACAAACAACCTCGCAAAAGTGTTTTGACATCTTTGCGATTTTGCATTTTTTCTGTGGCAAATTCATTAAAATGATTGCAGAGAACTGCATTTGCTTTTATAGCATGTAGAAAAGATTGTTTTGAAAAGAACAGCAAGAAAAAGAACTTTATCTCTAGTGATTACAGAACTATAAAATAGGTTTAAAATATAAGTTTTCAGCTTTTCCAGTTGCTGTATATACATTTCTCCAAAGAAAGCACAAATGTAGACCTCATTGATTTGCACTTATTTTACCTAAATAATTTCTAAAATTCTTCCCCCCACCCCAAGACTTTCTCAGGTATTCAGCTTTCTACAAAGAATGTGCATAAACCGTGGAAAATACGGAGGTGGCTGGCATCATGAATGAAAACTATGCCTAGCCCTATCTATGAGAGACCTTACAGTTTTGCACTTCTGTAAATGGAAACAAAATCCTATGTGGTATAGGATTATAACACATAGGACTGGGAATTGGGAGATCCAGGTTCCAGGGCCTGATCCTATCATATCTCGCAGGGTTTTTGGGAGGACAAGCTTTATTTATTTATTTATTTATTTATTTATTTATTTAAACTTTTATATGCCGTCCCCTCATGCCTCGGCATCTCGGGACGGCTTACAACATAAGCCGATAGAGGAAGAAGACTATGTGGACTGCCCTGGCTTCCATACAAGGGAAAAAAGACTTTTAATCAAATAAAGAAATAAGTGTTTACAAATAGTTAATTTCAATTTTCTTTTTAAATGATATGACCATAGAAGAATTTGTTCTCTTGTCCAGCAGATGGGTATAAAATCTCCCTTAGAAGACCTTACTTAATGCTGTTTAGAAATAATACATTAAATTGAGTTTAGCACTGCTCATCCTGTAAACCAGCTGTATAGGTTTTAGTGTTATGTTGAAAACAAGTAATAACTAAGTGAAATCAATAGATAATTTCTGAAATCAGGTAAGGTCATATTTTCAGGCAATGAAATAAAGAATATGTTTGTACATTCCTAGTCTAAGCATATTTACGTATAATTATATTCCTTTTCCATTGACTAAGGAACCCATAAATACACCAATAAACTCATTGGAATCCATCCCTCTAGCATTCATAGAGTTCCTCACATGCTTGGCCCAGTCTTGGAAAGTGAGCTGCGAAAAAGTCCACAAATGCTTGCAGAATGAAGGCTGCACAGCCAGCAGTCTTCTTCTGCATCAGGTGGCAGCAAAAAAAAAAAAAAAAAAAAAAATTAGAAAGTCAGCCACATCTTATTTATTTATTTATTTATTTATTTATTTAGGAAACTTCTATGCCGCCCCATTCGCCGAAGCCTTGGGGCGGCTCACAGACATAAATAAACTTCGTTAAAATAATAGAAATTAATAGTATAAATTAAGTCGCCATGGCAAAGGAATAACATAAATAAATACTATTAACAGTTAAAATGACATTTGAATAAAAAGGTCTTCGCCTGTCGCCGAAAAACAAATAATGACGACGGCAGGCGGACCTCTCTGGGGAGCGCATTCCATAGATTGGGCGCCACCGCAGAGAAAGCCCTCCTCCGAGTACTCACCCTCCTAATTTCCTTCACGGAGGGTTCCCGGAGAAGGGCCTCTCCTGCAGATCTCAGGGAGCGGGCAGGCATATATGGACGTAAGTGCTCCTTCAGGTAACCAGGACCCAAGCCATTTAGGGCTTTATAGGTCATCACCAACACCTTGAATTGGGCCCGGATTTCAATGGGAAGCCAGTGAAGCTGATGGAGGACTGGAGTCATGTGAACATAACGCCCAGTCTCCGTCAGCAGCCTGGCAGCTCTATTTTGAAACAATTGAAGTATCCGGACCGTCTTCACGGGTAGCCCCACGTAGAGTGCTTTACAGAAGTCAAATCGGGAAGTCACCAACGCGTGTGTCACTGTCATCAGGCAGTCGTACTCCAGGTAGGGGTGCAGCTGATGGATCAGCCAAAGCTGAAAGAAAGCGCTCCTTGCTACTGCTGTCACCTGAGCTTCCAGTGAAAGCTCTGGGTCGAGGAGTACTCCCAAGCTGTGAACCTTGTCCCTAAGAGGGAGTGCAACCCCATTCAGGACTAGGTTCAATTCACCCTCACCGAAGCCCGATCCGCCACAGGAACTCCGTCTTGTCTGGATTGAGCTTCAGTTTATTGGCCCTCATCCAGCCCATTACCTCGGCCAAACACCGGTTCAGCACAGCCACTGCCTCACCTGGATTGGTAGAAAATGAGAGGTAGAGCTGTGTATCATCAGCGTACTGATGATTCCGCAGCCCACACCTCCTGATGACCTCTCCCAGCGGTTTCATGTAGACGTTAAACAGCAAAGGGGACAAAATGGACCCCTGTGGTACTCCATGGCATAGCTGCCATGGTGCAGAGCCATAGTCCCCAGCACCACCTTCTGGAATCAGTCATTGAGATAGGAGCAGAACCACTGCAAAGCAGTGCCTCCGACCCCCAATCCCGCTAGCCTGTCCAGAAGGATACCATGGTCGATGGTATCGAAAGCCGCTGAGAGGTCCAGAAGAACCAACAGGGACGCACTCCCCCTGTCCCCTGCACAGGTCATCGTACAGGGCGACCAAGGCAGATTCAGTACCGTACCTGGGTCTGAAGCCGGACTGAAATGGGTCCAGTTTCATCCAAGAGTGCTTGGAGTTGTTGGCCACTGGTCTATAATTATTGGCCATCTCTGGATCCAGTGATGCTTTCTTCAGGACCGGTCGGACTACCGCCTCCTTTAAAGGGGCAGGTACCCGACCCTCCCTCAGAGAAGCGTTAACCACTTCCAAGATCCAGATCCCAATCCCATACTTGGCGTTGTTTATTAACCAAGATAGGCAAGGGTCCAATAGGGAAGTGGTGGGACGTACTCGTCCAAGCACCTTGTCCACATTATCAGGCCGCAATAACTGAAATTCATCCATTAATTTAGGACCTGACAGCAACATTGGTATCTCCCCAGAAGCCTCTGAATCACTAGTAGAGTCTAGCTCATGACGAATCTGAGCAATTTTCTCCCTGAAATGCTTGGCAAAGTCGTCACAGCAGGCCTTCGAGGGTGGAACCAGATCTTTCTTAGGGCCAGGGCAGACCAGGCCTTGTACCTGCCGGACGGCTCTGCCGGACGGCATTTTGAGAAAGCAATGGAAACGGAAAAGAATTTCTTTTTCGCCGCCCTCACCGCCACAGCATAGGCCCGATAATGGGCTCTTAAGTGTGTTCGATCAGATTCAACCCGTGATCTTCTCCACCTACGTTCTAGCCATCTCCCAGCCTGCTTCATTGCCCACAATTCAGGTGTATACCAAGGGGAAGAGTGGGCTCTGCCCGGCGGGAGAGGATGCTTAGGACGCTTAGTCATCTCCCCATTCCATAGTTCGACCAGAGCCTCGACAGGAGCACCAGTCTTGTCAGCCGGAAACTCCCCCGGGCCTTCAGGAATCCGTCCAGATCCATCTGGCTCCGGGGGTGGACCCACACAATCGGGTCTGCACCCTTACAGAGGGAGTGGCCGCTCTCAAGCACAAACCTCACCAGGAAGTGATCTGACCATGACAGGGATGTCAGACATAAACTCCTCAGCCTCAGACCACCCTCTTCCTGCCCCGTCGAGAAAACCAGGTCCAGAGTGTGTCCACATTCATGGGTCGGGCCTGGGACAGGTTGAGACAGCCCCATGGCCATCATGGAGGCCATGAAGTCCTGAGCTGCCCTGGTCAGACCAGTCTCGGCATGGAGATTGAAGTCCCCCAGGACCAACATCCTGGGGGTCCTCAACACCAGGTCCAAGACAATCTCCGTCAGCTCAGGCAGGGAGACTGTTGGGCAGAAGGGTGCACGGTACACCAACAGAATCCCCAATCTGTCTCGGTCGCCCAACACCAAGTAGAGGCACTCCGGCCCTGGCCTCAAAGGGACTGGAAGTCCTGTGAGGGAGATGGAAGCTTGGTAAACCAAAGCAACCCCCCCTCCCCTCCTCTCCACGCGTGGACGGTGCTGAACCAGATACCCGGGCAGGCACATTTGAGAGAGGGCGACATCCCCCCCTCTCCCGCCCAGGTCTCCCTTATGCAAGCCAGGTCGGCCCCCTCATCCACAATCAAATCATGGATGAGGGAAGATTTATTGTGGACTGACCTGGCATTAAGCAGGAGCACCATCAGGCCCGAGGGGCGGTTGACATTCAATCTTTCAACATTATGAGTCCATTATACGTCTCTGTGCAACATTACTGAGGATTACCAGGCACCACAGTCACTTACATTCCATTCATTGAATCCTTTAGTTGCCACTGGGATCTCCTTTCAGATTCTGCACTTATTGACAAACTGCAGCCCATTTGTTGCGACAGAATGCGGCACAGCAATGCTGACTTAGAAAAATAGTTCTCTTTTTGCTACATATTCGAGGTAGCATAGGAACAGACGTCTATGATGTGATTGCCAGTGTCACATCAACAAGTTTTTTCACTCCTGTTGCATAAGTAATGTATGCAATGAGAAGATAATGTGGCAGCAGGGCAAACTTGATCCAGCTATTTCCTGTTTAGCCAATAACTGCATCCCACATGGCCTTTCAGGGCCAATGTCAAGGGAAGTGGTAGGTGGAGCCCTGTCAAGGGCCCATACCTCAGCAGTGGCTCACCAGCAAGAGCCCCGCAGTTGCCCCCTCTCTTCACCACTGCAACCTGTTTCTTCTCTTACCTGCCGCTGATAGTGATGGTGGTGAGAAGGAGGGACAGTAGATGCCTTTGTTTTCCTGCTCACTGGCTTTCTGCCCATCAAGTAAATACATGGTGGCCATGATGTGAGAGACCATGAGGAGTGACTGCAGCTACTGGTAATGGTGGTGAGGAAGTGGACTCAGTGAAAGAGAGGACCTACTGAGGATGTTTTGCTCAAGGGCCCCCACAAATCCTGAGGCCAACAGAAAGGGAAGGTCTGGAGAAAAATCATCATCATCGTCGTCATCATCATCATCATCATCCATGTTGGGCTGATTATGTGGGATTCCTGATCATGGGGAGCATGATAAACTTATTCGACTGAATGTGATTGCACTCTTCCCCAGTGAAAGCTGGAAGGGTTGGTGGTGGTGGAAAGGGAAGGACCAACACGGCCCTGCAGCCCTTCCACATTTCTGCTATTATAGCATCTTTTATCATTCATTTAGTCACTCACATTTCCATTGCCACATTTGACATGTGCAAATGTCATAGGAACACAGGAAGCAGCATCATATGGAATCCAGCCATCGCTCCATCTGGCTAGCTGGCTGAACTGGGCTAGACTAGATGGATGCTTGCTCTGGGCTCTTATGTTCTTCCAGTCTAGGATCATCCACACTGACTGGCAGCACTTCACAAGGATTTCCAGCACGGGAAATCTTTCCTAGCCCTGTTTGGAGAAGCTGGGGACTGAGACGTCAGCCATGAGCATTTTGTATTACAAACATGTGCTCTGCACTGAGCTAAGATGGGAGAATCCCTGGTGCATCTGTGTATGCATTGTGCATGTGCTAAGCAATACTGTCAGAGGATGCTAAGTGGTATTGTCAGAGGAAATAGTCAATATGAACTACAAGGATGCGATCTTTTGTATCTTGAAGTAGCAGTTCACAAAGAATGGTAAATGCTCATCTACTGATACAAACCCAGAACCGTGTTGATCTTTATCCAGTTAGCTAAGAAATGCTCCTGAGCTACCCTAACTACAGTGGGTTGATAACAAAAGAGGCAGATCTTTTTTATTTTGAGCAAGAGTTAAGCATCACATTTGTCTATGATCAAACTAAACTGAAATGGATATTGTGGGACGCCTTTCCTCTGGTCACTCTGTCCCAGTTTCCTTTGGCAGGTTGTTCACAGTGAACTGTTTTCCATGCTCAGTACACTGCAACTGTATCTGCAGAGCAAGATACTGTGATTACATTTTGTGAGGTTTGGGTCCATGTTGCCAACACTATTCCCATTTGCTTTGCATTTGCTGTGTGTTATCTTCCCTTTCTGTGCTTCCAGAGTATTGTGCTTGCCTTCTCCTTCTTGTCCTCACATATATTGTGTGATTTTCGAGTAAATCTGTTATTCCACTGGATGCATGAGAATAGTTTAATTTTATGCCATCCTAACAGATGCCTCCCTTTGAATCTCTGGCAAGAGATGCACGACTGCTGCCTGAACCAGTGCCTGTATAACAAATAGGTGTAGGGGGGACAATGAACCAGAAGCAAAATACAGCTTTGTAGTGGAGGAGAAGGGGAGTCTGGCAGAGGAAAAGGGAAGCATCACCCTTATGCTGCATATAAACGACACATGGATTGAGCACATGCAGAGTCCATGATACTGCGACACTTCCACCTGCACACACGTTATAGTGCAACACATTTAATCTGACACAGTGTCCATCTGGGATGACAAGTGGCCCTATCAACACATTAATTTGTGTTGATCTGAGAAGAAAGTCAGCGGAGGGACTGTTATCCTAGAGAAAATCTTCAGCATGGAACATGATGCGTCTTCTGTCCTCAGGCCCTGCAGGGACAGATCCTGAGCTATATCATCACCTTTCAGGGATTGGAAAATTATGCCTTACATACCCACACGTCCCTTTTGTATCTTTATTCTTGGTATTCCTTTCACTGTTAATCGCTGCAGAAGCTAATCTAGATGAAAAGCTGAATAATTAAATAAAATATAATCAAATGTGTGTGTAGAAATGGGCTGAACTTCATTGTCTAGAAGCAGTCATATGGAAAATCCACCATGAAGCATGGTAGGGCTTTTGTTGAAGAAAGGAATGGGCAACTACAACTCCCATCAGCCCTAGGCAGCATAGTGAGTGGTAAAGGATAATGGTAGTTGGAGGCCAAAGCATCTGGAGGACCACATTTTTTTCACCTCTGGTTTAGGGGATGAGCCTGGCAACATGCTATGCACTGGATACAGTAGGAGCAAACCAAGCATCGTCACTCTTACACGCAACAGAAGATACCCTGGCTCCTTTTGAGACATCTGTCCATCCTCTGCAGGATTGTAGTATATGGCAGTGATTTTAAAAGATGCATGAAGCTGGTCATATAGAACTTAGCAGTGTTTCTTTGCCAGCCTTCTTTCCTACTGTACCCTTTCCCTCAAAAAGTGATTGCAGAGCTCCATTCATGCGGAAAAGAAAAGGCAGCAATCTCCCACCCGTGTCCATGCAGAAGCACTATGCAGTAGAAGTTCTTTGGATCCCCGCCAAAATGCAGTCCTGGCCTTTCTTTGGTTTGAAAGGTGTGATAATGATACATGATGTGCTTGGTTAAGCTATTTTTCCTGTTGAACGTCTTAGATTTTAGGTTCATCTTCCAAGCCTCTCAGTTATTGGATCAAGCAGATGTCACCATGCTCATCAATCATGGCAGACAGCTATCCTTCTTAATCAGCTTAAAGTGTCAATTATTGTATTATTTTCTTCCTTCAGAAAGATTAACATCAAAGAATTTGCCATTATTAGTCAAGAAAAGGTCAGACCTTTTTGTCGTTGCTTTTGGCTTTAATCTGACCAGTAAATTTTATTTTTAGTGTACCCTGTAGAGTGCTAGATGGCTTGTGAGCCTAGAGACTGCCTACTAACATAAAGTCTATTACCATAACTAAGTTGGCCACAGGTTCCTAGCTGTCGGTGGCCTCTACAAAGCAAGAAGGCCCCGAAAAGAAGCTAATTCATTATTCTTCCTGTTGTTCCCAGCTCAGCTGTGAAATTGTCTTCTTCTAGAAGCTCATCAATGTCTGTCTGGGCATTCACCAGCAGCAGGTAAAACTGGTTAGTGGTTTAAGCAGTTTTGCAACAGCTGAGAACCACTGTGGGAACTTAATTGAATTGTAATTGAAGTATAATTTTAGCAAATTACATATTTTAGAGCTGTTTTCTCCATTGACATTTCTGTCTGTCTGTCTGTCTGTCTGTCTTTCTGTCTTCCTTCCTTCCTTCCTTCCTTCCTTCCTTCCTTCCTTCCTTGGGCATACTTGTAGGAATATAAAGACCAGAAATAAGACAACTCATTAGTTCTTTGCCACTATACTCAAGCTAACATCCAGCTTCCTGTAAGAGCTATTTTATATTATGGGACATGAACTAGCTGCTAAGACAGAGCTTTGCAGGGAACAGTTTTGTTTGTCTGCCTGCTTTTTTACTGCAGTAGTAAATGAGAATGGATTGCCTTTGTGCACATTTTTGTGCTGCTTCAAAATCATTCTATGTAGATGCTTGCCCACTGGATTCCCATAATGCAGAATGGTGTCTCCAGCTGCACGACCATTTCAGTTAGGCAGTGTCTCTTCCAGTGGATATGCCAATCTGGGACTTAGGTCCACCATTGCAGCACTGCCAGTCAGTCAGCCAGTCAACCAGCTCCAAGATAAAAGTGCCGAAACTAACTACTGCATAGCATATACCACGTGCATATAGTTTAAAGAATGCATCTATTAAGGGTATGGTCCTGAAGTGCTGTGGCTTGTCTGTATTTTGAAGCTTGAATGAAGACGGAAAGCCCTTGAAGAAACGCATTAAATTAAGAGGGTTCGGGTGGCTTGTTGTTATTGTTGTTGTTGTTGTTAGTTGAATTCATTAGTGGTACCTTTTCCCATATGATCTTCCTATACTGTCTACTCCCAATTAAGCTCCATGCAGCCCAAGTTTATTCTAACATTAGCTGAAAGGTTCCTGTTTGCAGATCCAGTTCATCTTCCACCACTGCAACCCATCAGCATGGTTTCACATTTCTTTCAAACAGGAAGCAAGACACTGCTTAGTGCACAGTCCGAGGCATGTTTGCAGAGAAGGAAGTCCTACTGCCTCAGTAAAACCACTGTTTGGGGCATGCTGGGATTTGTAGGACTTCTTCTGTGTCGCATGCCAAAGACTGCACCCTTACTGGCTTAATTGACTTCTTCCTTTCTTACTTCCTTTCCTTTTTTCTCTGAATACACATACATGGAGGATGGACTCTGATGAGAGAGGATTAAACTCCACATTAGTCCCAGCTTCATTGAAGGGTGGTCTGCAGAGTTCCAGCTCCAAGATCACAGGATCTCAGAGCTTAGATGTCAAATAATTTTCTCCCGCATCCAGCATTGGGAGGCAATAGAATCGTTCCCTTCATATAGTTACTAAGGGTACAGGAAATGCAATGCCTTCTTTAATATGTTCTGGAATTAAATTCTTATACTGAAAATAGTTGCTGAGAATTTGTCCTGGCACAAAATTAAGTCCCACTTGTCTTATTCCAAGTTCAATTCCCCTGTGCTAGCAATCAAAGTTGCTCAAAGGAAATGCATCTAAATTCAAATTGCATCTTTAAAATATCTTTTTAAAATGGCACACATTATATAGTAATAATTTTCTAGAGATGGTACCAGCAGGTAGCATTTTTGCTATGAAAATGCATTTTTGCACTAAGCTATCTCTAGTCACTCTCCACCAAGATGTGAGCTATGGTGTAACTGCCATGTTCTTTCAAGATATATAAGAGACTAAGGGCAACTTCATTGCCAATAGACTGAAGAGATGAGAATAGATTGTGTTTACCAGAACCTTGCATTCTAAAATACTCTTTTGTTTGTTTTCAAAACATTAAATCCATAGGAATATGGTATTACTCCTGGAGGATCCGTGTTTTCTTGGCAGCAGGATTTCTAATTTTTATATAAGATTAACTTCAGCTACTCGAATACAGTTTCTCCTATTGGCAATCAGTCTAAAAACATTGGTTTGTATTAACATGTATATAGTATGCACTAAATTTCATATACTGTATTACACTTCAAATATGAGAGAAAAATGGGGTCAGAGGCATGTATGTGAAGTAACACATGGGCCCATTGGTGTAAAATGGCCAAATCGTCCCTGTTTTTCAAGAAAAGGTTGGAGACTTTGAGTACATGGAAGCCTAAAACTATGAGATTTGAACATTTCACGCTTCCTTAGGGGTTTGCCTCCAAAAATCTGCAGCAAAATGGCAATGCTTTTCTCTTTGTTCCATGAAGTGCAGTCCATGGAAGAGGGCCAGGGTGCAAAAGTTGCCCTCAGACACACCAATGTTACCTATTGATCTGTTTTTCAACAATCTTGTTTCCCAACAATGTCCAGAACTGACCAGAACACTTCCTCCAAAATTGGCTCCTTCAAGTGAAGTTTTTCTTTGATCTCATTTATCCTTCAAGCAGGTAAGGCTTGGAGACAGTTTTGCCATTAAGTGTTGCAATCACATCCTAACCATCAATCAATTTCTTTCCTTGGTACAGAAAGGACATTATTTCCGAGTCAAAGAAACAGCAGTACAACCATCATATTAGATTTTAAGATACATAAACCCTTATCATTACATATAATCCAGAAGGAATCAGTATAGCAGCAAAACTAGAATGATTGCCGCAGGATCTTTAGGTATATCCTGGTGCTATGTCTGAACAGGTTCTGAATACAGAAGTATGAGGGAACAGGCCCCATCCCTGGTGCTGGTGCTGGCACAGCCTCTAAGTCCCTAACCTTAATCTTTGAATAAGGAGATGTGCAGAAATCAACCACTTAAATTCACTTGAACCCCAGTGGAACCAGGAATCTAGTAAAGCAGGCTGTCTGGTCTTGTTGAGAGTTCTACTGATGCGAGGCAGAATCCAATGGGGACTCATGCTCCAGATGATTCTCTTGGCCTCTGCTGCTTCTGTCTCACAAAGAGTGGGTCTCACTGATTCCATTGTCCAAGCAGGGCCTGAAAGACATTTAGCACTCCCCAGAGGAAGTCTTGGAATGGGTGGAAATGTCCGTTGCTTGGTTGGGATGGGCCAGTAGAGTTCCCTTAGGTGTGCTCTGCCAGCCTGCTCTGGTCCTGAAATGCATATTTTCACTCATTTCTGGCTATTCCGGACACCCGGCCTCTTCATTCTGCAAGTAGGCACCATTCGTGGATGGAAATTGGCAGGATGTGAGAGAATCAGTGGAAACATGCATTTGATTCTGTTCCCAGATGTGACTAGGAAAGGCTCTATAGTATTAGCGACATTTCAATTAAACCACAATCAATTATTTTAAAAAAAGATTTAAATGTTAAACAATTCATAACATGAGTGCAATTTGGTCCATGATATACATGTGCCATTGGGCATGCGCAACCCACCCATGAATGCAACTCTTTATGCATGTGAGAGAAACCAGTGAAGAAAGTAAATTGGCATAAGGGAGTTCTGCATGTGGGAACAGTTTGAAAGGGGAGGGGCAATCACTTCCCCATCACCATGGTTCTCCTCTAACCAAAATAGCTAAAGCTGAAGGATGATGGGAGCTGCAATCCAATACTTCTGGAAGGACACACTTTCTACATTCTCATGAACACACCAGTTTGACCTTCATGAAATAAGGTCAAGGTAAAACTGTAAATTTTACATTTCAGATACTTTGGCCACCTAATTAGAAGGAAGGACTCATTGGAAAAGACCCTGATGTTGGGAACGATTGAAGGGAAAAGGATAAGGGGATGGTGGAGGTTGAGGTGGCAGGATGGGGTCACTGGGGAGGTGGGTGTAGGGTTGGGTGGACTCTGGGGGATGGTGGAGGACAGGAGCACCTGGAGGAATGTTGTCCGCAGGGTCATGAGGAGTCAGATGCAAGTTTGCAACTAAACAACAACAAATGTAAAATAATTATCCTTCCCCATTCCTTCCTTGTCTAACAGTGCACATCGTATTCTTAACGTAGATTTTACTTTTTAGACTTTATTTTTTCCTAATTCCTACTAGTCAAGTCACTGCAGATTAAACTATTTCACTGTCCACAAATCATACAAGAACTGAAATGGGTTCTATTCATCATACAAGTCACATCACTGGATCAATCCATCTGATTTATATAGTACCTGCAGCTTGAACTACATGATTTATTGGGATATAAATAATCTTTACCTTTGGCAGTAGTCTTGTTGTTTGTCTTGTTTTTAATATAATGTGATCCCTACAAGATTGATAATAAGACAATATATCCATAAGACATTAGATTATTATTTTTCATCAGACTGTCTATTCTCTGAGAAAGGGTTTCCACAAATAATCACAAACTATTACTAATGAGTCAAAATTCCTGGTGAAGTTACGAAGATACCTCATTATATTAATGTCAAATGGTAATATGCACCATTCTATACTATCTCAGGTTAACTCATGGCCAGAAATGCACCAAAGTTTACCTAAAAGTTGACAATAAAGTATTTAATTTAATTTTGCTTTTTTTAAAGAAATCCTTTATTTAGCTGACATTATTGCATCAGCTGCTGTTTATGATTTATATAGTACTTCTACTTGGAAATATGTCTTAGGCTGGCTTGCAATCCTAAACACATTGACCTGGAAGTAACTCACCTTGAAATTAATGGGAATTACTTTTGAGTAGATATACAGAGGGTTTTTTCCGAAACCTTCCAACATTTTGTAGCTTAATGACCTTACTTCTCATGCAAAGTGTTAGGAGAGGCATTTTAACCATTTAAGTTGTGTTTGTGGATGTATACATGTTGAGAAAGGAGGTGACACAAAATCCAAGAAGCCACATAGCAACTAGCAGTTAGAGGAAAGCCAAAAGCCACAGGAAGGGTGGCACCTGGGAACACCCCAAACCACAGCCCTAATTCAGCCTTCAGGGATTGCCCAATCATCTCATGCAGCCCTCGAATTCCTCTAGGGAAATTTCTCTGCTTGAAATGAGGGAACCTGCGGAATATGATGGCAGGGAATAGCAGCATTTGAAGCATGGCACTACCTCAAAAATTACCTATTTAATCTCTTCTTTTGTCAGGAATAAGACCCAGCCCTCCTTCAGAACTACTTGAATCAGGAATCAATTTTCCTGGCAGGGGAAGGCCAAGGATAAGAGCTAGTCAACCCCTAACAATATACCACTGTTCCCTAAGAAAATATTTATAGTGCATGTATTGCACAAAAAAACTGAAACAAAATTCAGTTTGATTACACCTAGGCAACCGGGTGTAGGATTGCAGTTTAAGTTCTCTGTATATTCAAATTTGTTAATTAACTCAGTGCCAGATCTGGTTCAGGATACTGAGCAGAGATGAAATAAAGGTTAATCCATGTTGCAATATGTACAGTTACCCCTCCAGAAGGTAGCACAGGAAGAATTTATATGGATATATGGGTATAAGAGAAGGTCAGACTTACACATGTATACATTTCCTAATTTAATCTCTTGTATTCTAACTGTCCATGATATTATATTTAAAGTATTTATTTAAAGTTAAAGGGAAAGAAATGTTGCTAGCCTATCTGCTTTGTGATGATTAAGATACTTTAAATTCCATTATGATGATTTAGCTGATAGCTGAGCTTTAATTTGGGGGAAGAATATAAATATTTAATTTAATTGTATAGTAAATGTGGGTATCCAATATAGACTTGCTGTGCAAAACCAATTTTAATGCATAATTCACCCTGCAACAGATCTGATGATTTCTAGCTATTAATATGTGATAATATTAGGTACCAAAAATATAAGTTACAAAGCTAAATATTTAAATACTTGTGCATTTAAAATGAAAATACCGGAGATTTATAATCTGTGAAACAGAGCACCATAGTAAAAACTATGTTATGCAAGTTCAGTTTATATATTTGCAGCATTTATACCCTGCTCTTTAGCCAAAAGGGATCCCAGAGTGCTCACAAGGATGCAAGTCACCCTTACATCACTCAGACTTACAATCTTACAAATTTAAGAGATGACACACGAGGTATAGGAATAGCAGTGGAAAATGCATGTAACTAAAATTGGTTTTGGAAAAGCTATGTGATGATGACAGCAACAGTTTATTTCCTCTTCTCATCCTGAGGAACTGTCTACCGACCTTTTATAGACCTAAACTGGGCAGTTCCACTCATCTGTTCATCAGTCATAACAAAACCCCCAATGCTCTATAGAGTCATTGCTACTCCTGTAGACACCTGCACCATTGCATCAGATTTGAGCTTTAGACATAACACTTCACCCAAATGAACACTAAGTCTCTGGAAAGACATTAAAGACCTTGCATCTTCACCATAGTAGCATTTCTGTTTCTGTCCTGCAAATTTTAGCTAAGTTTTTGCATCTGCTTTTAACAAAGGATTTATTATATTAAGTGTTGCTGAGATAGACAGTCGGTGTTGCTGACAGATAGACAGTCTGTTGCTCAGTCTGTCGCTCAGTAAACATTTTACAGATTTTTTTTTTCTATCTTAGAGTTGTAGCTCTGCAATCAAGGGAGGGAAGATAGGAATCATGTGTAGTATTTCTGCAGAATACCTCTTCCAAGCTCTTCTTTCTGCAATATCTTTGAATAATGCAAGTCATGGAGTTAACATGCCATGAACATGTGCTTTCTTTGCAAAAACTTTGCTTTGGGTTGAAACTGAGGAGTGCTGTCGTTTCTAGTCTCTTCTTGTTCAGCACACCTTACAAACAGAAACTAGCTGCTTTGAGTTTTACCTTACTTGCTTTACTTCTAAAGTCCTCAAGCAATCATATATTTATGTGTTAGGAATAATGATCAACCAGAAAAGACAGATTTTCCCTTCATATTCAAATATCTCAGTTTCTAGCTTCTGCCAAGGTTTTGTAAAATTGCATGAGGCAAAAGAAAACACTCTGGTTCTTAGTTCTGAAGATTTAACATCTGGTATCTCACTGTAGCAAGTGTTCGGTCTGAACTTGCACGCTGCCTAATAACAGCAACCCAAGCTTTTCTTTTCCCCAGCTTATTTCTATTAATAAAGTAGCATTTGTTGTTTTTTCCCCTTAAACCCCATGAAGAGCTCGCACTTTCATGAAATTCACTTTCATGATGCTCTAGAATTTTAATAACCAGCAACTGAGTTTTATTTATTTATTGTCAGTAACACATACGGATGGTGGAGGTCATGTCTGCAGGGTGCACTTCATTAATTTCAGTAATGATTTATATTGTATGCTTTATCTTGTAAGCTTTATACTGATATAGATTTTTGACCTTTTCCAAGAAGAGAGTTCTTTCTTGAAAGCCAGCAACAGGAAGTACATAGCCAGAAATTTCTAGCAATTTATACTGCATAATGTAGGAAGTCCGGTTGTGTCCTACTTATCTCTCAAAGGAACATTTTCAAAATGTTTAATCAACCTCTTCATACCAGTCCTTGGGGCAGGAAAGCAGGGTGTGTGTACTATTGTACCCTTTCATCTCTTCTTGGTATCTTTCCATAAGCATCTTTTTGCACTGTGGAAACTCAATGCACCTTTGGTTGGATCCAGTAGTGCTCTTCTTAGCCCCTAACCTTTAAAACCTTCTAGGAAGGCCATATTCACAAATTATACTTGGAACTTCATGTACCATATCCTTAACTACATTAAGGATTAGGGATTTACTACATTTCCATGTCTAATTCTGTGTAATTGTTTTATTTTTATACAGCATTAAATGTGATTCTCCCACGGCAACAAAAAGAGTTGTAAATGTTTGCTTTAATTTTCCTCAAGAGCTTCCTCAAGACTGACAAGCTTTTTTTCCATTTCGGTATTCAAAATTCATAACTAATGTTTCATTTATGGTAAGATTCAGAAAGCACATAACATTATTCAGCTGTCAATGAAATTAAAGTGTAGCGAATGTATGAATGTAGTGTGGGAGTGAATTTTCTTCTTTACACCCAATGCTTGCAAAGGAAACTGATCAAGGACAATAGTATTTGAATAAAGTTTCTACATGGGTTAATATAATACCACACAGCATTCCTTTAGTTAAAATTTGTATCATTTAGTTTGTATAAATATTAGTTAATATTTCATATAAATATTAGTTAATTTTGTAGTTAAATTTTGAATGAAATCATGTTTATTCCAGAGCAAGTCCCATTCAGTTCAGAAGAGTCACATTCTGCAGAATTTAAACCTGCAGTCATGCAGCCAAATCCTTTGCAAATTTATACAGAAATAAGCCCCACTGAGTTCAGTGGGAATTTCTAGTAAATTTGCATAAAATTGTTTTGGAGTATTAGGGTTCATATGACAAGAATTTGTTCAAAAATAAGTGTGCAATCCATTGTGCTTCAAGGCTGATACAGTATATGTATGACTCTGAACTTGGAGCTTCTTTAGATCTAATACACAGAGCCAAATCCTTAGGGTCTTAGTGCTGGGTAATCCCTGCAGCCACCAGGCCTTGTCCCATTTTTTTATTTTAAATGGATATTTTTGGCCATCCAGACTTAGTGCTGGGGTGTGGGAAATAAGAAAGATAGGGCATGGTAGGAATCAGCATAAGGTGATGGCCCCAGCCTCTTCCCTTCCCCAGCCTTGGAACAGTTCCTGGAGAAGCAGTCAGTGCAGTTCTTTCCATGCAAACTGGGTAGTTTTGGATAAGGGCTTGGTCTTTGGAGTCCCAGCTCTGCAGCCCTGCAATGTCAGAGGTGGGTCTCTGAAAATTCCTATGGCCCTCCAGACAACATCAAGAGGACACAGGATTGTACATGCCCAAAAGCATTTCGAGAGATGCTTTAATCTGATTTTCATATGGTGTTAATATTGTATTTTTCAAATAATGTGTATCTCTTCTTTCTATGTAAAAATCAAACAAGCTTTTTAATTTTAAAAATGACCAATAAATAGCAGTAAAATAGCAATAGAAGCAGGAGTGCAGAAGGCTAAAGCAATGATTAAAGCAAAGCCTACAAGTAAATCTTAACAGCAGACAAAGCTGCTTCTGATAGGTTTGTGTGGGAGGGGACCATTCCTGACACGTTGAATTGATCCTGGAAACACATTAGTAACCAGAGTTGCTGAAAAATATCAAGGTAATAATGATGAAATCCAACTGCTCCAGCCAGGACACTGGCAGTTCATTTTGAACCAATAGAAACTTATTAACTATGTTCAGAGGTAGTTATGTGTAATTTAACCTGGAAATAACTAGGGGATAATTGAGGCCATAAGTGGACAGTGGTAAAAGTGACTCCTGAACACAACTGTTAGCTGAGCATCTAGGGGTGGGATTGAATCCAAGATTACCTCCAAGCTTCCACACTGTTGCTTTAGTGGGGGTGTAATCCTGCCCTCCAACAGGATGTACAGCTACTGCTAGATCACCACAAACTCAGAACATTTCTGTTTCCATCTTTCATATATCAATTCATTCACTCTCATCCAATCTAAAATGAATAACAAAGTATGCTTCAGAATGTCGAGTGTTTTCCTATGAACAGAATCTGGGAAAAGAGATATAACAATGACAAGCTCATGAGATTACTTATCCCAGCAGATTCGTGTTGATGTTACTGAACAGGAGGCAAGATGTGCCATCTCCTAGGCCACCGGCCACCAGCGGAAGCGCCAGTTTCCAGTACCATTGTCTGAGACGTCCTTCCAGAAAGGCCTGAAGTCTTAAAAATGGTGACTCCCATCCTAGCTGGATGAGCTAAGAGGAAGCCATCAGTAATGGTAATGAAATCTGTTGCGTTGCCTAGAATGTGGTTGTGCTTTGTCAGATGGTGAAGCACCAGGGTGAATAAGACAGTTTCAATTCAGTTTGAGAGTAATCCAAACAATCCTTTGCCTAACATTTCTTTTTCATATTCTCAGTCATTTTCTTTATTTCTAGAGTCGACTGCATAATAGCCACCAAGTGAAGAAGTTAAAGTAAGTTAAAGTGAAGAAGTTAAAGTAAGTTAAAGTAGGATGGGCAAACAAGAACTTGTCAGCATCAGCAGGATTTTCTGAACATCCCCCTATTGATCTTCTAATGCCTTTCCGATTCTTTGCTATAACTAATCTCACTGAAGTTATTGCACAAGTTCCCCTAACTTTCCTCCACCAGCTAAAGCAAGGTTGACTCAGTCCACAAAGTAATGTGCACCAATTGAACTGGGCATCTGGAATGAGATGACTGCAAGCATTTGTTCAACTATTACAAACACTTTTGGTGGACACATGTTCACACTCACGTTTGTAGATTCAAAGAAGGCCTGCATGCATGTTTTGCAAGCAGAAATAAAATGCTCATGTGTCCCTAAATTAAAGTCAGGCAACATAATCTGCAATATCTATAATGTCAACACTGCAAATGCAATCAAGATGACACGCCACAGGGCAATCTGTCATCTCTATTGGAAAGAGGAAAAAGGAGGGCACTTTTCATTTATTCCAATGTGCCACGGTCTAAATCAGACAAAGGTGGCAAACATTTGGGTGATATTAAATGGCAACATACTTAGCATTGCTCTCCAAGCTTACAGGAATTGAAAGACACTTCTCTTCACATTCCTATCATCATCTTAACAATGCACATATTTGGTAGCATTTGATTTCAGATGACTGCACTTTATATTTTCTTTGCAACTTAGCAGATAGCTGTTTTGACAATAATGATTCGTTCCATTTACTTTGTTGAAGGAATGCTAAAGACTACTTTGCCTGTTGGACACTGATGAACAGAAGATTAATGCCAGTAAAACACATTTTTGTGCAAAAACATTGTCATGTGCTACAGCCTAATTCTGATAAAATATTCTATTTATTAAAGAAAATATACTGTATACTCTCCAGCTGCATTTAAGATCAGAAAGAGATTGGACTGTTGTATATTGTAAGGAGAAAAGTGTCATTTTGTTAGGATGAGAACAAAGTGCTCAGTAGTGTTGCTAAACAAAGGCACTTGGTTCTCATTTACTTTGTGCTAGAAACTCAAAGAAACTCAAAGTAAAACTTTGTTATAAGTCATCCTGGATGATAAATGAGAGTTTTACAGAATTACATACATAAAAAGAATCTCCTGGTGTCTAATTTCTTGCAATAATGTAGCAGGACAGATGTGGCTGAAATAAAATAATGAATGCTGGGGAACGGCCCACAGAGGGCTTGATCAACTTTCCTGTAAAATTTTCCCTGCAGGATGGTAGGGAATTGTCTACATTCTGTTTATTTGGTTGATTGCTTAGATTTATATGCATTCACATCGCAAAGATTTTAGCTGAGTGACTAAATAAATAAAAAACAGAAGAAAACTCATCATGCTCAAGTATCCATAAATCCTAAGCATCCTGCTGCCTTAACCTGGAATCCTTAGTCCAAATACCAATGTTTCCAATTTTAATTGGGACTAATCTGTGGAGTGATTTTTGTGCCTCAATATGCAAAGTGTGTGTGCGCACATGTGTACATTAGTGTCTCTCTCTCTCTCTCTCTCTCTCTCTCTCTCTCTCTCTCTCTCTCTCTCTCTCTCTGTGTGTGTGTGTGTGTGTGTGTGTACATGGGGAGAGAGAGAGCTTAATCCAAATGATCTTAGTTTTGTATTTGTTTGGATATCCAGGTCACCCTGGATAATTATTTTGCATTGGCCTTTGGTTCTGAGCATTCCCATCTGCACATGGTTTTACAACAGCAAGTCTGACATTCAGCATTCTGCAATCCTATGCATGCTTACTCAAAAGTAAGTGGTGCTACATTCAGTAGGGCTTAATCCTAGGTAAGTGCTTAGATGTTGGGGCCTGCCATGTTTTTGGAAAATTCCAGCACATCTAGCTTCTCATACAAGCTACACCTGCTGGAATCCTCTCTCCTACACAGCTATTAAAGGTGCAGGGGACCTGCTGCATCTTGTACCCAACTGCCTCATCAAGAGAGCCCAATGCATGCAAGTTTTTGCTCTGAGCTGGATCTCAGATTTTACCAGTGGAGGAAGTTACACATTGTCCTTCTCCACCTGCCTCTGTTAATCTTCAGCTGATGCAGCTTAGCCACCACCTGTTCCTTAGCACTTCCAGCCTAGGCTAGGAAACCATGTGGGGTGTCTCCAAGCACACTGCGATTCCAGTGCCTCTTGTTCAGACCACTAGGCTTGTTTGGGCCCTTTGGGAAGGTGTAGAGAACTAGGCTGCTGTGATGTCCCCCAGATTTTCTAGGGCCAAGCAACTTCATCAGGTTTAGCTATTACAAAGTGATATTTTTTTCATTTTCTTGGGCCAACATTTTTTGAATTGGAAAGGAGGAGTGAGCTGCCACACTGTCCATTTTACCTAGTTTTAGGCCTGTACAACAGAATTTGGGCTTTAAATGTTCTAAAGTTCTTCAGCTCTCAATGAAATAAAAACGAGCCAGTTACAGTTAAGAGTAACAGTTCTGAAAACTTTTGAAAACTTACCTGCAAATAATTTCAACCACAGCTTGGCTTAAGAGAAGCCCAGCCAGTCATAGATATGGTACTATACATATAAGCAGCCAGTAAACTCATCAGGTTAAGAAATAGTTCAAGTGCTTCTTCATTCCCATTCTCATGTTATATGGCTGAAAGCTATCAAAACAGGTCTTCACTGGGCTGAATTAACAAAATGATTTAATGGTCCTTGAAACTTTAATTAGGGTTCTAACCCATCTTTCATTTTTCTTTAATTTCTGTTGCTACACAATGAACGTCTGCCAGAGAGTCATAAATTAGTGTGCTGCATTCAGGCACTGCTTAGGAAAGCAGAAAGAGGAAGGCTGCCTTTTTTACCCTACTAGACCCTCATCAGTGTTCTCATATACTCAATATGACAGCTTTATGGAGCATTGTTTGGTTCTTATTAATCTATCATTTTGAAATTAACCTGACTATAACTATGAAACAAGAGTCTGGTGCCAGTTTGAGTTGAAACACCATTCCATCCATGTGTAATACACTAACCTTCACAGCAAAAGGCATTATTTTATGCACCAGCCAAGTATACTTCATGATGGTTGGTTTAACTAGGAGTCCTGCACTGAGCAGAGGATCGAACCCTTCCAATTCTTCTATTCTGTGCTTCTGAAGCCCTAGCTTCTAGAGGTCATTTGCTAAGGGTCCAGTCATATGACCTCTCAGCATTGACTGGGGCCCATGAAGACTTGAGACCTCAGTGCCAGGACTCCAAAGACTGATCTCATGTTCCATCCTCCTCATAGCCACCACAGAAAAGGAAAACAAAAACCAGAGGAAATGTAGGACATAAGGTATGTGAATAGGTGTGCTACTTACTGTACTTCTTTCTGTGCATTGGATGCACATAAACTGAGTTTGGAAGTTTATGTGCATTGATGGTTTGGGTGGGGACATTGGAACATTCAAGAGCTCTTTTCCCAAAACTGCTCAGGAAGGGAAAAGATTTTACCTATTCTTTTACCCCCAAACTCCCCAAAATTTGTGCTGTGCTTGCTGACTGTCAGGACTGCTTGGCTTGTGCTTACTTTCATGTGACCTAGAAATGTTCCATGATTGTCCTTCAAAATGGGATTTACATGTTAAGAATGCATATTTGAACATGTGCTGATGCATCACAGTCTTGAAAGCAAGGCGGGGCAGAAGTAGCCTGAGGGGCACCCAGGCGCTCAAAGCCACTGTCTGGGCGAGCCTTTCCCAGCCTGTTCCCTTCTAATTGTGCTGAAGTATCAAAAACCAAGCCAAATGAGGCTGCAAACCTCAATCTAATATATCTGGGAAACACAAGGATTTGGAAGGCTGGCCTAGGATCCTGATCTTACTGCAATCTGTTTAGTGTTTCTGAAGTGGGCAGGCTACAAGGAGGAGGCAAGCATCAGTTCTAAGCATTTCTTTAGTTTTCTGATGTCATTCGAGACAAAGAGAACCACACCAGAAATCATCAGGAAATATATTCTGTGTTCATGACTGTGCCTTATTTATGGTGCATTCTCCACAGATTCTCAAAAGATCTATTCTGTCATATATTTTAGCAGTTAATACGGCAAGTACAGCAGGACCCCCATATTCACACGGATTGGTTCCAAGTACCCCAGCAGATGCCTGAAACTGCAGATAATAGCAGACTATACAATAGCAAGTGGGTGCCCATAAGCGGTGGCAGCAAGCAGCAAGTGGCAAGCCACAAAATAAACTCATACTGTATATTCAAAATAAATTCATTTATTTCTTTTCCCCCCAATTTCATTCATTCTTCTTTCAGTGCTGTAAGACTTTCTTTAGTACTTTACAGCACTTGGCAACTTCTCTTTGGCACTTTATGCCTTCTCTTTCAGGCTTGGGTCAACTGCTGTTAACTGAAAGTGTGGTAACCAAGTCAAGGGATATGGGAGTTCTGCTGTACTCATTTTATCCTTTGAGTTCTTGTGTCTTATTTCACTCACGCTTGATAAAGAGAACATATGTGATGCACTGAGAGAGGGAATAATAGCAGATTGCCCCGAAACATTAAGGATGCAACCGGATAAATTGCAGAAGTGGGTTCCTTTTCATCCAGAGTGTGAACTCACAACCTTCTACAGTGTGCCCTTGTGTTACACAAGGCGCCCTGGCTACCCATCTTATTAATGTTAAGCAGCCACATGGGGGCTACAGTGGGGGCTCAGATTAAGAGCAGCTGATCTAGCACTGAGAAGGGAAAGCAACGAGTGGCCCAGCAGACTAAAACATTCTGTGTTTTCATGCTCATCATTCTTGAAAGCAACCAAACCAATTGTGCTGAAGTTCAACAACTAGTTTCCTTACCAGTGTACAGAATACTCATTAAGCCTTCGTGAATAATTTATTCATAGTATTGTTTGGAGTAAGCACAACATTATTCATCCACAACTCCAAAAGTGACGATGGTGCTTAGAAAATGAAGCAATAACAGTACGGAGATACCCCACAGAAGTCATCAAAATATCAGATCTATGGGTACAATAAAGTGGAACCACTGAGCCAGTTGTTCTCGGTTACAGGTAAAGCACTTTGAGTTAGGATTTTTAAGATTTAATTTTTGACAAAGGGAGTTGAACATTTGAGTCTTGAGGTTTTGAAATTGACAAGACTGAATGCCAAAGCCATTTCTGCAAGAATAGAAGGTCCATCATGTCTAATGATGCGTGTGTTGATCTATGAAAGGCCCATTGCCTGAATGGCAGATTGCCAGCCAAGATAGAATCCTAGGTATATTGAATTCTTCCTCTCATGGTCCAACTCTATATCCAGGGGTAATGGTTAAAAATACATCTATGCCTGATCCAGCTTTCTTATCCATAACTTCTACATTGGTAGCTTGAACTTTAAAAGATAAGCATGTTGTTTGGTCTTTCCCAAGTAAAATGACTTAGAGTCTGATCCTTTTAAGATGGGCTGTGCTCAAGTACAGACCTGGCTATGTGTGCCGCTGCAACTATGAGGAGTGGCTTAGGCATTTGTCTTGAAAAAGGCTTTCCCTAAATGCTGCTCACTTGGATTTTAAAGGTAAAAGAAAAATCTGTGTGCACTTCAGAACTGATGCAGTGTGGGTTGGGTTTCTGTGCATACTTAAAATGACTGAAGTGGAAGAAAGTGGAAACTTTTGATGGAAGTGGATTGATTTTAGGATGAAAGAGGGCATCCCATTCCACACTGCTGTGAGTGCAATGTATATGTGTGCAAAAGATATTGTAAACAATGATCTTTACTTTATTGTTCAGGGAATGTGAGAATGTTGGAAAACTTCACATCAGACTCAAATGAGTCCAGTTTTCTCTGAATCTTCCTCATGCATTCCACACCGGACCTTTCCTATGTTGCATGAAGTCTATGGGGCTTGAAAATGGATTTGTGCAACCGCTTTTGTGTAAATTCTGAGTCTGAATCAGCAGCTAGTAGAGCAAATTCATCAGAAAATCCACAAATCACCAGTGCACTCTAACTAATATCTCTACTAGCTATGCCCAAAACAGCCACCCAAAAAGAGTTAATAAAATAAAGAATAAATTGTAGCAAACCAAAGCTCCTACCAATGAAAGCCCTAATTTCAAGCTTAGTTTCCAGGCACCATCATTATTACCTTTTTGAACTTATTCCCAGCTTTAAGACAAATGAATGCTTGACACATATCTGTTGTGAGGATTTATAGTAATTGGACAAACTAAAACTGTCATTCCTTGTCTTAAAAATAATGCACAGACTTCTTGATGGAAGGGAGAAAAAACTATGCTGATGAACAAGATAAAGTGTTCAGAGCACAGCAAACTCAAAGTGTTTGATTAAATTTTTAAAATTCAAAAAATACATAATTCATTACCAAAAGTGCAGTCTTGTCATTTCAAGTTCTCAGAGAAGCTTAATATGGGAGTTTTAACAGAAATGGAATACACAAATAGACATGTTTTCATGAATATGGTATTTAAAAAGGCAAAGGGCTGTGACTGAAAGATTCAAAAACTATATTTATGTGATAAACTCTCAGAGAAATTAAGGGGTTTTTTCCTCTTTTTTTGCCTTGTAGTGACAGCTAATCTGTTATTACATGGGTGTTGATGCAAAACTATATATGCTTAAAATATGGTAATGCTTCTATCAACTACACCAGCTTAAAAAGAAGCAATTAATTGATTTATCTGAGTACTAAGAAATGCTGTTACATGATGAAAATCAAATTTTATACAATGGTTTTTAGAAGAGTAATAAAATTTGGAATTGTGGGAGGTAATTTGGGACAAATGTCCACGATACCTATTCTGTTGGTGGGTTAATGTGGTGGGACAATTTATGACTAGAACTGCAGAGGACTGAAGAACTTTGTTCTTAGTTGTGCTAGCTTATTAATGTGCATTTTGCACATTTATACTTTATAGGAATTTGAGAACAGAATTCCAATCAACTTCTTCCTGTTTTCCCAATGCACTAAAATAACCGCATTTGCCTGGATAGACTCTTGGATTTTTTTACAATTCTCAATTATTACATTTTTTTCTTGTCACAAGAATATTTCTGCCCATTTTGTGCACATTTTTGAAATGTATGTATCCATTGTGTATAATTTTGAAATGTCCCCTCCTTCTCCCATTAATTAAAACTTGTGAGCATTTTCCCAAATTATGCATTTCTCATGTAAATTTTACAAACTGACTTTGGTGACCTCCTCTAAAAAGCTGTACCTATTCATAGTCGGTTGAACCCCTGCTCTTATCCATAAGAACATGAGAAAAGTCATGCTAGATGAGAAGAAGGTCTACCTGATCCAGCATTCTGCTCACAGGCTGGCCAACCCACTACTCATGGGAAACCCACAAACAGGTCATGCGTGAGACAGCACCCTCCCGCCCATGTTTCCAGGAAATGGTGTACATGGGCATCCCGCCTCTGATACTGGAGGCATTGCATAGCCATCAGGACTAGTAACCATCTACATCCAGATCCTCCATGATTTTGTTCAGTCATCTTTTAAGGTAATCCAAATTGGTGGCCCTCAGACACAAAGAGAGAATAGGAAAATGAAGCACAATTAAATCTTCGTGTTGTAACAACCATAAATGTCACTTCTGTATGTCTTTTTTGCAAAGGATGAATAAATTTAGACCCATGGATATCAGTGACAAATGAAGGTACATGGATATCTTAGTGCTGGCTTAGTTACTAAGCAACACAAATTTGATTATTTTTTTTTCAGGATAATTCTCACACCTAGAATATTGGGTGGAAATTTAATTGTATATAGCCTAGAGAATTTGCAAAAATTTCTGAGATGTCTCTGGTAATTTTATGGTACACAGTACTGTCATACAATAAAATGTCTTTTATATGAAAATTTTCTGACATTTCCTGGAACTTGAACAAATGCAGTGAACTTAAGCAAGGCAAAGATGACATTATGAGACTTCAGTAGAAAATATATATAATTACTTAATTTCACAGGGTTCCATAAATGTTGCAGAAATGAATAAAGTAAACGTATTTAAAAATATAAACTATTTTTGACTACAATTTTGTCAATGCTGCCAACATCTCCACACACCTCCTGGGTGTCAGAAGACAAATTGTTTCAATTGTTCACTGGGAACAACTTAATTTTTCCATATGAAAATAATTCTGGGAAACAATGCTACCCAAGTTGTAGGAGCCAATGACAAAAGCAATCACAAGTTGGCAGTGTGAAAGGATTAAAGCCACAGGAATATAACTAAAAACTTTTTTGAAACTAGAATATACCCATTATTATTATTATTATTATTATTATTATTATTATTATTATTATACCATTTCTATGCCGCTCCTTGCCGAAGCCTCGGGGCGGCTTACAACACAATAAGATACATTGAAATACAATAGAACATAATAAATAAGTTATTTATTCCATAAATAAGTTATGGAATGCGCTCCCCAGAGAGGTCTGCCTGGCGCCGTCGTTATTTGCTTTTCGGCGCCAGGCGAAGACCTTTTTATTTAAGCGACATTTTAACTGTTAGTATTATTTGATCTTATCTGGCCAGGGCAGCTTATTTTACATTGTATTTTTTGGATTTTTAATGTTTATATTTATTGTAATTTATATTATAACTACTTTTATTTATTGTTGTAAGCCGCCCCAAGGCTTCGGCGAATGGGGCGGCATAAAAATGTTTTAATAAATAAATAAATAAATAAATAACCACTAAATACAGAAATACAAAAAATACACTGAGATACAATAATATAAAATTAAAATTAACAGTATAAAATAAGTAAATAAAGAATATAGGAGGAGGAAAGAGAAGGAAGAGGAAGTTGCCCTGGCCAGATCATATTTTTTAACAATTAAAATGATGTTTAAATAAAAAGGTCTTTAACTGGCGCCGAAAAACCAGTAACGACGGTGCCAGGCGGACCTCTTTGGGGAGTGAATTCCATAGGTTGGGTGCCACTGCAGAGAAAGCCCTCCTCTGAGTACTTACTCTCCTAATTTCTTTCATGGAGTGTTCCCGGCGAAGGGACTCTCCTGCAGATCTCAAGGGGCGGTCGGGCATATACGGACGTAAGCGCTCGTTCAGGTAGCCAGGACCCAAGCCGTTTAGGGCTTTATAGGTCATAACCAACACCTTGAATTGGGCCCAGACTTCAATGGGAAGCCAGTGAAGCTGACGGAGGACTGGAGTCATGTGAGCATAACGCCCCGTCCCCATCAGTAACCTGGCAGCTCTATTTTGCACCAATTGAAGTGTTCAGACCGTCTTCAGGGGAAGCCCCACGTAAAGCGCGTTACAGAAGTCTAGGCGGGAAGTCACCAGCGCATGTGTCACCGTCGCCAGGCAGTCGTACTCCAGGTAGGGGCACAGCTGATTAATCAGCCGAAGCTGAAGGAAGGCGCTCCTCGCCACTGCTGTCACCTGAGCTTCCAAAGAAAGCTCCGGGTCGAGGAGCACTCCCAAGCTGCGGACCTTGTCCCTAAGAGGGAGTGTTGCACCATTCAGGACCAGGTCAAATCCACCCTCTCCGAAGCCCGATCCGCCAACCAACAGGACCTCCGTCTTGTCTGGGTTGAGTTTCAGTTTGTTGGCCCTCATCCATTCCCTTACCTCGGCCAAGCACCGGTTCAGCACAGCCACTGCCTCACCTGGATTAGTGGAAAACGAGAGGTAGAGCTGGGTATCATCAGCGTATTGTTGATTCCGCAGCCCACACCTCCTAATGACCTCTCCCAGCGGTTTCATATAGATGTTAAATAGCAGAGGGGATAGAATGGAGCCCTGTGGTACTGCATGGCATAGCTGCCATGGCGCAGAGACATAGTCCCCCAGCGCTACCTTCTGGAATCGACCGTTGAGATAGGAGCAGAACCACTGCAAAGCAGTGCATCCAACCCCCAATCCCGCTAGCCTATCCAGAAGGATACCATGGTCGATGGTATTGAAAGCCGCCGAGAGGTCCAGAAGAACCAACAGGGATGCACTCCCCCTGTCCTTCTCCCTGTACAGGTCATCGTACAGGGCAACCAAGGCAGATTCAGTACTGTACCCGGGTCTGAAGCCGGACTGAAAAGGATCCAGATAATCAGTTTCATCCAAGAGTGCCTGGAGTTGTCCCGCCACCACTCGCTCCAACACCTTGCCCAGAAATGGGATGTTGGCCACAGGTCTATAGTTAGTGGCCATCTCTGGATCCAGTGACGCTTTCTTCAGGACCGGTCGTATTACCGCCTCCTTTAAAGGGGCAGGCACTCGACCCTCCCTCAGAGAAGCGTTAACCACTTCCAAGATCCATGTCCCAATCCCGTGCTTGGAGTTATTTATTAACCAAGATGGGCAAGGATCCAATAGGCAAGTGGTGGGACGTACTCGTCCAAGCACCTTGTCCACATCATCGGGCCGCAATAATTGAAATTCCTCCAATAATTTTGGACCAGACGGTAGCATTGGCGTCTCCCCAGATACTCTGATTCATTAGTGGAGTCCAGCTCGTGACAAATCTGAGCGATTTTCTCCTGATTAAAAGAAACATGTAAAAATAACTACTTTATATATAGTGAAAGCATAAATAGAGTAAATATGAAATGTTTGGGAAAAAAATCAACTTATACTACATATTGTATGTTGTGGCTGATAGAAAGCCTAGTCCATTGTTCTTAATGTTCCCTTCATGGGAAGTCTCATAGCAGGGATGATCCAAGGTATTTGGTTGCCTAAGTCACGTTTCTGTTCCACATGTGAAGGTCATCTGGACTGGTAGATGAATCTTAATTCAACACTGGTGCTGGGATTGTTTCCTCCACTGTGCTTTCCTCTGCTAGGCAGCAGGCTAGCTTAGCAGAATTAATGTGAAGCATCTTTCTGCAACAGCTTCCTGTCACTGCATCCTGAGAAGACCCTCTCTTTCTGCCTTGGTGGGACTGGACATCTACCATAAGGATAAAGAATGGCTGGTTTCCTTCCTATGTAGTTAAGAGAAGGTGCACAAAGGCAGAGCTCCATGTGCTGCTTTTGACTCATTACTCTTTCTGCTCAAATGAGGCTATTTCCAGGCCTTTGGGTGTGCAGAAGGACCCAGGTTTTTGCCACCCTGAGCTGAACCCTAAACCTAGACTTGTGCTGGTGCCAGCTCACTGTGGTTCAAGTTCAGCTTGCTTGCAGAATTCTGTCTCTGCTCTCAGCCCAATCTATCTCACAGGTTTATTGTTGTAAGGATAAGACTGGGAGGGGAAGGAGAATAATGTAAGCCATTTTGAGTTCCTTGAAGGAAAAAGGCAGGCAATAAATAAATAAATGCTTATGAAATTTGCACAAATTGTCACCCAACCAATGTCAGTCTTGTGTGATTTGTGTAGAAAACTGAATCAGCCAATTCGCGCAGATTACAATTTGTATGCAAATCTGCCAACTCTGCACAAAGATTTGCTAGAGCTACATGACGCTTAGGAAGTGGGAACCTTAAGTGTGAAAAAGATATGCAAAATTGTGGTCTGTCTTAGAAACTGAAGTCTGCAAAGCTCATTCAGCTTACAATCACTGAAGCAGAAGCAGGCAGAAAATCAGTCAAGCTCAAAGGAGCCTGATTTCTGTGTTTCTGCACATCCCCAAGATGCTTCCCACTGCCCTAAGCAGCGAGAATTTTCAGCAGCATCACTTACATGGGCTTGCTTTTCTTTGCAACGAGACTTCATCAGATACTTACAGCATTTTGTAGGATTTGGATTTCTGTACAAGATAACCAGAAGTGGAGATAAACAGCACAAAGATATTGCAAGTAGCCACCCTTCTACCTCACATTAAATATCCAAGGGAAGAGGCAGTCCAGAATTTTGAATTGTTTCTTTGCCCTCTTCAGCTCCCTCTTGTTGATTTCCTTTCCGTGCCTGATACTCAACTACCATATCTGTGGCTGGAAAAGGCAAAGTTAACAGCAATCGCGCTCTCTCTCTCTCTCTCTCTCTCTCGCTCTCTCTCTCTCTCTCTCTCTCTCTCTCTCTCTCACACACACACACACACACACACACACACACACACACACACACAAGGTCAAGGCTTTGGGAGGCTTTTACCCATTCCCCACTCCCTTCTGTTATCCAATCCAGCTCAGAAGGCCTGTTCCTTCGATTTATATCTCTGAATATTTATTTCTTTATTAGATTTATATCCCACCTTTTCTTTTTCAAAGAACGTAAAGCAGCTTCCATCATTCACCTCCTCCTGCTCTCAATCTTATCCCCACAACCATTATTCCCGTATGAACAACACAACCATAAGGCCCCTGCATGTATTCTCTCTCTGTATGCGCATGCATGCCCATCCTTGCTGCATCTTTAAAGCATTGTGATCTATGGTTCTATGACCTGTTTGAAAGTGCTTGTGTTCTTTTGTTCATTAACACACAGTTATAGCTTGCATCACCCTAGCTGGGAGGTAGGGCATAGGAAGTTGTGTTACCTCTCCATAGTTCTGATGGGTTTCTCCCACTCAGCACACTCCAAAAGATTTAGCTTTCCTGGCCCTTGTGCTGGGGGTGGGGAATGCTTAACTTGTAGCCATTACCCAATAAAGCACTTAATGACAGCTATAACAAAGCTAATATTCAGAACAATCAAACATTAATGAAAATTGCCATCAACATCTTAAATATAGTATTTAATAAAGTAATAAAATTATAAAGTAGACTATAACCGTAGGTGGTTTTTCTATTATGGGTAAGTAGAATGGTTTTAAAGAGGCTCATTACTTCCAGAGTATGAAAAGTAGAAAGATTAGAAAGGAGAAAGCAATGGAAAGCTATATATCCATTGCCTTTCAGGACCAAGGTAACAAAGAATAGGTTTTGGATCTGTGCATTGCTGCATGCACATCTGGTTCTTAATTGTTTGTAAGTTAGTTTGGATTTAATTTGCTATAGAAGTGAAGATCATTATTATAAATCTGCTTTATTTCATCTTTCTCCAACATCTTTTAAAGGATCGAAGTAAGAGGCAATGCAGTAAAACAAAAACAAAAGAACGCCTTACACTTAAATCATTTTAAGTGCTCTGAAGTGTAAACAATATTTTTGAATTCGACCTTCTCAAGTCCTTGCAGGAACTGATATTGTTTATCCCATATCAATATATGTAAAGTTTTTATGTAAGGTCAAGGGAATTGCATCAAGCAGCCCATATTGCATCTTATGGTTCTGGGCATGTATTTGACTGGTTTTCAAAAAGAAAAAGCTGTAAAGGATGGCAGGTGAACACCATTAATGTTGAAGGTCTTCTGCCTTCGTCCTCTATCTTTCTCTCTCTCTCTCTCTATTTTGCAAATTCAGTAAACTAGTGGCAATCCCAAATTTTTTAGACAAACATGTTTGCTTCTATTTTTTTATACACTGCATCAATTAAATTAACTACTTAAATGATTTTGGACAGTTTTGTGTCTAAAAACTTGCAACAATGGAGATACAGATTTGAAGCAATCTGCACTGATGCAAGGCAGATTTGTTTCTCACTTTAGCACCTCCCTCCCTCCCTCCCTCCCTCCCTCTCTAAATCCCCTGCTTCCCCATAGCTGGAGGTCTCAGACACAGAAACCCAGGCCCACTTGTTGACCTGGGAAAGGAACCATTATTAGCTCCAACATGACCTCAGTCATGGGCAGTATGGGTTGCTGATAACCTGCAAGACTTCATGCTAGCCTCTGTACTCCTAGTTCTGTTAGGACATTATACAGGGGAAATGTCTTAAAACTGGGAATTTGGGTGTTTTAAGAAACCAGTGAAGCATACTTTGGCTTTCTCTTGCTTATAAAGGATAAGATGTCCCATTTTCTTTGATGTCATATGCATCAATTTGCACTGAAGTAACTAAAATTTCAGTATATATAACCTGGCAGTTGCTGCTGTTTAAATGAGAGGCTGTTCTTCTTCCATAAAATATGGAAAATCTGTATGTTACTTCACAGGTTATTTTTTCCCAAATCTAAGAAGAAATAGGAATGGGTAAGGAAAGTACACAATTATTTTTTAAAGATTGTTTCACTGATCCACATTTCCTGGAAATGAATGTAGGAATGGATGTGAGATGTGGCTGGAAACCCATATGTTACCATGCTTGTTATGCATTTTGCAAAAGAAAAAAACATGTCTGCCAGCAGGTGTGCATTTGAAAAGTGCAAAAAGTACTGTGCACATTTTTAAGTGTACACAAATGCATTGCAGTCAGTAGGGAAATACATCCATTTGAAAAATGGACGTGAAAATCATTGTCCCCAGACCCAAGGTATGCAAAGTACATAATTCTCTATACAAAGGACGTAAAGAATACAGAGCCTGAAAATCTGTGTAGAAGCAAAATTCCCTTGCACAGTGCAAACCAGTCCCATGGATTCATTTGGGCTTACTTCTGATTGTCCACACAAAGAATAAGCACAAAGTAGGTTTCAGGCAAAGAAAAAGTAGGCCTGAGTTTGGGGAGTGTTGGGAAAATTTGGATAAATCCTGTCAGAAAAGCATTGCTTCTATGTGCTTTTGCAATTGTAGAATCAATCCTGTACTCCCTCCTCAAACCAAGCTAAGTCACTGTTTAAAATGGCATTGGAATTCGTAGCTTACCAGGAAGTATCTTGCTAGACAAGAGGGCTTCATGTGTCCTGGTCATTCAGAATGTCTAGAGTCTAGATAAGGGTCTGAGTTCATGAATAGTTTCTCAGTAGCTTGAATTTACATGTCTAAGGAGACCTGGAGATGGGTTCAAGTTACTCAACTAAAGTGTCAATACATTGCAATTAGAAATATTGTAATCTCATTGTCACTGTATGTTTGACTGACATTCCTTTATCTGTTCTGTATTTGATGACCTCAGAACCTTATTGTAATGTCTGCATTCTGTCATCAGTTGCCCTGCACCTGTGACCTGACTGGGAGGGTATACATGCCCTGTAATGGTATTGAAGCTTTGCAGCAGAGTTTACCTCTGCCTGCACGGTAATGCATTATTGTGAGTACGGACCCGCGGGGAACCTGGGTCATACAATAAAGCCAAGATGGTCTGGACACTTGATCTTTCCCACAAACCCGAGTTTTATTCCCTCCTCACAAATTGAAATTCCGGGATTTTCTGACAGGAGCAAAACTGATTAAACCCATGGCTTCTTCTCCCCACCCCCACCCTCCACCCTTGTAATGGCAAATGAACTTCAGTGTAAAAGTGCTGCTGCTTTGGAGTAAATGCCCCTTTTTGGTCCTTTGAAAAAATAAAGTTTGCAATAACTTATCAAACCTTCCCAATTGTCTCCTTTGTCCTTTTAATTTTTATTTATTTTCATTGTCCTTTTATTTGTCCTTTTTATTTTCAACTCAAGGAGTAATTAGCTGAAAATATGCAAATATAGATGTCTACTGAGAAGAAGTAACCCATAGGTTTAATGGGTAAGAAAGAAAGAGGAGGGAGAAGAAGGGAATGGCGAGATTCATTTCCCCTGCACATTACCTTTACAACGCCTTCTTCTCACACTGTTGCATTTGTGTTTGAGACCTTTCCTACCCAGTGGAATCTGCACTGTACTCATTAGCATGTCCTGCAACAGTGGCAAATGCATTTTGCATAAATACCAAGACAGCATTTTTTGATACACACAAGAAGCTCTTACGTAGATTGGCCCCTGAGCAACAAACAAGTCTAATTTTCAATCTGACCAAATCTCTCAGCAGGCCAAACTTGCTGCCTCCCTCTGAGCTCCAGAGTGGTATGACAATGCTCCCCAAGAAACCTTGCAGGCATTTCTCTCAAAGCAAAGACTAGAGGGGGATCTGCAGAGTGGTTCCTTCTTGAGCTGCCGATGAGGTCATTTGAGCAATAGCACTCCCGAGTGAGCCACAGACTGTTTGAGCACCTTGGACTGCACCACAGAGCACGGCAGGGGATGTCCTTGAAGACGCAATTCAGAGAGGCTTAGCATTTGTCATTATTGTTGTTCATTCTTCCCCGCAAAGCCCTTCCAGCTGGCCATTCCCTCTGATTACCCGCAAACCTCAAACTCTTGTAGCTCTGCAGCGATAGGTTCCTTTGTCCGTCCCACTTAATCTTGTACCTGCTCAGTTAGGAATTTATTCTGAAACAGCGCAGATCTTCTCGTGAGCTGAAAGGCTGCTGATGTTCCTATAAATCATCACACATTAGGGAGGGTGGCAACAGTGCCCTGTCGCTTGTTATGTGGGATGTTGTAATGAGAAACCATCCAGTAATTGGGTAGGTCTTTTCAGCAGTTGGATTGGTACCTCCAGGGCTAATGACTTCTCCCATGCCTTTAATACTGTTTCATGCTCCAGTCTTTTCTAAGCAATGTGTTATTCTGGGAGATGGGAAATAAAGGCATGGCTTTCTTAGGATGAGAGAGCTTTTGGAAGTGTGGGACTTTTCCCCTTCTGTTTTACTTGCAGGTACATAAGCAGGACAAAAGTGGCAGTGTACGCAAAACCAGAGATCTGCTAAGCCAGATTGCAAGGCAGAGAACCTGTATCTCCAGGAACCCTTCAGTCCGTCTGCTGCCCTCCCCACACGCCCCCAGAGCTGTTTCTTGATCATTTGTACTTCCCTTCCTGTGGTCTTTGCTCCATGTTTTGTTCTGAATGTTGAGGGCAATACAAGGAAATGACTCCTCTTCTTTTTCCTTTCTTATGCACACAAAGGCCTACACCTCTGCTAAGCTGGAAGGTGGTATCTTCCCCAACCTTTGAATCATATTTCATTCAAACGCATAGAGGATTCCAACTATCCATTAGTTCCCTTCAGCCAACCATTCTGGGCTATTAAGAGGCAATTTCTCTAACAAAGAAATGGTTGCCCAGCAACATAAAACCAGATTTGCAACAGACAGAGGTTGAGCAAGTGAGGCATCTCCTATCTTAGCCTGCACTAATGAGAGAAGCTGCACTTGTTAAATCTTCACTTCCTGGACATGCAAATATATTCAAGAAAACCCACTCCCCAGCTTTCCAGAGACAGAGTAAATGGTCGGTGTCACACAAATCATAAACAGTTTCCCTTGCAGGTCAGATTTAGATCTCTTTTGTAACACAACCAGACAATGCAGCTAGACATCAATTTTTTAAAAAATGATTTTCAACCTAGTTGCTCAACCCATCTTCACAGTAGCAAGGTTCATTGATTTTTTAAGTTTAGCGGAGCAATCTATTCAAAGGCAGGACAAGCCTCTGCAAGGTATAGTATTGCACAGGTATTTTTTTTATCTGGGAAACTGTTCATGAGCCATTCAAGATAAGTTAAATAGAACTGTTAAATATAATGTGCTACAATCATTTATCACTAAGCCATGCATAAAGCAAATACAGCATTACTTAGACTATGGCAATCCATTACATTTGACATTTTTTAATAATTGTAACTTGAAAAAAGTACCATAATACATGGTACATAACAAACATCATTAATATAAAATCCTGGGGGCAGAAGACACAGCAGGAATGTGACAAATGAAAGGGATGCAAAGCACATGACAGTCTGTCATGTGTGTACACGTGTGTGTTCGTGTATTCACTGTTACTTTGGGAGAACAACATATTGGCTTTATAGATTGATGAAGAAAAGAATCCAGCTTGCCACGTTGCTGCTAATTCTGGGAGTTGTGCATTGTATACTTTTAATGAAATTGTATCTGTTTAATTATTGTAATCCACCTGAAGAACTTTGGTTACATGGAGGCATATACTTTTATATGTGTGAGTTTTGTATTAATTATTTTATCTTTTGCATTTTATTATTTATTTATCTATCTATTTGTATCTCAATAATATTCTGTGTCTAGGAAACCTAATACGTCATGAAATGGTGGGTTTTTCAAAAATACAAATTGATTTTTAATACATCTTTGTCATCCAAGGATATGAATGGGAGAGTGATAATGGCAGAAGGTTTTTATGAGCTTTCTGCCTTCCCTGTGAAGGGCATTTTTGGGAGAGATCAAGAGTTCCAATGTAAGCTGAACCGTTGCTTGTAGGGAGCAGGAGAGAGAAAGTTAAAGGGCTCTCACAATTTCTTGGTCTCCAGTGGGGGCTGTATTTATTGTGTGTGTGTGCTTGTGTGCATGTGTATGTGCTGGGGACACCCACTGAGTCTTCCTCATGGCCTTTGAAGCTCTGGGAAGATCACATTGAGCCTTACTTCTGCACAGTGCTGGACTGAAAACTACCCTTGCTCAGGTGAGTGGGAAAACAAGAGCATTGATATTTGCCAGGTTTGTAGAACTCTGCAGTTTCCTGACTACTTGCTGGTGGACCTTTCACAGTTTTCTGGGGACCAATCCTGGCTAGACATAGATGACAGTCTTCTTACAGTATCAAGGCAATATGCCTACATGTTTCTGGATGGATGAATTAGTCTTTGGCTGGTCCAGCTGTGTTCACCCATAAATTCATTCTAACCTATTGCTGCTTAATTTGGAATTCTTAAAAACATATTCGTATGCATAATTTTACATGCATTTTCTCTCAAAATGATTTTAAAAACTGTTTTGATACTCAGGCAGAACATTCAGGAAGTTTGAGAGAGGTTGCACAATTAAACCCAATCTGCACAACCTGAAGATGTAGATCGGGTTGGTTTATAGTGGAATTCACAAAGATCAATTTCCTCATGCATATTAAATCAATTGGGCTATTAAATAAAACTTAGGAAGGAATGATAGTTTCTTTGATAGGTTCTATCCTCACAGAATAATAATAATAGGTCATTGAAAAATCTAGTTCTAAGCATGCATGAAAAAAATTTGATGTATTCTGGCTGTGTGGACAGCAAAGTGTCGACCTTTTGATGGGCTATTAATGGGTTAGAAGTTGTTTGGTGTGGGGATGCTTATCTCACAATAAAGAATACTGCCAGAAAATAAAATATGCATTACATGTGTACTTTTGTGATCCTTGCTGACATCCCTAATTGCAACTTATTGATTTGAATCAATTCAAGATCTGGGTTGGATTGATTCAAATATCTTCTTGATCATGTGAATGTATTATACTTTTGCACTGGTGGCTTCCTCTCCTTGTTTTTCACACAGTACAACTGCATCATGTAAGGGCCATTACATCATTCCAACAGAAGCAGGGGAGAATTAAGGATGAGGGTGGGGCTTTTCTTCAGAGTATCTCCCCCCGAAAAAGCATGGATAAAGGCTTTAACAAGTCTTTGTAATTACACCTATTTTGAAGTTCCTTCCCAAGAAGTACATCCGGCCAACTCTCATTCCATGAAAGAATAGAGCTGTTCATTTTTTAAATCATGTTTAGGTTTCTTGATAGTATAGTGTTAAATCTTGAGCATGCATGAGCACTCACAAGTTAAAGGTTTGATTAGATTATGGGAGTTGGGATTTCTCTTCAGGAAGCCCAAGGTTTGCAAGAGGTTCCAATGAAACTGAAGAAGAAAGGAAGAAGAGGAATAAAGGCAATTTAAGGAGATTCAACAGAAGATTAGGAATTAAAAATTTTGATTGCAAATGGCAAAATGAAAATATCTTCTGAATGACTGGCTTTGGGCTGGGGAAATAACTAATTTTAAGATATAAAACCTAATGTACAGTGATAAAAAGAGAGCAGAAGGGACAGAAGGCCAAAGCAAAAGATAGCTCCTTGAATGCAAAAACTGTTTGGGAATGTTGAATTTAGGACAGCAAGATATGGCTTGGATAAGAGGCCTGAATAAAATAGGTGCATAGGCTTTTTAGGGTAGCTAGATGCTTCTGTCCTGTGATTGATTTGTTGATGGTATTGCCTACATGGGTTTTTGTTTGTTTTATATCTTGTTTCCAGACAAATTAAAGAAAATTTGCTATTTAGCCTGTTTTCCTTCTGGAGATACTTGAAACATGCCAAATCCTAAACTGGATTTTAGTCACTATACCCTTCAATTGATGCTATAGAACAGCGATGGCAAACCTTTTAGAGACCAAGTGCCCAAACTGCAACCCAAAACCACTTATTTATTGCAAAGGGCAACACTACAATAAAACCTGAAAACTGAGGTTTTACTTATACGTATATATGCTTAGCAACACACTGACCGGAGATATAAAAGCTTGGACGAGCCACAGCTAATGAGTCATGGCTCGTGACGTCATTGCCTGGCACCACGCCTCCTTTCTGCGCATGGCCCCTATGTGTGCTGTTATCTGATGCTCAGCTGCTGGGGCGATGCTGGGGTGACTTGGCTCGCATGCTGACAGAGAGAGCCCTGCATGCCCACTGTGGCACACGTGCCATAGGTTCACCACCACTGCCCTGACCCTACCCTGGTGCACTCCCCTAACCCTATTATAGGGGAAATGTTCCCTTGAAAAGAAAGTAATTTTGAAAAATCCTTCCTTGAATAGCTTTTTCTGTGCAGCTCATCATTTCTGCCCATTCTAAACACATTTCAACCATCAAAATCTTTCCAGGACATCTCGTTTTTCTAACCGTAACCCAGTAACGGTGAATGTTTTAGAGACTGAGTGACCAAACTGCAACCCGAAACCCACTTATTTATTGAAAAGTGCCAGCACTACAATAAAACCTGAAAACTGAGGTTTTAGTTTTAAAAAAACAACTCACGGCCAGTCCAAGCAAATATATATACTCTTGGCAGCACACTGACCAGCCATGTGAAAGCTCAGATGATTTGCAGCTAACGAGTTCCGGCTTGTGACATCATCGCCTGGCGCCACTACTTCTTTCCGAGCATGTGCATGGCTCCTAGGTGCGCTGATATCGGCTGCTGAAACGGTGCTGGGGCGACTTGGCTTGCATTCCGACAGAGAGGCTTTGCTGCCCACTGTGGCACATGTGCCATAGATTCGCCACTAATGTTTTATACCATTTGACTCATGAGTACTGTGACGGTCACTACAAATCTGAGTCAACCCTAAGCAGAACTGAAAGAAACAAGAACTTCTAGAAAGTTATCCAGAACCAACCGACACTGGTGGCCAGTCTCTCAGCCAGAGGGTCATGTCTTTTCTTCATCAGTACATATAATTGCTTGCTGCTCTGTAATGTAAGATAATGCACTGAACCAGGGTGTCAGGCCTATACATCAAGATACTTTTAAAAAGAATCACATCTTTGCTAAAGAAGCAGAATCCTATATATTTGAGTATCCTACTAACTCAGCAGAATGATCAAAGTTTTCATTTGAAGCAAAGCTATGCTTTGAAATGTATCAAAATGCAACACAAATGGCTAAAAGACCAGAAATAAGAATTAACAGTATCTTATCTGAACTATCTGCATATTCTAGATAAAAGATAGTACTGAATAAATTTCAAAATAAATGTGAGTTCTGGTAGTGTGTGTGTGTGAGAGAGAGAGAGAGTCAATCAGGATATCTTGAGACAGTAGTGAACTGGAAATCCAGTGTTTTGTGGAACATTCAAAAGCTGCTATACTTTTTTTTTTTAACTTGGTCAGAATTGGATGGTATGTGCAAGCATACTTGTCTTCCAGGGAGGATTATACCTGAAAAATATTAGAAAAAATAGTGCAAAGATGTTTGCTCTACACATCTATATATTTTATTAGTCCTTTTGAACTGCTGATACCTTTTTATTATTTCTTGGCAGAATTGTATTAGAATTATAGGAATAATCTCCCCTTCTGAGAAATGAGGTCTGCCAAATTTCAGAATAATTTTTGTGGGGAAGGGCATTATGCAAGACCTGCTTTGATATTCAGAATGTTCCTTGTATGCTTTCAGAACAATAGTTTTGAAAATGACAGCCTGGAGGTGTACCTAATTAAGAAACCTGAAAGGTATAGAAGCAGTTCATATGGAAAGGAAAATGTTCAATTTGAGGAAGGTGGATTGGTTAATTTTTCCCTTCCCTTCCCTTCCCTTCCCTTCCCTTCCCTTCCCTTCCCTTCCCTTGGTTTGCTTTGGTTTTTTGCACCTGTTGCATGTGGATATCCAACATTTTCATGCAAGAATTCTGAAAAGTTTCAAAGGATAGGTGCAGGGGCTAGAAAGATATGTTGAAAACTTCACTGAAGATATGTTTAAAACTTCCTTTACTGTGAAACCGGGGGCTGTGTCCATGGCCATCTCATGGTGCCATCATCACACTCCACCAAAGCGGAGTGATTGGAGTCCCTGGTAAAATATATCCTAGGATTAGATGGTGCACCTGTCAGTCACTGAACTGTACTGCCTCCCCCTACAGTCGTTAGAGCAAGGATAGAACATCTTGTAGCCTCGTGTGTTTTGTCCTACAACTCTCTTCAGCCAGTGACAGCATAGGTGAGAACTGATGGGAGATGTAGGCTAATAAAACTAGAGAACCACAAGTTCCCCTATTAGTTTTAGATAAATGAAAGCAAAGGATGCTATTTGGAGCCATAAAGTCTGCTGCATCAGTGAAACATGAAGTGTTGATGAACGTTCATTCTGAAGCAATGTTTATTCTGTTGGTTTCAGAGGGAAGGTTACTTAGCTCTAGGAACCAACTGACCCAAAGTAACCACTTCTTTCTTAGACTTCATCCAAAACCTGTGCACATCCCACACCCATCCCACACAGCCACACACAATCTCTGACTGCTGCATGGCTCACTTTATTATTTAAGGCATGTTTACCCTACTATATAGCTAAAAGTAGGGTTACAGTGCCCCTCCCTGCAGTCTGTCCCTCTTCTGTCTGTTAGACAAGTTCTTGTGCTTGGCCCTTGCCTAGGAAGCAAGCTGAGCTGAAAGAAAATCTGTGAACACTTGCAGAAATCCAGTTGCACAACTGGCAATCTTCCACTGCAGCACATGCAGCACAAGCAAAGGCTGCAAGTCATGTGCATGGAAGAGAGACACCACTAATTTGGAGTTCATGCAGTGCTCAGTTCCTGGCAAGTGCCAGGAAGTCAGACTGACTGCTGAGAAAGGGAGTCAGAGCCCAGAGAGCTGAGCCCCGGGAATCCAAAATGGATTTTCATAGATGCGGTTTCTCTCAGGTCTAGGCCTTGTGCTGGGTACCCACGTATGTGATGCAAAGAGAGCACGACAAAGAATGGCACAAGCTAAACACATTTGAATTGGAAACATGAACAAAAAAGAAATATTTCACATTTTGTGAAATTTTTCCTATAAATTAAAGTGTGAAATTGTGTATAATTAAAAATTATACAGTTTCAAGCTGCTCTTTCTCAGAAATATTCATAGTCTGTGAAAATTAGTGCATTTTCAAGAATTTGCAAACATTTTCAGAGACTACATTCTCCAGCTTGTGTTCACATTTGCGGTTGCAAACACTGTTTTCTGAAGCCGGTTGACATTCTTGCACATCCCTCCATGGTACTCAACATCAGTGTTCCAGTGCCCAGGCTCGTTTATCATCAGGAACACAGCAAAGCCTCACTGGATGTGGAAGGCCTTTGCATCATCAGTATGACTGGCTTCCTTAGAAGCCTGTGAATGGCTCCTGGAAGCCTGTGAATGGTGAGGTGCAGGTCTCCTCCAAGACACTTTGGCTCTTGCAGCAGAAAGCCCAAATGGTGCTTCCCCCACTGTAAACTGTACTAATAGATCAGATGGCTGACATTTTGGTTCCCTTTGGTTCCCTTTCATGATTCCCAATCGCTCTGAATCACAGTATACAGGCAGTCCTGGGTTACGAATGAACTTTGTCTTTAAGTCAAATTAGGATGTAAGTCAGATTATGTGTAGTTGGCCCTCCACATTCATGGGAGCTAGGAGTGCAGGTCCACGGTGAAAGTGGGAAAACCACGAATATCTCTACCCCACTACACAAACTCACTCATGCCCCCTCTTTGCAGCAAGGAACTGCCAGAGAGATTTCCCTTTCCAGATGGGTGGGGCAGGAGGGCCTGCTTCAGAGGCCTTCCTCTCTTCCTTTTTGGTTCCTCACTCTCTATGGTGGTACTCTGGAGGCCTTCCTCTCTCCCCTTTTGGTTCCTCTCTCTCTCTCTCTCTATGGTGATGCTTCAGAGGCTTTCCTCTCTCTCCTTTTGGTTCCTCTCTCTATGGTGATGCTTTGGAGGCTTTTCTCTCCCCCCTCCCACTTCTTCTCTTGCTATGGTGATGACAATTTTCTGCAGTAACTTTAAAAAATGAATAAGTTTTACAGCAGTTTGTTCAGGTTGTTTGTAATTCAGATGTTTGTAATCCAAGGAATATCCGTAGATGGTTCTGGTGAAACAATTTTCATTATCGGGATACTTGTTAAGACTGCTACTATGAAACACGGCTCTTTCATCTTAATGTTAACTCCCGTTGTTTGCATAGAAGCACATAAACAAGGACTTCCCAAGTATTTCAGCCTAGTCTTTCTCATGCTCTTAAAATACAGAGTCCTACAATTATGTGTGTGTGTGTAATTCATCATAATTTTCTATAATTTATGATTTATAAAGCTCAGATTGCTAGTTTATCTACTATTTGCTTTTTGTATCACAGCAGGTAGAGAGGGCATCTAAGCATGGCTTCATTTTGAGAAGAAAAATATAAATTGTTTAATACATACCATAGCAACATCTTGGGAGGAGAAGTACTTTAAGCATAGAAAATCAATTGCTTTAATTACCCATGGAGCTTACTGTTATCCTAGTGTGTGTGGCTGGGAAATAATACAGCAGTGTCAGCCTTTGGATAATTTTGAGATATCCATAGCCACAAAGCCTCGATTATACTGAAATTTTAAAAGCTGTTAATTCAGGGCAATTATCACAGATCAACATTGTATTGTTTTATAAAACAGCTAATTTGAAAGAAATGTTAGAGTAGTGGACTAAGTAAGGAAAGAGGAATCTTTTCTACTTTTTGTCATGAGGAAGGGAGTAGCTGGCAAGGGCCTGGGAAACATAGAACTAGGACTACTCTTCACTTCACTGTCCCCTGGTTAGTTTTGTAATGCTTTCCAGTTTCTGCAAAATTGCAAAGTCCAACATAGCTTATCTGCCTTCCTTTGCCTCTAGAACAAGTGGAATTTGAGGGAGGAGATACTTTAAATCAAATCGATCATTGCCTTCTGGTGTTTGTACCCAGACACTGAACCACCAAGCTTAGATCAATATTCCCTTCAGCCTGGTGCCCAGGGCAGGTCTCCAGCTTTCCACTCCTGAGGCCAATCCACATTGCTCCTGCATCCCACATGGGAAAGATGCGCATGAATTTGTTTCAGAGATTACATAGGAATTGCGAAAAAGAAGCCTAAGCCATTTCCACTTTCATTTCTCCATCCTCATATTATTCTCTGAATCACCGTAAGGTCTCCTCTTAATCACCATTCCACTAGTACTCATTAGTCTTAGTCATAGCTTATACTTGAAAAGTCTGCATCTGAAAAACATTTTCCAAGAAGACCTCAATTTCTCTATTCAATGAAGAACATAGCATATATCTGACTCATCCTATGAACAGACATTTCATTATCCTTTTTTAATTGGGTGATGATTAGAACTCAAACTTCCACTTTGTTGTACTCTCCTGCAGTTTTCCTTGAACACAGAAAGCTCTAGTTATCTGAGTTTGTGACCTCCATGTCATCCTTGGTCTTTAAAGTGACATGAACTCTAAAGCATCCTTGGATAACTACATCAGGCTCAATACTGAAAGCATGGATATATCTCCTCCTCTTGAATGATGTATCTGTCCCGTAGCAAGACATGTTTGCCAACCTTTGTGTTAAGTTTACGGATGCTGAAGCAAATTGCTAGTATGGCTTATAATGGCCATTTTCTCTGCACCTGTGACAAGTAGACACTGATTATATCACCAACCAGACATGGAGTAGATCACTGGGAAAGGCTGCTTTCCTCAGTTGCAGCCCTCAAGCTTGAGACAGGATAAAAAGACAAGATTAAGATTTGGGGGCATGGAGACATTTTTTATTCACACAATTTAATTTGGAAAGAACAACAAACAGGAAATCGATAAAGCAACAGGGAAAGGACCACTCAGCAATTACATGATGATCAACTTAATATATCTCTAAGGCATGCTAGTCATGATGTCAGCAGTTATTAGATCTTTAATCATGGATAATAAATGCCTTGATAAAACAGTGAAGACTGACATCTTAAAATACTACAGAGTTTTAGAGTGGTGCCAAAATAATCTTTTGTTAAAGGATCTACCACTACTGTGGCACTGAACTCCATTAGAACAGAGAAAAACCTGCTCAGATTGCACTACTAAATTCTCCATGTAATTGTGTGCAAAGCTAAGTGGAGAAGATAACAAGTCGAAGAGGAATTGAGCCTACAAGTACAGCATTCCCAGTGTCTGTTAGGGTGGCCAAATTTCCTATATAATGGAAGATGGTTCTCCAGTCAGGGAACAGTCTTTCAGCTTGAAGGGAGGTTATGCTGGAATGGGTAACCAGAAGCCCAAGAACTGGAAGGGAGGGCAGAGGCTTTGTAGTTCCCCAGCCAGGCTGAGTAGACCGCCTAATCACAATCTTCCTCATTCTTACGAGATGTCTTGCATTGTACTTCTATTTAAGTTATAGCAGTTTTAAAATGCACCAGCTTGGTATCTAACCCAGAGTTCTCTGCTTCTTCCCGCTAGAGAAAATCACCCCTGTACTGATCATCTCCCTTCCCTTCCTTTCCCTTCCCAGTTGTGCTGCCTAAGTCACTGGTGGCTGGAGCAACTATTTTTCCCTTGTGTGTCATCTCTAACTCACATCATTTTAATCAGATGGAGGAATACAGTACCTAAACAGGGCCGTACCTCATTTGAAGGTATTACCCCATCATCAATACTGCCATGGAAAAGAAGGACATTTGATAGGATCAAATGCCAAGTTCTGCACCTAAGAAGATGAAACCAAATGCTTAGTTACAATATGGAGAAAACTTGGCTAAACCATACTATAAGAAGGAAGATTCTTGGAACTGTTGTCGATCACAAGCTTAATATGAATTATAAGTGTGATGTCACGCAAAAACAGCAAATTATTTTTGAGCAGCATTCATAGAAATATTTATTTATTTATTTTAAATTTTTCTATGCTGTCCCATTACAAAAAGTCTCTGGATGGCTTACAAAGAACAAAAACCAAAGAGCAAAGAAACCATAGCAATAACACACAATGCACTGTATCACTTCCAAATCATGTGAAGTACTAGTTCCCTTTTGCTCAGCAGTGGCTAGGCTTCTTCTTGAGTACTGTGTCCAGTTCTGGGACCCAAATTATAACATGCAGACAAACTGGAAAAGCTTCAGAGGAGGGCAGGAAAAATGATCAGGAACTGGAAACTCAGCCCTGTGAGGAGAAGCTGGAAGAACTGGTTATGTTTAGTCCTGAGAAGACTGAAGGGACCATTAGAACAATACAACAATGAAAGCAGTTAACTAGGGAGGCCGAGGTAGAGGCTCGCAGGAAGCAGTTGGGCAGCTATTTGTTAAGAATGTTTCATCTTGGAATCCTGCACCGAGGAGAAATTGGACCCAATGGCCTTATTGGCCAGTTCCAAGTCTATGTGGAATAATCAAAGTGCAAGCTAGAGGTTAGTATATGCTTGTTACGTGAGAAGTTTTTCCAGAGTGGAATCAGAGTGAGGAGAAAAGTTCAAAGTTATACAAAATTTTCCCCCAACTTAAAAGTGCAACTTGTTTCACTTCAAGCATAAATTTCCTTGGATGTTGTATATGGAAGTCTGTTTAGACTCTTTATTATTAATTAATGTTGAAAATATAACATCATTTTTCAACCGTCAGCAGCTAGCAAAACACCTGGCTAGCTGTAAAGAAGCATATCCAATTGAAATAGCTCCCTGCAGGCTGGAATATTCCAAAGGTGAAAAATCCTCCTGTCATTCGGACAGCATGTATTTTTCATGTTGAATAATGAGAATAAAACATTGGACATCTGCTGATAAATGGAGAAATAACAAAGGTGTTTGTAGATTGCCATTCTGATACAGCCTCTGAAGATGTGAACAGTCAAAACAAATACTTTAATGCAGGAAAGAAAAAGGAATCACACCTGGAAAACAAATAATCATCAAATGGAGGAGCAGGATGAAGTGCAGGTTGCTGCTCTGACAAATAAGCCTCGAAAAGGGCCAAAACCGAAAAGCTGCATTTTCAAGGAATGAGCCCCTTTGCTTCAGCATATAGCTGTCTTGTGGCAGGTGTATGTTACTCATAATTAGAGCCACTGATCAACTTGAACACAGTGATAGGGGATATATGCCCGTCCAAGTGTTGTAGGGATGCACTTCCCATCATCTCTCATCACTGGTTACATTGTCCAAGGCTAATGGGTGCTTTTATTTGTTTCAAGTCAATATTAGGGTGGAGGGCTATATCTGCTCCCCAAACTGGCTCTACCACTTTCCTTCAGTCATTGTTTTCATTTACTCTTATTTTTCTTCTTATGACTTTTATTCCTTCAATGTTCAATTGTCCCAACAAACAACAAAGAGACTAGAGGCCTATGGCTGCAGACCGGAAAGAAAGGTCAGAGGAAAATGAAATGTATGCATTTAATAATGGGATAATTTTCAGTGGCCATTCACAAGACTCAGCATAACTCCTCATGTATCTGCTGAAGTGGACTGTAGTTCACAAAAGCTTATGCCAGAAGAAATCTGTTATTCTCTAAGGTGCCACAAGACTCTTTATTGCTCTTGCTGCTACAGCCAACACTAAATAAATGTTAACAAAATAATTATAATTAGCACTATCTTTGCAGTTCTATTATATATTCCTAGTTTTGCTTCTTAGTTTTTCTAGTCTTCTGTTCTCTAGGGAACTGTTGCATATCAAATACACATGCAAGAATAAGGGAAGGTGGAGGTGATTTATTTCTGTGATATTCTGCACACAGCATGTCAAGAAAGGTACTTCTTATTCCTATCCAACGCCAGCATATTTACCACAGTGTGAACACAGGTTTCTGCCTTGCTAGCATAGTAATAGTGATCTACTCCTGAAAAGAAATTTGTAAAGAGATAGGTAGGTTCTGGCCACAGTGAATCACACTCGACCTGTCTCATGTTTTTGGTCACTGAAATGTGATGAGTATCAGGCTGACAATGAAAATTCCAGAATGATGTGGAATGCAAAAGATGGCAGTCCATTTTCTGCTTTTTGTTTTAAATCTGCAATGGATTTTTCAGATCATTTCGTAGTGTTAGTGAAATAGCTGCACTGTTTTCCAGTTTATTTCCAAGCTCAAATTTATATGCTGGTACCTACCTATAAACCTCTAAGTGGTTTGAGATGAGGTTATCTGAGACTGCCTGAAAAAATATTGTTCATTGAATTATAGAATCATAGAAGTTCGAGTGGGAAGGGCCATCAGGTCCAAATCATTGCTCAACACGGGATTCCAAGTCAAAGTAACTATAACAGATGGCTGTCCAGCTGCATCTTGGATAACTCTGGTGAGGGAGAGCCCACAACCTCCCTAGGTAATTGGTTCCCTTGTCATATTGCTTCATCCTTTGGAAATCTTTCCTGATATTCAGTCAGTCTGGCTTCCTGTACCTTGAGCCCATTTTTCCTTGTCCTGCACTCTGGGACGAATAAGACATCTTGGCTATATTCTCCATGACAACCTTTCAAGACCTTGAAGATTGCTATCATAGCTCCCCTCAGTCTTCTCTTCTCAAAGCGAAACATGTCTGGTTTTCAATCTTTTCTCATAGAGCTGCATTTCCAGTCCCTGATCACCTTCATTGTCCTCCTCTGAAATTTACCCTGTTCGTCTGCATTTTTCTTAAACTAGATGCCAAGAACTGAGTGCAGTACTCTACATGAGACCAGCCATTGCTGAATAGAGAGAAACAGGTACTTCATGTGATTTGGAAATGATACATATATTAATGCAACCCAAAATAACATCTGCCTCTTTGCAGTTGTATCACATTGTTAATACATATTCAGTTCATGATCTACAACAATTATGAAGTCCTTCTTGCTTGTAGTATTGTTGAGCCAAGTATCCTTCATATTGTAACTATGCATTTGGTTCCTAGGTATAGAACTTGGCATTTGTCCCTATTAAATTTAATTTTGTTATTTACAGCCCAGCAGTCCATCCTAGTGAGATCACCTTGCATTTTGTTTCTGCCTTCCAAGGTTTTAGCTCTCCCATCCAATTTTGTACCACCTGCAAATTTGTTAAGCATTTCCTGCGCCAAACTATCAATAAATCCAAATTATTAATAAAAATGTTAAGGAGCACTGGCCCCAGGACAGAACCCTGTGGTACCTCTCCACATTAGGAAATGATGCCATTGATAAGGACTCTTTGAGTCTAATTCTGTAGCCAAATTTTGCAGAAGTCAAACTATATTATGTTCACAGCATTTTCATGGGCCAAACAAGAAGGTTACCCAATCCAAAAGAAAGAAGATCAAAATAGTATGGCAGGATTTGTTCTGGACAAAATTATGTTGGTTTCTGATAATCCCTGCATTGTTTTCAAAGTGTTGTGTGACTTTACTGCTTTATGATCTGTTCCAGAATTTTTCCAGGGATTGATGTCAGACTGCCTAGTCTGTGGTTCCCAGGTCCTCCTTTTTTTTCCTTTTTGAAGCTAAGGACAACATCAGCTGTCCTGCAGTCATCTGGCACTTCACCCATCCTGCATGATTTCTCAAAGACAGACAGTGACTCTAAGAATTCTTCTACCAGTTCCTTTATTACGCTAGGGTGAAGTTCATTGGGTCCCAGAGATTTGAATTCATTCCAGTCCTCATTCAACTCGTTGGCCATATGCCTATCCATCTTAAGCTGCCCCTCTACCAGGGAGGCCATAGATCTGCTTTTGGGAGAACTGAGCCAAATAGAAATTGAACACTTCTGCCTTTTCTTTGTCATCTGTTATCATTTTGCCTTACTCACTGAGAAGATGATCCATCATTTTGTTGTTTTCAGCTTCCCTCACTAAACACAGTCCATTCTCAGCTTCAGCCTTCCTGACAACACTGCTGCAAATCTGTATTACCTGCCTATACTCTTCCTTAGTAGCCTCACCTTCCTTTTACTTTCTGAACGTGTCCTTTCTTGTTTTCAGGTAATCTCTAACACTGGCTTCTTCTGTTGTCTTCTTCCTTTTTTCCTATTTGAATTGCCTTTAATCTTTCCTTTAAAAAAATTCCACCCATCTTCACCTTCGTTTCTTCTTATTATTAGAATTGTTTGCCATGGGACATTGCACATCATTTTTCCAAGGTCATTAAAATGAGGTTTCTTAAAATCCAGGGTACTCATTCAGCTATGCCCAGCTTTTGGTCCTTTTAGAATTGAGAATTCAATTATGACACGGTCACTTTTCCCCAGAGTTCCTGTAACTGCCACTTTATTCAATTCTTAGTTGTCCACTAGTCAAGGACAGCTGATGCTCTAGTTTCTTCCTTCACTTTCTGTGGGAAGAAGTTATAAGTAACACAAGTCAGGAGGCCTTTCTTGGGCGGTCATGTCTGACAGAATTTATTTCACAACATATATCACGGAAACTGGTCCCCCTTTACTGCTAAATCATGTCCCCTTGAAACCTTGGCAATTTGCTTTACAAAAGTTTCATTCTTGTCTTCTCCGTCATTGGCTGGTTAATAGTAGACTCTGAGCACTACAATCCTTTTATTCTTTTCTCCATTTATTTTAATGCAGATGCTCTCGATGGGGCTACTAATTTCATCTGCCTGTATTTCTGTATAAAAATTTGCTAACATGTAGCATAAATCCATGTATCTTCTTTTCTTCTTGAGCAAGTTATAGCCTACAATTGCTAAATTCCCATCATGGTGTTTGTTTTGTTTGCTTGGGGCATTAGAATAGGCATTGAAAACAACATGCTATATAGCATTCTGTCTACAGCTTTTGGAAGTGCATTATATTATAGGGCATTGTTAGAGCTGTTCCCTCTGCTGTAGTCAATAAAACTTTGTCCATTTTTACTCCCAAATTTATTTTTCCCTCCCCTACAGGATTCAGTTTAAATCCCCACAAATGGATTTCTTCATGCTGTAGCCAAACACATTCTTGTCAGGCTTGGTGATATGTAACCCATCTATTACCAGCAGGCCATCTCTCAGTAGGTATAGCTCATGGTCCCAGAATCCAAACCTCTCGCGGACACTGCCCTTGTAGCCAGGCATTCACTCAGTTTATCTTTCTCTCCCTTTCTATTCCTCTTTCAAATACTGGAAGGATGGGTGAGAAAACTATCTAGGCCCCAAAGTCCTTGAGCATTCTTCCCAAAGCTTCCTGTGGTATTTTCACAGCTCTACTTCATGGTATCTTTGATATGATATCATGGATCAGAAGGAAGGATATATATCAGTGGGCTTTATGAGCATTGACAAGTCCTCTAGGACACCTCTAATCTGCCCAACAAAGAGACAGCATACCTGTTGAGTCAGTGGGTCCCACCACAAACATGTGTTCCATTCAGAAGGGAGTCTTCCACAACTACCACTTGTAGGCTTTGGTTTCATTGCCCCCACTGATAATGAATATCAGTTTGGTTTTATGCTAAACTACTATACTAAACCTGCTGCATACAAAAATGTTAGAAGTGCATTGAGGTTTAGCTCTCACTCTCTCAGTAAAAATATCAAGCATTTCATGTGATTTGGAGAACAGGCAATGTAATAGTGGTGTCCTCATCAAATGGGCTTTTCTTTTCTTTTTTTCTTTGTAGCTAGCTGCATCTTGCACTATTCCTAGTAACTGATAATATATTGGCAGTAATAGTATATCAGTGCAAATTCACAGGGTGCTTCTGGGTTATTGCTTTTTATCATGCAAACTCCTGTGTCATTCACCAAATTTATATGGGTTTCAGGTGGCATAGCCTTCTATTTATAGAACTTCTATATTTTCTCACCACTACTGCCATCTTTTCTCTTTCCAGGGGGAAAAATCTACCAGGATAGAAACAACAGAAAAGCTATGCAGGATATTTTGGTTGGTAGAGCTGGTGCCCTCTGCGTAGAAGCATCTGTACTATGGTCTCCAGCTAGCCACTTGCCATAGATGAATAGCTGAACCTTCTGGACAAGTAGCTTGCCAGAGCCACCATTCAAGTTGAAGATTTTATAAGTGCCTGGCAAATAATAAATCATGCGCTCCCAGGGTTTGTTTCTTTTTCGTATTTGACTGCAAGATTGCATTGTAGGTCTTTCAGCAGTCTTGCTAATAGCATCTTTGAGGTCCGTCACATTCCTACTGGACAAAAAAATGTTTGAAAAGTGTGTGTGTGTGGGGGGGGCATACATTACTGTAAATTACTGAGGTGATAATCCTATGGTACCAGAACAATGTCTGAGGGTCTTATGCTAAAGTGCTGCTTCTCTGAGGCAGGAGACAGTACTCTGACATCAGAGTAGGAGCTCTGACTGTGAATCACTCCACTGTATCCATTCCCAGCTCCTTCGAGCCACAACAGAAAGCTCCATGCTGGGCTCCCTCTTCCAGGGTCTGGGCTCTAACCTCAGAAAGAAAGGAAAACAGTAATTTGTGGATGGACCAATGGGTGGGATTGAGGCACTGAACATCATGGGCTTTCAGGCCCCATCATCCACAGAGAAAACACATTTGCTTGACTAGTGAAAACATGTTTCAAAGAGAGACAGAGGGGAAATAGAGGACTTCAGGATGCTCCTGCCTTTCCAACAAGACCTTGACAGAGCAAAGGATGGTCCTTTGGTTGTCTAGTCCACAGGGCTGCCATCTTCATACTGCAAAGCATTCCATAAGCCCTCTGTACTCTCTCCTCTAAAAGGAAGCCAAACTTCGAGAACAGTGCTGCCAGAACTAGTTCTAACTGTTGGGAGTATCTGCTTAACAGTATTATCTTTCCAGAAGAAAAATACATTATGCTCTCCAGCACTGATGGAGGACAAATCAGTGGCCTGGGTGGATGCATAGGGCCAATAAGAAGTTACACAGTGCCCTCACAATTAAGCAGAGAAGCTTGGTCCATGAATCGGTTTGCAAATATTAAGTACAATACAAAATCAAGTTACAGTTCATCAAGCCTTCCAGGGGGCAAATTGCACTGGCCAAGCATGACAAAACTTCTGGAGGACTCCCAAAGCTTGCAATGATAAATTGGAAACGCTAATACAATTCGTCACATATAGGTAACCCCTGGTCATAGCAAATGATTGATTAATGAATATATTAAGACCATATTACATACATTGATTAATCTTCTCCAGCAACAGTAGTAAGGAAGCAGAAACAAAAGTGAAGGGGTTGTCTTTCCTTTCTCCTTTCTCCTTTCTCCTTTTCCTCTTTAACTACATCCCTGGAATGTATTGACTGAGAGCAGGGAATTGAGACCTAAAGGTGGCAATTGGCATGGGGTGAATTAGTAACAAATATGTCCTAATTTCAATCTTGCTCTGGGGATTACATGATCCAGTCCTTCTCTGGTGGTTACATGGGGTTTTGTTTTAGAGGGAAGGGGTTAAACCCTAAAATACTTCCCCATTTTATTTTTTCATATTAGCTATCTTCTGGTGGTTTTGAATACACAGCAGTAAGCAACAGAGCACTGGTTGCTGACAGTCTTCCTTTCTTTCCTAAAGTGTCAGTGGTCTTTTAAAAACTTAACAAGAAAGGTGAGAATGAAAGGTCAGGAAAAAAGATGTGACCATCCCTGTAATTACCAGCATTTTGCCACCTCTTCTTTTTGTTCAGGGGAATCCCTGAATCCTGCTGCCTGAGACCAATCCACGCAGAATCCTGCCACATGTACCATATAGCTTGCTTAGCAATAGCACAACTTGCCTAAGAACAGGGGCTTTTGCACCCAAGGACTACCTTCCTTTGAATATTATGGAGGAGGAAGAAATACGTCTCCGCCTTGCTTTCCCTTCACCATGCATAATATTGTACACCTGTAGCATGGCTTTCCTGACTTGTCCTTTTTCTAAGCTAGCAATCTCAGCTGCTGTAACCTTTCCTCATAGTGAAGTTGCTCTAATTCCACAATCATTCTAGTTGCTGTTCCTCTCTGTCCTGTCCTGTCCTGTCCTTCATGCAGTGCATGTGGAAGCGACTATGGAATTGACATTCATGAGATGTTGTGGTGACACAACTTTAAAATGGGATCGGGCAAATTCATGGAGGAGAAGGCTATCAGTGGCCACTCGTCTGAATGGCTGTGCCACCTCCAGGAGCAGAGGCAAGCGGCCTATGCCCACTAGTTGCTGAGGAACATGGGCAGGAGGGGGCTGTTTTATGCACATCCTGCTGAGAAATCTTCTGGGCTCTGGTCCGCCTCTTTGTGAACAGAATGCTAGACTGGACAGTCCCTGGGGCTGCTCCATCAGGGTTCGTCCATGATCTTTTTAAAAATGAAGAGAAAAAAAAGCTGCTAGGAAGCCATCAGGGCAGTGTCTGTTTTGGCCCTAGCTGCTGCAGCTCAGCACAATTCCTGACACAGAAAAATGTCTTGCAAGCTTATAACTATGGTTTGCTTTACACATGCACAACAACAGTTTTGGTATAGATAGAAACATGCATATAAGCTTCATGCAAATCTCCCAGGATTCGTAGTGCTGTGTCGCATGCTGAGTACATCATTTCAGAAAACAGAAACTGTCGTGAGGCAGGTGCTCCTTCCCAACGAAAGCAATCACTTCAGTCGATGCTACAAATGTCTGTATTCTAAACAGTATTGCAATAACAGTCACACAGGCTAGAAAGTTGTACTCTCATTCGAATTTCAACTTCACTGGATTTATGAACCCTTCGGGGCTGTCCCTCCAAGGACAGGGTGCTGTGACCCCTCTCTCTGCGTCTCTCAGTCAATCTTGATTCTAGCTGCCCCAGTCTGCGCCTGCGAGAATGCATATCTTCGAAAGCTCCTTTTCCTTTATCTCTTTGGTTCTCACATTCCATATCAGCAACTTGTGAGACTGTTTCCCCATCTGCTCCCAAATTGGCTTCTGTATGTGCCTCTGTTTTGGCTTCTCCCTGAGCCTGCTTATCTAGCTTATTCTCATTCCCATCATCTGTGTAGTTGGAGAGTGAATATTGTTCTGCTGACACCAGAGATAACTCTTCATCAATATTCTGGTTCTCATGGGAAGCTTCCCCCTCTTGTGTGTGTGTAAGGGACTCTTCTGAGCACATGCGCCTGACAGAAACCATTTTTATTAAAAAAAATAGTGCTTCACAACACAACTGGGTGGATTTGTGGGTAAACAAATGCATATATGACTCAAAGTGAAAGGAGACCAGCCCATGCATTCCTTTTGGCACTTGTCACTTTATATACTCTCATGTGAAATATACTTATAAAGCACAGACATTATTGAAAATTGTCCTCCAATCAGGGTGGTGCATGAGAGAGAAATGTAACCCATTGCAGAATTTACAGAAAGCTGGATCTATAAGAGAAGTTTCCAGTGGGGTACTTGTATCTCTACAAATTCTCTTACCATGTTGTTGCCTCTACTGCACAAACAGCTTTTACTGATTCTGTCACACTGTTGGGAATGAAAGAGACGGTGGTCCTTGGCACATATTTCAGTGCCAGGATGATGAGGAGGGTGGGGTCTGGGATATGAGGCCTCCAGATGTAGAGTTGGAGGGTTCTTGGAAATAGTTTCTAGTTTGGGTTCAATGAACCAGTCTGTGCATGCTCAGAGTCTTTTTATTCACTGGATATAATTTGCTGGATGTACACAGGAAATGGAGAGCTTTTGCAATAGAATGGTCTGTTGTTTTGAAACAGAGAGGGGGTTTGCCCTGTATCCCATCTATAAACCCTGTATTGATGTTTTAGTCCAATGATTATCTTGTTTAATCAATCTTGTTCAATCGCAACAAATACCATATTCATGGAAAGAGGCAAAACACTATGAATATACAAATCAGAAAAAGATACTATTGTCCCAAGTTCTTACAAGCCCATCACCCTTCTGAATCCAGACTATTTTTTACAGCATTATGGGATATGAAGCCTTCGTACAGTTCCTCCTGATGATGCGATGGTAAAAAGCAGCGTGGTTCACCTTGCAATGGAATTGACTCCTGACTCTCTTTTGCCCTGGTTTGATTCTATCTTGCCAGGTATCTGATATTCCCTGCTCCTGATCTTGCCCTTGCCTTTGGTTCTGCCAAGTCTTGTTGGTACCTGTTGCCTCTGGTTCCTGACCTTGTTTTCTCCTCTGAAGCTGCCTTGAACAGTTGCTATTCCACCCCGGCTTGTTCTTGACTTTGCCTTTGTCTCTTATCCTATTGTAGCATGCCAATTATCTCCATCACCCCGATTCTGCTGCTCCAACCATAGACACCTACCACCTATGCCCCGGACCTGACGGATAAAATAATTGGTCAATATATGCATATTCACAATGGAAAAATAGCAGACAACACTAGAAGACCTATGTAGTAATTTGGAGGATTGCTCAAGAAAATACCTGTGAAATATATAGGAGTAAAATCAAAGAGAATGATTAGAACAAATCACTGTTCAACCCATATCTCCCACACCAAATTTCAACCAGTTTTTTTCCCTCTCAGATATTAACAGGATGCAGTGGGGCAGAACCAGCATAATGTTTGGACAGCTGCTGAAGATCCACATCTCAGGAAGATCCCATTGACAAGAGCTTCCTGAAGTTACCAGTCTGTTTCAACAATTCTGGGCTAGATAAACCAAGGGTTTGACTTGGTATAAGGCAGTGTTCTATGTTCCCATTTTCTTCCAGAGTGTACTAAAGTTCCTTGCTTTCTTGTCTGTTCATAGCTGTCTGAGGCCCCTAGAAGAAGGCACCTGAACAAACTGAGCTGGATGCCACAAACATGCAGTGACTATTCAGTCATGTTATTCTCTTCCCAGTAAATCAGTGATAGCAATCTTAGCCCTTAACTAATGTCCTGCTGAGATGGCCAGGTCGATAATGAGAAGCAGCTTGAAAGAGATTGACCTCTGCATCAAAGTTGTGGCAGTTGGGAATCCTTCTATTACATAACTAAGTTGGCACTTGATTATTTATAAATAGGGATGTGTGGACTTCTCTCTCTTTCATCTGTGTGCTGCGAATTGTCAGGTGCCTTTCATCTTATCACCTTTTCATTGATGGATGTGGATTTTGTAAAGTGTTTATACATTACAAATTCACACTTCTGAAAATGTGTAAAACCTCCCCCCCGCCACACACACACACACAAACCCTGCCCAAACTTTGTTTTTCACACTTTAATCTATGTGGAGTGAAGGGAATACACTTTTTGGTGGGTGTTTGTTTTTCATATTTTCCTATGACTATATTGGACTGACATTAAGAAAAGTTAAAAAGGAGGGAGGCAGTTCCCACATCTGTGGAACTGATAAGACACAGGAAAAGCTGGTCCACTGCAGAATCCATGGGTTGGATTCCCAGAACTCATTTCAGTCCATTGCAGATTTCTCAGACATCTTGATGAGGTCAAGCACCCCAGTCAATCAGATCAAGAGCAGACAAAGGTTATTTCTGGCTCTGGCTCTGCTGCTAGAATCTATCAGAGAGCAGCAGTTTAAGAGCGTCTTCTGACATCTGCATTCTGCCTCTTGGTTCTCAGATCCTTAAGAAGTGAAAGTCTCTCACAAGCGTGATCAGAGCTTTTGTAATCACAGAGACTAACTACCTAATAGTGATTTTTGCCTTAGCGGAAAGCACACTTGCTCGCTTGGGGTGCCCAGTCTTTGCCAATCTCCTCAACCTATTATTGACCCTCTGACACCTCAACTGCTTTGGATGAAATTTAGGAATTCCAGCTTAATTGAGCAGAAGGACTGTCCACAATGACGAATTCACCACTGAGCCCACCCCCTATATACAGATACTCCATTAAACAATATTCTGAAGCACTGACTACTGCAGCAGTTGGCTTTCTCTACCCAAAGCCTGTGCACGCACCATCTCTTTGTTAGCTTCCAGGCTCAACACATTTTTGTTGATGTTTGAAGCCTCTAAATGAAATTATTTCATGTATCATAATTGGGGCAGGTAAAGGTAAAGGTTTCCCCTTGACGTTACGTCCAGTCATGCCTGACTCTAGGGGGAGGAGCTCATCACCGTTTCCTAGCCGAGGGAGCCAGTGATTGTCTGCAGACAGTCTCCATGGTCATGTGGCCAGCATGACTAAACACCGAAGTGCACGGAACGCTGTTACCTGCCCACCGAAGTGGTACCTTTTTATCTACTTGCATTTGCATGCTTTCGAACTGCAAGGTTGGCAGGAGCTGGGACTGAGCAAAGGGAACTCACCCCGTTGTGCAGATTTGAACCGGCAACCTTTTGATCAACCAGCCCAGCAGCACAACAGTTTAAACCACTGTGCCACCTGCAGTCCCAATAGGGTGTTTTAAAAAGGGCATTATAGAAAGTTGGGATCAAAACCAAGGACATCAACTGAATTTTAAAGAACATGCAGTACTGATAACAAAACATGGGGAACTCAATAACTGGTTAAAGGAGATTCTGGAGTTGCAATAGAATGAGAGCAGAGCATAAATAAGGGGGAAACATTGATTAGTTGAGAGTCAGATGCAGTTCAATGGATTAATTAAATTAAAGTCAGATGTTCATTGTCTGTACTGGTGCTCAGGGGGAATAGGACACACGTAGCTGTGTTATATGAGTCTAGATGGCACCCACCAGGCCGGAAGTTTTCAAAAGGAAGAATGCACTGTTTTGTTGCCTTGTTATAGTCAAGATCTTATCCTTCTATTCATTCTTTAGCAGAGGCATGAGGACTCATGGAAATCAATATTCAGAGAGGTGGACTGATTGAATGATCAGAGAGAACAACAGCAAGCCACGACTTCTGCATTCCAATTCTAGTTTCATCACCACATTTGCCTTGACCTTCTGCAAATTACTTTATCTTCTTGGATGTTTCCTTTCATGTAAAAATGAAAAGGACCACTAGTTCCAAAACTCCTCACATTCAGTGCCTGATAATTAAATCTCCTACCGATGCTAAAACAGTATATGGATCCAAGGGAATTGCAAACATTATGCTGTTCTGGATTTTCAGAAGGCAGGAGTTCAGGCAAACAAATGCATCCATCAGATATTCCAGCTGTTGCAGCACTGAAGGAAAACACTAGGTTTATCTTAGCCTCTGTGCTTTCTTGCTTTCCAAACAGGCCAATACTACAGGTCAGGTTATACAGCAACAGGAGAAAACAGCAATAACCACATCTGTGTAGAAAGCCATGTCAAGCGATCTGTTTAGCACATCAAATCTTGTCTGTGTGCTTACATTTTACAGTGGCATATATCAGTTGGACCTAAGGAAGTCAAGCACATCATAGGTATATTTCTACAAATGGCAGCTTCTAGTTTTTGTGGGGCCTTGTGCAAGACATGCAGTGGGTCCAAACCTTTGATCAGTCTCTGTCTTCTCTCTCTTTGCATAGATAGTCCCCACAGGTAGAGAAACTTCTTCTCTTCACAGAGTTGTCCTCCATGAGTACAGTGATAAGGGCAGTAACAGTGGAAACACTGTTGGAAAACTGGAACATGGCTAAACATGCTCAGAAAATACCTGAGCAGAGCTTCAGGCTTCTTGTCATCACAATCCTGTAAGGTTGATTTATACATGTGCTGTCTATCAAGTAGGAAGGGAGCATGAATGTATTTTTCTTCCAGTTTGCAAGTACCCTTCATATATACAACTACTCTACAAAAATTCTGGGAGAAGGAGAAGCATCTTTCAATCTGACCAGAGAGTCCAAAAGAGGAGGCTTTTTTGAGATCTGGTGCAAAATCATAGACGAAGCACTATTGGTTTTTCTCATTCGGCATCTCCTATGCTGATTGGCAACAGTTTTCCAGGGTCTCTGAAAATGGCTGGAATAAAACTTAGAACCTTCTGTATATAAAGCATATTCTTTACTACTGAACTGTGATTACGTCCCCAACATCAAGAATTCCAGTGGCATAAATAATCATCCTGATACTGGAAGAGGTTTATGCTGCGATGCACATATGGATCCCTTGTCTACATAGAAAACTGGTATGATGGGGGACAGTATAAAATATGATGCAGACATATACATTTTCCACAGTTTGATTGACATGATTTTGATAGAATGATGTTTCATATATATATTCCTGATTACACATTACAAGTTAAATACCATCCTATATCAGGCATCGCAGAATTTCTAAATCAACATCTGCATACTTCAACATGCACTGTATTTGCATAGATACACGTTAATGTAATATTTTGTGCATTTCAAGCACCTTGGGATATGCTTGAAGTGTGAAATCAAATTATGAATAATTTGTTTCCAAAAATATAGTTGTTACATAGGTATCAATAATTCTAGCTATAATCCAGTATTATGTATATTTACTCAGAAGTAAGTCCTGAGTCAGAACTTGTGCACAGGCTTGCAACCCCAGTTCTTCAGCCCAAAATAGTATCCCAAGCTGACTGTGTTTTCTTGAGGACTGGTGATGTATTATAGCATTGAAGCTGCAAGGCTACATTCACTTGCCTGGAGATGTCTCACTGCACCCAGTGGGGATCATCCCAGAACAGGTATGCCTAGGCACTGTAAATTATTCTTTTAGTTTTAATCAGTTAGAACTTGTTTACTCTGTTTGCCACTGTGTTTTATACGATATACCATTACTGAAGCACATTGATCATTCATAACCTATCATATTCTTATCACTTTAGACAAAACAGCAGGAGAGACTTTTGCTTGGATGTGGTACATTTTACAAGAGATTGTGCTGCTGTCATCTGCACTAAAAGAACTTTATGTGCTGGGGGGAAAAGTAATATTTTGAGAATCTGTCCATCCATCAGATAAAAATCTGTCTATTGCTAATGTGACATGGATCCCAATGGGCTTTTCATTCCCAAATCACTTGTATAGCTTTACGGGTTCCTTTCTTTAAATAACTCTGTAAAGAGTAAGTTCTACCCTTCACAAGCATTATCACTTTTAGCAAGCAGATACATATTTCAGCACTGGAGGTATAGCGATGCTTCTGTCAGGTTGCAGTGTCCAAGTACAACACATTACTTATGGCTGCACTAGGCTTCCAGGGTTCTGCAATATGGTTGACCATCTACCCAAAACCATCCAGCCTTTCTCATGCATAAGGAAATAAGACAGCCGGCACAATAGCCTTATTTTGGGTGGGCGTTGGGGGCAACATGGTATAAAAACATTCAGATACAATAGAAACTTGGCAAGGGGCGGCATAGAAATGTTTTAATAAATAAATAAATAAATAAAAAACATTAAGCCATGTCTTTCTAGGCATGGGACAGAAATTCATTCAGTTTGTATATTTATTTGTACTTTCAGTCCATAGACAGACTGGAATTCAATTATACTTCAAAATGTTCTTTTCTCTGAATCTTGCAATGAAGTCCTCCAATTTAAAGATAAACTGGATGCAACAACATGTTTATTAGGGGAAGGTGCATGCATGTTTCTATATTTATGAAAATAGCATTAAAATTAATATATTAAGAATATTGTTTGCAAAGAAATGTGTTGGGCAGGTATAATTGTATACAAAAATGCAAATTTCAAGAGAGAAAAGCATGGAAACATGTATACAAATTTTCATGTGAACTTTTATCATTCTCACACTTTGGAACAAACTGAATGTAAGTTTGGAATATGGGAAAACACCAACAAAAACAAGACTTGTGCATCCCTTAGGGGCCTAAATTTGTCGAAAATCCTTCTATCCTTTACTTTCACATTCACACTAACAACAGATTAGTAAATTCAGATCCATGTTAAACACTGCTCACTTTTGCAACACCCTTCTCTCCCCAATGCATACTCAAAGAATTTTTGCTAGGAATTCTTAGTCAGCAAAGAATATTCTAGGAAATCAAGATACCTTTCATAGGAAAACTTTCATCCAGTTAATTTTAATAGGAAACCAATCTTAGCTTGATGCTACTTTGAAAAATCATGCAAAAGTTTCTCCTAATCTCTTCATTAATGGAAGGGAATTCCTGCTATTCTTCTGTGGCTATATAAATCACTGTTTTGTGGGGAGTGGGGAAGGTGCCGTCATAAGCCATGATGGCAGGATTTTAATGCTCCCTCCAGGACTTTGTTTTCCTAGTACACACATATGTCTGCTTAAGACCTGGAAAAGGCACCATCTTTTTCCCCTCCATGTCTGGCATAGTAAGTTTCAATGATCTGAGCTGATGCAATACTGGCCTTTGAGCCACTGCTTCTGGGAAGAAAATACTAGCAATGAAACTTATCAAAGCATAAAAAACATTCTACATCTTCTGATCTGAAAAGCAAAAACAAAATATCTCTTACACCACACACCAGGTAACTTTTTTGGTGCCTTTTGAAGAACCCAATTCCTCCCAGCTTTCATTTTAAAATATCTTTACATTTTCTTTCTCACTGGTGCTCAGGCTATATCAAAATGGGACCTCTAGAAATGTTCATCCTGAAATGCAATATCATGCATGTTTATACAGAGAAACTCCTACACCTTTCAGCATTATCCGGCAGAGAGCTGCAGGACATTTCATTTCCTATGCCCACTCATAGTACCCATTTTATGGCTGTGGCTCAGAACAGTTTCTCAATTTCTGAAGTGCCCACAGTCTCTAATGTTTGGCTATTCCAATTATTTTAATGCATTAATAAGCTGGTGTAACAACATATCCTCTCCTACCAAATATCTGTGTTTTGAGAACAGAGGATCCTTTAAGAATGCTAAAGTAGGTTATTCCTCTGAGAGCACCACTATGATTTCATTGAAATGTTTCAAAAAGGTACATAATTTACTGGATGGGGCAAATTACAGCTCCTGTTTGACTGAATTCCCCTATAAAGTTTTGGAACAGAATCCTGTGGACAATTACTCATCATTACTATTATCCTTCAGATATTACATGGAATTTTCTGGAGCAGTGTTTGGGATCCAGCCACATGGAAGAGGCAATGCTAATGTAGCGATAATATCAGGTAATTCAGACTTGGCAGTAAGATGTTTTGTCTTATAATACATACAATTTATTTTCTTCCCAGTGCTGGAATTGTTTGTACTCTTCTCGAAGACAAGATGTTGTTTTTCAAATATCAGCACACATTGTATCTTTTTAACATGTTCTTATTTGATAGTTTCCATGATAAGGTTTACACTATTTGCCAGCAATGCTCTTCTTCACCATTCACAAACTGGTCTTATATTCTGGAGTGCACTGAAAAGTTAATTTGGTGCCTAGCATTCTCAGTAAGCATTGCTGCAACACCTACCTCTACTTCTGAAATGGCTTTTGATATACTTATCTAGATTGCCGATGTTTTTAGAATTGATTAGACCTTCTAGAAAAAGCTGTTATACAGAAGAACCCACAACAGTTTTTCCAGAAAAGCAACAACAGCCCTATTTATCCAACAAGCTATCCAGATAGGTTCATCTGAGTAACAAAGCAGAAACACTGATGTCAAGGAAGAGAAAAAAATGTCCACTTATTTTTCCTTCACTTTTTTCTTTATTTTGTTTTCTTCTTGTTGTAAGTTGTAAGAACAATCTCTTTCACCTACATGGTGCAGAATAGTCCACATAAATCTTTGCGGAACAAGCAGACAAATACATCTACTAAGTCATTACTTGAACTGCCAGGAAGCTCTGGTAAAGGATGATTGGGAGGCAGAATGTTACAATGTTGTTTAGCCACCATGAGTACAATCTCATGTTCAGAAGAGAAGAACAATTATAGGAAAAGAAACCACTGAAACATAGTTTCTAGCAGGGATTGGGAGTGTTCGACTTTCCAGATATAGTTAGACTGCAGCTCCTATCAGCCCTAGCTAGCATAGACTATGGTAGGGGAATTTTTGGCAATGGCTCCCAATAACATCTGGAGAGCCGTGGCCACCCAGCCCTGGTTTATTCAGTCCTCCAGCAATCCTGCCAGTGTATGACTTAGTCACTGTGTTGGACTCTGATTTCTGTTGGCAGCATGGCAGGTGCACTCTCTTGCTTGTCTGCCTTTGCTGAAGACCAGCTCCACAGCTCTCCTCTGGCTTTCTGATCAGTATGTCCTCTAAGACAAAGATGGGAAAGGCCCTCCAGCTCCCCTAATGCCTGCCGTATGGGACTGATTGGAACTGGAGTTGAGCAACATCTTGAGGTCTTCCATTTCTGCTCTAGGGGTGACAACAGCGATGCCACTATAATCAAATGCAAAGCTTCTGGTACAGGTGCGGATGTAAGCTATGAGAAGTAGCATCGAAGAATGCAATGCAGAATTCAGCCTAAGTATTCTATGGGCTTAGAACAGGGGTCCCCAAACTTTTTGACCAGGGGGCCAGTTGAAAGCTGCCAGTGCTGGGCGCGGGCCAGAAAGGTGGTGCCTGGTCGTGTGCGTGAGCCGGCGAGGGGACAGGGAGGGGGTGGTGTGTGCAGGCGCACGCGCTGAGGCTGGGGTGGGGCGTGCGGCAAGGCAAGGTGAGGTGTGGGTGGGCACGTGCCACGAGGCGGGCACACGAGGCAGCAGCTCGCTCGCTTGGAGAGTTTTCTCTGGCCGAGCAAACCACTGCCTCCCGTGTGTGGGGCAAGGTGGGTGGCAGTGGGTGCATGTGTGGCGGGTCCAAATGGGCATGGCGGGCCGGATAAATGGGCATGGCGGGCCGGATCTGGCCCCCGGGCCGTAATTTGAGGACCCATGGCTTCGAATGTGAGCAACTCCCCTGGAGCAACCCATGTGCCTTGCTGCAGCCTCCCCAAGCTGATGCCTTCTAGACATTTTGAACTGTAAAACCCAGAATTTCTGACCATTGGTCATGCTGGCTGGAGCTGATGGTAGTTCGGACATCTGCACCCTGCTGCAGCTTGAATATTTGAAACTGAACCCAACCACAACAAGAAACTTGGCAAGTAGCTTCTCATCGTACGTAAACTGCCCCCTCTCCACACACACCCTTTTCAAACAGTATATTTGGACTAAACATATATATGTACATTTATTTCCAGAGTGTGGTTACACTCATTAGAGGAAAGTAGACCTCTAATGCATAGCAATAATTAGCATTAATTTAATTTGTCAAAAGAAAAGGTATTTGCCTAATTGAAAATTAATGGTCATTTATGCCTGTCACTGTGAGAGAGATGGTGAAGGTCCCAGCATGAATCCTCATTATGACTCACCTGAGGAGAACCCATATTGGAGATAGCAAGCTGGGAAAGGCTGAAGCTAATGGCCTCCTAATGGACAGGAAGCTGTGCTGGTGACTATAAATACGCTTCCGAGGAATAAATTGGATAATTTTCATAAATCTGAATGATCTGGAGATCTGAAGATTCTCAAGTTTTGTAGCTACAAGAATGTGGATTGCAGCAATTGTGCAAGTGACAACAGGATGTCGCAGTGTGAGGGTTTTGCAGTGCCTATAACACTGTCAGGGGGCAGTTCAAAACAGCATACCAGGCATTTAAGCAGCAACCTTATACTTCTGAGTAGACAGATTGCAAAGCAGTGGCCAGTTTGCCTGTTGCCACAGTGAAGAAGAAAGGGGAGTAAGTCTGTCTGGTTTCCTAACTCCAGTGCAGTAAGATCCAAAGGAGAATTTACAACCTCCTTTTCCAAAAAAGCACATTCACTTCCTTTTCTTTCTTTTTTTAAATTACAGAAAGCAAGGCTGACAAAAATTATAAAGCATGACTTTTTGTACTTTCTGATTCTGATTCTCCCCCAAGCATGCCAGGATTAATCTTTGCGATGTACCCCACAGCCCACTACTCAGTGATCCCTGGGCTAGCTCTCTTTTTCAGTTTTCAACTAAATCAGAAAAGGCAAATTGTAGAATCCAAGTTACGAAACCGAATTTTCGGGCTCAGTTCTGTCCAGTCATTTATGACACTGCTACCACCTTTCACTGAGATTACCTAATGAGGATGTCGCAGCTATGACTGACATTTGGCTGGCAAGACACAGAAACAAGGTTATCATGACTACTTGTCCAATGAAAAGACTTCCCAAACAAAACAATGCAGAAATCCAGAATTCTGGTGTAGGTTTGATTGGGCAGTAGTATATTTTTTAGTTGCAAAGTCACTTCCAACTCTTCACAACCACATGAACAACATTCCTCCAGGCTCTCCTGTCCTCTACCATCCCCCGGAGTCCACCCAATCCCACACCCACTGCCCCAGTGACCCCATCCAGCCGCCTCAAACTCTGCCATCCCCTTCTCCTCTTGCCTTCAATTGTTCCCATCATCAGGGAATGATGACGGGAACACTTGGGTGAGTCCTTCCTTTTCATGGCCAAAGTATTTGAGTTTCGTCTTCAGTGTCTGTCCTTCTCGAGAACAGTCAGGATTTATTTTCTTTAGGATTGACTGATTTGATTTCTTTGCAATCCAAGGGACTCTCAGGAGTCTTCTCCAGCATCACGATTCAAAAGATTCAGTTCTTTGGCACTCAGCCTTCCTTATGGTCCAGCTTTCACAACCATACATTGCAACTGGGAAAACCATAGCCTTGACTGTATGCACTTTTGTTGGCAGGGTGATGTCTCTGCTTTTTAGTATGCTGTCTAGATTTGCCATAGCTTTCCTCCCAAGGAGCAATTTCATGGCTGCAATCCCTGTCTGCAGTGATCTTGGAGTCCAAGAAAATAAAATCTGTCACTACCTCCATTTTTCCCCCATCTATTTGCCAGGAAGTGATAGGACCAGATGCCATGATCTTAGTTTTCTTAATGTTGAGTTTAAAGCCAACTTTTGCGCTGTTTTCTTTCATCTGCATCAAGAGGCTCTTTATTTCCTCTTCAGTAGCAGTAGCATATCCAGCTGCAAACAACAGTAACAAAAATACCAATTGTTTATAATATTTGTAGTTCAGGTCTTATTTCATGCACACATGCATATGCACACACATTTTTACTGAGTTTGATTTTTTTTTAAAAAATACACCCTTTCAATGCAAATAATTCTTGCACAAAATATCCATATTGCGTGTGGGGGTTGAAATATGTATGGGCTATGAGAGCTATGTAGAGTAGTTCATTGTTATGCCTATAATTCTGGGAAGTAATTATACAATATAATGACATTATGATGTCACGAAATGTGAAATCAGTCTATTGCTATACCTAACAACATAAGTGACTGACAGTTTAAAGTCTCTCAAGAGTAATCTTCAAACTAGTTTTTGAAACCACAATTCTTTCAGTGGCAACAACTGGAGTAAGCCCAAGTGAGGTTTGGGATTTGTGTTCTTTGTCATAAAAAAATCTGAATTTATTATTTGCCAATAGGTCTGTTACTGGATACAGGCAGTTCCTTGGTTATACACATCCGAGGTACAAACAACCCAAATATATGAACAAACTGCCATAAAGCTTATTGATTTAAAAATGGTAGTTAAAGCCTGCAGCAGGAAATCATCATTACCATAGAGACAGAAGAAGCAAAAGGGGAGAGAGGGAGACCTCCAAAGCATCACCATAGAGAGAGAAGTGAAAGGATAGAGAGGCCTCTGAAGCAGCCCTATTTGCTCCACCCATCTGGTGAGGGAAATCTCTGTGGCATTTCCTTACTGCCAAGAGGAGGCTCTGGTGAGTTGGGGCAGTAGAGATATTCATGATTTTTTCACTTTCATGAAGATCTGGGGCCCTGGCCCCCGTGAATGTGGATGGCCCACTGCACATGATCTGACTTATATACAAATTTGACTTGAAGACAAATTTTCATTTCCTCAGGAACAGAACTTGTTTGTAACCCAGTGACTCTTCAGACATTTCCTTCACAGATTAAAAGTCAAAGCTCCATGATACTACCTTTCTGCTCCATGTCAATGACACTAAACCCTTCTTTCCATGAAGTACAATGCTTTTAGGGGAAGAAATTACTGTCTGGGTTCCTATCAGGTGACCTGGTCCTATATGGGATCTTGTGACCTTCATATTATGAGAAAAAGTCACATTATTATAGGTTCTTTGTCACAAAATAGTACATCCCTACAAATAGCACAAGATGAGCTATTTTGCTTCAGAACATTTAGTCTGAGAGAAAAATTTCATATATGATAGATTATTTTTTTTCAAAGTTTCATTTTGGCAGACAGAACTGAGTGATTGCATTTGCTTGTAATTTATTAACTCAGATGTAAACAAAGTGCTATTAGCCCAAATGCAATTTTAATAGTCCTATTTCTTTAAAGAAACCTGATTACCAGAACATGTGCTGATGTCAGAAAAAGCACTTCTATATTATGTTCATGCCATTCTTAATTTATCAAAAGCTCATGTCAATGCAATTTATCTTGCAGAATCTTGGCAAGCACCATGATAAATCTCCAGTCTACAGAAGTTAGGTAGAAGTGCACATGGGAAATTAACACTTCCATTGTGATCCTTCTCTGGTTCATTAACAAGTTACATATAAAGAAAAATATCTGTCAAATTTCATTAAGCACAAACATTATGCAAATTAAAAATCCTAATAAATAATTTTACAATATTTAATCATTCTCCACTCATTTCTATGTAATCTCTGTTGTATGAATAAGCCATCCTATTTAATGCAGTTTAAAACGGCATTTGAATTCTTCTGAAGGTGCTAAAACTTACCTAATGCATGCTGTTGAAAATGTTAAAATCAAGAACACCAGGAATGTAGACCAGCCTTGTGGACCCTGGTGTCTTCCAGACATTTTGAAACTCCACTTACCTGTAGCCAGCATAATTAGTCAGTCCTGAGGGTTGCTGAGAAGTGAAGTTCAACACATCTGGAGGATATCAAGTTAGGAAGACTGCTTTGATCTTTATGAAGAAACCAGTTTGATCAGCTGTCATCTCTATTAGGAGCTGGTCACTTACTAAGTTAATGAATCTTAATTGTCTATTTATGATCAAGCCGCTGCAAAATCCTTTACATTACAACAAGGAACAATGTGTTGTCGCTAATTTGCCCCCAGCTGTAATGAGGCTTGAACACAGCAATGGGCAGTCCCCTGATTTGGAGTACAACTGTGGCAATCTGGAATTTAAGATTTCCCTACTCCCTTCTTCATACAGATGTTCCAAAGCCTATTCATGATTTAAAGGATATGTAGTTTGATCTAAGCTTAGATGGAACAGGAAATTTTGATGGAGGGTAGAAGATTACATCCAACATTCCTGCTAATGAAAAGTGCTGGTCCTTCTGTTAATGCCAGGTAATCTTGGGGAGCAATACATGTCAAATGGAAGTGCTTGTCCTCCAGATTGTCTCAAATGGTTTGGGACCTTTTGCTGGGATTTAATACAGCCAGAGAAGGTCTAGTTTGCATTCACTCAAAGATGCACAATACTTAGAAAGGAAAAGGAGAGTTTATGCATCAGAAAAATATAGAGTAGGCTCAAATTTTAGTCCCACATGGTCCACACAACAAATATTCCCATCACATCCCAATCTTACTCTATATTTCTAAAGAAAAAAAAAGAATTTCCTGCCTTACATAGAGAGAAAGACTATCCGAAAAGGCTGGGGAGGCACTACCTGTCCTGCAGCAGTCAAGCTTGTGTGTCCAGAACTCTTGCAGGGGAGAGAGGGAAGGGAGAGCGTCCTTCCCAAGCAATTTCTCTCTGAACATGTGACTTACGGGAAAGATGAGCTTCCCAAGGTTATACTAGTTGTTGAAATGGTGCTTGATGGCTTCATGGTGGCCTTAACTCTTGTTCTCCTGGGTAAGAGGTGAATCCTTTTGTCTGTGCTTGCTGGGTGCTATAGATGAGGTGACTGGAAGAACCAGTGGGGGACTGACTGTGTATAAAAGTTCCTATAGATTGGTTCTTCAATCTGAGCAGCTTCTTCTGCTAAGTACGTAACCACACAAACTGCCTTGCCACATCTCTTTGATCCAGAATCTAACACTGCTTTTTGACCTCAGCTTCTGTCTTGTTCAGATTTTAGCAGGAACCTATCACAGTAATACAAACCTTCACATATATATGCAAATATATGTATGGATACACATACATGTGTGTTCCCAGGGGCCCTCACAGACAGTGAGGGCAGCCCTTAGGGCCCAAAGCCCTAAGTATCACATCCTTCTTTATGAGGATTTATTTCCCAAAGGAGGTTAGGCAGGTTCTCAATACCCGCTTTTTAGAATTTTAAATGGATTAGTACCACACTCTGCTTTTAAGATCCTTTTGTGTTCTTAATTTTATTTATTTATTCATTTAAAACATTTGTATGTCACCCAATTGTGCCACAGCACCTCTGTGCAGCTCTCAGTCATAAGATAAAACACAGTAAAAACTAATTAAAATTCTTCTAGTAGTGATGCTTTAAAGTTTTACAGGCTGTGTAGTTAAGACTGCAAGATAACAAATCAGGCATACTAAGTTATGAACAGTGTAATAGGAAGTTTGCAATCCTATGTTCAGCTTCCTAAAAGTAGACTTATTGAGCTCATTGCTGGTTATTTTGAACTGACATGCAGAATATTGCCCTGCAGCATTCCCAGTGTTTGAATATTGCTATGTTCTTTCTGCACTCTCTGTTGAATGAAAAGCAGTAAGCAGTTGTGTACATGATCCCTGCTCACATGACATCTGGATTGGGCTAATCAGTAAGCAGAAAGATGGAAACAAGGATGCTTCCCACCTGTGCACCTAATTTCATAATTCCTTAGCTACCCCACTATGTCATGATGTGCAAAGTGCATTTTTGTTAATCTATGAATGCCAATGTGCCATGATGGGATGCATTTTGTCAAATCCATGTATTAAACATAAAAAAATGTTTTAAGCAAAAATTATATGCTCTACTAGGAGATGGGAAAATTAATCTTTAAAAAAATCCACTGGAAAAAAAAGATGAGCCTTCTACATTTTCATTAAAATATTTATGATTTTATATTTGCAGATGGATAAAATGTTGCAGTTCATCTTTTTAAAAAATCTCAACAGCTTGCAAAAATAGGATAAGTGACTGTAATATGGTAATGATATTAGAGATCTACTCCATTCCATAACGATCTTGGGGATTTGTTATGCAGAAATAATCCACAAAGGCTCTGGATATTTAAGGGGTGCTTTCAAATACAGAAAAGCAAATATCACAGGTAATCCGACATTCTCAGCTACCATGATTTAAATTTAGATTAATCTTCCTTACGCAATACATTTATCTTGCATTGAACGAAGTGTAAAGTCAGCAACCACTGGTTTAGACTACCATGTGATAAATGACTTCATTTTAACAGGTTTCCTATATAAATTTTCAGTGGCCAATGAAATGTCATGTCTCTTAGTTCCTTTGCTGCATAGCATGAGCATCCACAGTCTCATCGTCTAGCTAGCTGTCCAGCTAATAAGGCATCAACTCCCCCATGAAAGAAAGGAGGATATAAGAAGCAAGTAAGTCCACTTTTGTCCCACTACATAAAAAAGAGAAAGAATCCCTTTCCTCATATCAGTTTGATCACTTTACCTGCAACCCACCAGCAATCTTAGAGCAATCCTATGAAGCAAGAATCCTGGAAGCAACTGTGCTTACTTCCATGCAAAGATGAATAGGATTATGCTACCTAACAGCACTGATAGATTCAAGAGTAACTTCTGCAACATATTGGGGAAGAATGACAGATCTAACTGAGGGAGTGTAGATATTAAAGTGGCTCTTCTGATTAGCTACAATGACTGCTGTTGTGTGTATGTATGTCCTCTTTTATTTTCTTTTATGTACTGTCTGCATGTTGTGTAGAGAACATAAATGGTCTTTTTTTATCACTCAGCTTCAAAACAGATGGAGTAAAATATGAAAGCAAATTCTCCATTTAAACAGGCAGTGCTACTGTAACCTTCTTGTCATATGATTATACCGGTGTATATGTCATAAGTTGACAGACTGATGAGAAAAAATTAAATTAGCTCTGCAGCCAGGAAAAAGAAATCAAATGCATAGTTACAAAATGAGAGATACTTGCCTCAACGATGCTACAAGCAAGAAGGATCTTAGAACTGTAGCTCACAAACTGAAAAGGAGTCAATATGCGATGTGGCTGCACAAAATAAATGCTATTTTTCATGGTCTTTGTTGTTACTTCCAAATCCATGAAGCACTTGTTCTAGTTCCCCTCTACTCAGCACTGGCCAGGCCTCACCTTGAGTACTGTGTCCAGTTCTAGAAGCCAAGTGGAAGAAAGGTGAAAATACACTTGCAAAGGTTCAGAGGAAGGCAGGCAAGATGATTAGGAGTCTGGAAATGAATCCTTGTGAAGAAAGACTAGGGAAATGGAAATGTTTAGTCTTGAGAATAAGGAGGGGAGATCTGATAGCACTCTTCAGGGACTTCAAAAGCTGTTACACAAAGGAAATGCATTGTTGATCATCCCTGATGCAGACACGAAATAATAGGCTCAAGTTACAGGGCCAGATTCTGGCTATCAGGAAAAACTGTCTGACCATTTCAGCAATACAAAAACGAAACCAATTTTCTCGGGAGGGTGTGGGTTCTTCCACAATGGAGGGATTGAAGATGCAGCAGGACAGCCATCTGTGAAGGACGCTTTACCTTGGAGTTCTTCAAAGAGCAAGGTCTTGGACTGTATGATCTTAATGTCCCCTTCCAACTCTAGTATTCTATGACTCTAGGCATATTTACTATATTTTTTCTGGAAAAAAAGAGTGACAGAAGCAACCTATGCTAAGCATGTACATCCCAGTCCAGCAACAGTATGGCACACATTGCCATCATGTGGTGTCTGTACAGCAAATCAGCTCTCAGGGAGAGGAGAGGAGAGGAGAGGAGAGGAGAGGAGATGTGTTTAGGATTAGCTACATGTCAATGATCGCTGCACGAGTTTACTTGTTTTGGCTGCTGTATGGGGAAAGGTGCCTTGGGTTTACAGAAAGTTCATTCTTTAGCACTTCAATGCACTATATAGTTTCTCTTTTCCAGTCTGGACCTGGAGTTTCCAACATGTCCCAAGACATCACTCATGAACTATCAACTCCCTGCTACTTCTACATTTATTTCATTTTCTAAAATTATTTTTTAACAAATTCAACTGGAAGACTTGAATGCTTCAGAGTAAAGCACTAGGCCCATCACAGGTCTAAAGGCATTGCTAGAAAAAAAATGGTGAGTGGTTAGAGCGCAATACATTTTATTTTGAAGCCTACCCATCCAGTCAGAAAAAATGGAATAAGAAGGATATGTCTTGAAGGGTGAACATAGATTTGTTTTTTTTCTTTTTGTTTTGATATAGTGCATGTTTTGCCTGCTTTTGGGGGAGGGTTTTGCCTATCTATATATATGTCTTAGAGCATGGGTCCTCAAACTACGGCCCGTGGGACAGATCCAGCCCGCCATGGCCTTCCATCTGGCCCATGCTGCAGTTCCCCGCCCACCCGCACACTTGTTGTGCAGGCGGGGAGAAGTTGGCTTGCTCACTCAGAGATGGTCTCCGAGCGAGCGAGCCACCGCTGCTGCCTGTCTCCCATACCTGTCACTCGCCACTGCCTCACAGTGTGGTGGGGGGAGGCGGTGGCTCGCTCGCTCAGAGATGGTTTTGGACTCACTGGGATATCTCTGAGTGAGCAAGCCACCACCATGGGCACCCGATGCCGCCTCATGCGTGCCTGATCCACCCCGCGTGTGCCCGACAGCACCTCACTGGCCCGTGTCCCCAGGCACCCCCACTGCACTGGCCTGCTACGGCCACCTCAGCCTTTCAACTGGCCCCCTATTCAAAAAGTTTCAGGACTCCTGGAGCATCACCAATTTACCTTTTGTGAAATAGGCATTTGGTTGGAATTTTTGGAGCCTCCTAACACTCCCTGTAAATTCCAGAAGTCATTTCCAGCTCCTGATTTTTAAGAGCCCTTGGACAAAATAGCTTAGATAGGCCCTCTTTTTTCATCATGAACCCCACTTCTATTGGCATCAGCTGTTGTTACACTTCATTTTCTTTCTCAGCATTGATTTACCTTGCTTGATAGGGAGAGAGGCAGTGAGCAAACAGGCAGTGGGTGCATTTGTACATCATAACAACTCATCCTGGCAACACACCACAGTGGGTTGCGCCTGAGAGACAACTGGGTTCACCATGGATTGTTCAACCCTTCTTCACCCTTGGAGTGAAGTCATGGAGAACACCAAAGCAGGACCAACTTGTCTTCTCCTTCTCTGATTTGGATTGCCATGTCTTTTTGTCCCTTTACACTTTTTTCCAGAGACTGCAAAGCCTGACAGCTGGCTTTTGCAATTTGTGTTTTGAAACTCACTGATACCCCATCAGAAGACCCAAGCAGCACCTTGGAGGAACTGCTAATTGGCTGGCAAAGTTTTCTTATTAATATTTTTGTGCACATTACCTTCACAGCAAGAACATCTCCTTCCTGCAGTTCTTGATAGTCCTCAGGGCAATGCACGTTCAGCACTTTTTGCCAAACTTTATTCAGGGAAGTGCACTTCTGGGGAAAAGGAATTTTGAAAGCTCCAGTTCGATGCAGCCATATGTTCCAGTCAGAAATTAAGGCTTGCCTTTCCAAAATCAATTTTAAAGGAACCCAGGAAAAAGTGGGGTGAGATCCACTTTTGTAGTTTTCTGCTACAGTCTCAGGAAAAAGTGAAAACTGTGCATTACCTACGGACTATAAAGGGAAAGGGGAGATGGATTTCACCATGAATGTGGTATAACTCTCACCACTCCTTCTTTGTAAACTAGGATCACTTGCCCCTTGGGTTTCTCGTGACAGCTTGCCTTTTGACAGCAGTCAAGAGAAAGCAAAAGGAGAAAAGGTCTTTTCTCACTGGGAGAATTTAGTCAAAGGCATCTCCTGTTCCTTCTTCTCACCTCCTTGACACACAGTGAGAAGTTGGTGAAAAGCACCTTGCAATGGGGAAGAGGCTGGCCAAACCGCTGGGAAGTGTGCCTTTGGCACATGCCAAACCATGTCCTCCTTTAATGCAGTCAGAAACATTCTGACCCAAAAAGTATGGGGTGGAATACTCTTTTTTAATTAATTTAGGAACAGGTGAGGGTGAAAAGAAAGTTGTTAGTCCTGCATGCTACATAGTTGCATCACTATTCATCACTATCCGGCCACTAGTGGCTGCAAGTGGTGATATATTTCTTACAACTGCTTACATTTGTATCCAGGGATTAGATCTCCAGATTGTGGCACAGATTGTGCTGTGCTGGCCGGTTGAGAAAAACTTGGCGGGCCTTGCTACCATCAGCAGCCGTTGAATGCGCTTCTCTCAGGTCTGGCATAACCAGTTTGCAGAGATGTTTTGCTCTCTCCCCATATATTCAATTGCATATTATTTTTGATTGCAAGATAGATCAAACTAAGCAGAAAATTGGTTGCTGCCCATGAAGGCTATGATTCAAATTGAAAATCTTCAGAAGAAGAAGAAAAAAATGAACCCAGGTAATGTCCCTGTACTTTCACCATTTTAAGAACTAATGCCAGAAAATTCAGCTTCCACACTTTCTGCTAACTCAGCATTCACCAACCTTCTTCGAACAGCATTTAATGAATTCATTAGTTCTTCTGTGGTGCCTTGCTGGTTTGTAAGGGTCTCTAAAATAGTTATTCCCATCTTTCTTCTAAGCTGTCTTTTCTAGCAATGAAGAAATAGTACTTGGCTTCCAATTTATATACTTCGGTTATTTCTTTCCTTAAAGAGGCAGACCAGAACTTGAGGAATAGGATCTATGCTGGTTCTTAGAATGGGGGAAGTGGCTGATGCCAAATTCAGGCTTGGTGAATTGACTGTTACACATTTGTCTCATGTGAAAGAATTCTCCTAAAAGTGGACTGCTTGTTTGAAAGTTGTTCTGTATCTAAACTGCACCTCAGATTGGAAGGTTACCCAAGGAATTCTCAGCAAAGTGCCCCCAGTAGACTTTTTAGTAAAGGGAAATGATAAGGTAAAGTCTTCAGTATGTTGGGCTGAAGTTACAGCTGGGCAAGGCACAGAGTCTTCCACACTATAGCGAAGATCTACTGTATATCTATTTAAAATCACGGGAATTAGTTTTTACATCTGCAAGTATACATATAAAACATATGCAAATAAGTGTCCTTTTTTAACAACATATGTGCTCTTCTTTGAAGATGCTCAAGTGCTCGTTCTGGTTTGGTTTGATTCTTCTTCAGTACAAACCTTGTGATTTGGGCTTATAAAATGGGTAGATCCTCCTTTGCAAAGTACTGCATTGTTTGGACCTGGCAGTGGCAGCAGTGGACATCAGCAACATTTTGAACCAGTAACAGGTGGTTGAGAGTTGGCATTTTCACTTCTTGTGGTAACTGGAGCAGTGTTACACTGGGACATTGCAGGGACTTTAAATGAGAGTGACCACTGCCAATTCTCTCCTGGGGTGACCTAATGGCTTGCCCAGATTCAGCCTTCTCTTGACGTTCACAATAAGGTGTGCATTGGGAAACCATTTTGAACAGCACACCATGCCCAAACTCTGTCTTAAGTCAGAGTGCTATAACTGGATGAAACTACTATTGCTTTTGAGTGGGAAGAGAAGACAATTAGAAGATGCAGCTTGCAGAACCAACATGTCAGGTAACAGTTCAAGAAAAAAATAAAAATGCAGTAATATGGCAGATCAGCAATAAGTCATCAGAGAAGCACTGAAACGTATAAACAAGAGAATAATGAAAAGACCCAATTAGTTAACATGTATCCAGGGAACATGTGCCTGCAACATGAGAGCCTCAAATTGGATGACCATTCTTGTGCTTGATCCATCGAGGCCTAGATCAGAGTGATGTTTGTGACTGCCTTGGACAGGGACAGTCCTAACAGGTATCTTCTTATTGCATCCAGGCTATCTGTGGGTTCAGCTTGAATGGATCTTCCTGAAGCACCCATATAACCTCCTTAGTGCATTATCTGGGATGAGCTGATGACTTAGGGATGGGGTGAAGGGTTGGTTCTGCCTATCAGTCAAATTGGCTGTCGTTTTGGTGTGTTTACCTCCACATGGTGACAAGGGGCTGTTTTTGACAGTGTCATGAGCTAAGCATTCTCTCTCCAGCAAGGCAGACTCTCCTGCACTTCTTGTAAGCATCTTTGTTCTACAAAGAAGTCTCTAAGCACATACAAAGTAAGATGTTGAACCCTCTCTGCCCCTTTACCCAAAGCTTTGCTTTATGAACCCTCCTGGGCCTGTCCTAGGAAGGAGGCGCACCGTGGAACCAGGTGCACCTGTGTTCTGGATTCTGAGCCCCCAATTGGGCCAGCTTGTGGCTGTGATGAGAGGCCTTTGGGTCCACCTCCTCAGGAGGCTGGAGTTCTCTGTCCAAGAAACTACTCATTTCCAAATCTCCTCCCTATGTTTCTCCCTCTTCTTCCTCTTCCTCTTCCTCTTCTTCTTTCCTATGGGAAAGTGGAGTGGGCCCCATGGCTGCCCTTGAACTAATCTAATTTACAGCCGACACAGATGGGTGCTGAGAAACTGGGCTGCAGGTGGAGGCCTGTGCATTACAGCAACAATTCTGTTACAAGAATTCGAACTCTCAGCCCTGTCTAGGTCAGCCAACTCCCCATCATCCTCAGACTTGGAGCTATCAATCCCAACAAAATGGTCAGCTTCTTGTGCACACCTGGGAATCTCATCAGGATGTGCACGCATGACCAGCACTGCTTAGGAAATGCTGAAATAAATAGGTTTAATATGATGGCAAAGAGCTGTGCAGGGAAATCTTAACTTCATTTAGGAAAAAGCATAGCACCTGCAAGCATTTTTAAGGAGTCCTAGGACTTGCCACTATGGGCTCTGGGACCCTGGAATGGGATGGGGATTCCCTCTGGGGCCAGTTTGACTCATGTACTCACAGGGACAGCACTTCGTGGTGACTCAGGGAAGTCTGGGAGAAGGGAAAGAAACCAGACAATTCCCAAATCAGATACAGGGCAGGGTCACCCTATTGCTAGGCAGGTGCAGTCACCAGCCCGCTCCTGCATTTGAATGGTGTCCTGCACAAGTTTAAGCTTTGCTACAAAGTTTGTTATGCAGATGTATATGGAGTTGCAGCCCCAGTTTAGCCAGCATCATATGTTTCATCTAGGTATAACTCACAATTCCAGCAGAATGCAAACTGACCTGTATGAAAAGCAAAAGAAAGAACAAAAGAATGAATGAACAGAAGGGGAAGGGAAGGGAAGGGAAGGGAAGGGAAGGGAAGGGAAGGGAAGGGAAGGGAAGGGAAGGGAAGGGAAGGAGGGCTTAATATGTATGCCATAAAACTCTTGCTAGTGCACAAAAGTCCAACATCAGATCTGAGATTTAGTAATACTGGGCAAGGATCACTAAAATGAAGAATACCCAATGTTAATGCAAAATAAGTCAAGTGTAAGAAATATTTAACCAGCTATTGGTGGTTGCTCTTTTTTCTTCTTAAACACAGACGTTTATAGCAAATACATTTTGAAGAACTCAGAACTGCTGAACTAGAGATTGTAAGTTGCAATGCACTGGAAAGAGTGCTGACTAAGCATTGATCAAAGCCCATCTTTGATGCCTTTTCTAACCAATGCATTGCATTCACTTTTAATACCTTCCCACAAATGCTGACCTCTCAAAAAAGAGCTAATTCTAGGGCACATTCTGATGCCCCCCCCATGTCAGATGCACAAAAGCCTCCAAAGCTGGAGAGTTATATAAATCTGATGCACACGCCTAATACAGCAGCAGCAGCCTTTGCCCCTGTGGCTGGCTCCTCACGCCATGTTTTCCTCTATCTAGATACAGTATGGGACTGTGAAGAGAAGGTAGCTGCTGTACTGATGGGAAGTGGGCCAAACCATCAGCCTCAGTCTTGTTCCTCCCCATTCCCAGGAAAGACCCCATTTCCCTTCCCTGAGGATCAGTTGAATCTTGCACATGCAGCCGCCTGAGGGGGTAGGGGCATATCCTGCAGAGATCCAATCCAAGCTTTTGGCAGCTAGGAGCTGCTGCTCTGAATAATTGCGTAGCCCCCCAGACAAAATTGGGTGGTCATAGGATTGCACCCCTAGCTCATTTGTCTGAAGAGGCTCAAAAAGAACTCCTATCTATGTCTCATAATGTGTGTGTTTGTTGGGGAGGGGTGCTGTATTAAAATGAATAAATGCATGCTACATTGTTATCTCTAATGTCCACATCTGTGGTGTATCATCATCATCATCGCAAGTGGTGTAATCAGTGTAAGTGGCCACTAAATATAGATTCCTGCACCAATGATCCTGTGATTAAACAGACCAAGGGGGAAACAGAGGGGAAGGCAGAGAGGGACACTGGTAGGGAAGCTTCAGTGTGCATGTCAGCAGCTAGGGATGTGTGAGGGATCTGAAAGAAGGACGAAGATGTAATGTATTTCTGCTATTCCCCCACCACCCCACAAGATGCTGGGAGTGAGAAAGGCAGCTGTTTTGGGCACTTGTTCTCAAAGACTTCTGACTGTGATTCTGAATCTGAATCTGAATCAGAATGTGAAGTGGATTTGGGGGGGAATAATGGTATGTGGCCAGGTGGCAGCAAGGAAGGTCATAACGAGCTGAGCTCACTACATGCCAGAGGCTTGGGGGCAAGTCACTTGGAGGAAAGACGGGAAGAGCAGGAAGGGTGCTGGCTGGAACAAGGAGGGAACAGACTTGAACACAGTGGGAACGAACTGAAGCTGAGCATAGCAAAGCATAGCAAACCCAAAGTTTAAACCTGATTGAATAGCCAGGAATAATCCCCTGTGCATTCAGACAATATGCACAAAGGCAGCAGTCAGGATGTTCTTCCTGACTGCTTGCGCTTTCTTTGCTATTTCCAATCCAATGGGCATGCACTTAGGTTGATTCCAGAGCCATGGATGGACACAGAAACCCAACACAAGTTTTCTCCAACTTAATCTAACCTGATGTTTACCTCCAAGGCTAATGCGCAGTTGCAGTCCCTAACATTCAGATAACATGGACAAAGACAGGACTCAGGGGTTCTTGCTGATTGCTCTCTCTTCCTGTCTGAGGCTATTTCTAGGCCAAGAACACAGGAATTCTCAAACCCAACCCTAACCTGGAGTTCAACTCTACAGCCAGGCGTAATCCATATGCTACAGCAACATGCAGAAAAGCAGTACTCTGGGAGTTCTTGTTGGCTGTCTCCTTGTTTCCTCAATCTAGAACATTTCTAGGCAATGGAGTTGCACAGGCACCCAGATTTTCCAATCTCTCACCAAAACCTGAAATTTAAGCCCAACCATAAAAGCCAAGAATAATCACTTCACATTCAAACAATATGAAGAAATGGAAAACTTAGGGATTGTTCATTAATTAAGCTGAAGCATAAACTCAACCCTAACACTCATGTTTAATCTTTTGTCGCTGATATACCATCAAGTCATCTCCCACTTATGGCAACCCTATGAATGAAAGCCATCCAAAATGAGGAGCTTGGAGAAGCAGAATTATTGTACCCATCCTGCTTGAGGGATTCTGCGGACAACTGATTTGCCACCATGAGACTGAAGTGCTGGACTAGATGGACCACTGGTCTGATCCAGCATGACTTTTTATGTTTTTATGTTCCTCTGATGAGTTTTGTTCCAAAAACAAGCATTTCTGCTAGTTTCAAGGATTGATTTAAAGACTGCTTATTATTACACAGGTGGTGGACCCTGTGAGTGTCACAAAAGCAGTGGTCTAAGTAGCAGTTATAGATTCCGCCACTTGCTTGTAAAGATGAATTATTTGTTTAAACTGTTGCTGCAAAGCACAGTAGCACCAAACTATGCAAAGGAATAGATTTCTGTGTGAATTCGAGAGGCTTTATAAAATCCTGTGCAGCCCATTGCAGGACCCAGGTTCTCATGCTGTGAAACCCCATTTCTTGTGCTTTCCTTATACGTAGTTTGGAGAAAGAAGCCTGGCAATGCTCTTCTTTTTGGTACTGAGCACCAACCTGTTCCTCAGGATGAAGAGGAAGAGTGATCAATGAGTGCTAAAATACTCTGTGATCTGTGGACTGAGTTGATCATGTAGAATAAAAAGAAGCCCCAATTTCCACTGATAAACTTTATAATTAAAACCAGTTCCCAGATGTCTGTGAGAAACCTGCACAAAGCTATCAAAATGAAAGAACTTGGAAATGCTGCAAGTATTCCACAAGCTTGCCAAGGAAACAAGAAAGCTTCATTGGCCTTCCTTTTATGTTGTACAATTGCTGAGCAGACCTGCCCCAGTGGATGCACTGATACAAATTTAATCACATAACCATCTTTCTTCTTGTGCTCTGTGCCTCCAAATCTTTTCATACATTCAGGATATCTTGTCACTGCTTATTGGAATGCCTTTGAAAACATTTAGAGATGTGGAACCTCATATTGTACATATTAAAACCCTCTTTGTTAAGGATAAGACATTAAAAGTGGCAAGTACTTCTGTATCCTGAGAACCTTCAAATTCTCTGTTTTATTTATTCTACCAGCTATAAAATGTGTATTGCGATTTCCCCTAAAGAACTATTCCATTTACAATGCTATTAGGCTATCAGCCACTAACCAGAATTTGCTTGTAACCTAGAAATTAACTGACAACAATGGATCAGATGTTTGTCCTTTTTCATAATGTGAGAACTTCTATAGCTGAGAACCCAAACTAATCATTTCAATTGATTTAATGGCTGAATGTGAAAAATCACAGTTGAGGGTTTTTTTATGTTTATTCAGAAGTTAGTGCCACTGAATTCTGCAGGACTTTCTAGTTAGGATGCCCAGGATTGCAGTTGTAATTACTCATTTGTTCCCTTAAAAGTTTTTTGATCCATCGATCTTATGAAGAATGACAGTGTGGTCTCTCCTTAAGCAATGGGTTGGCTAGAAAGTTGGAAGCTGATATAGTAAAAGTGCCACAACTTTCTTCTGGGCATGTGGGCACTTTGCCGTGGGCCACCACCACGGCATGCCTACCCAGTTGCTCACCTCTTGGACATCTACAGGATTCATCTGAGGTGGCATTTTACTCAGTAAAACGTAGGGCTGCTGGACACTGTAATTATCCCTTAATAAGTGATCATGTAATTCAGCTAATTGCTGGCAGTACAATAATGCTAATGCACCTTTTAAGCATATGTTGAGGCACTATCTAGTTGTTGCATCTCTTTGTGAGGAGTCTATTAAACGAATAAAATGTTGCTTTGGAACAGTCTAAGTATGAAAGTCAATCCTGCCTAAGAAACCATGATGGCTTGTCATCTCATATGAATCCACCCATTGTATATATGCATATAGAAAGGAGAAAGGTCACTAGATAAACCTCCCTGGGAAGGTTTATCTAGTGACCTTAAAATGGTACAGAATTGAGATGCCTTTATTCCACATTGTCTTTGAGTACATGAAAGATGTACCACAAGTTTCTGTCCAATGTAGATCAGGTGCCCCAAGGAACTGAAAAGGCACAAGCTGACTTTATATAGCCATGCCATTCTTGCAACTCTGAAGCTGCTTCTAGAAAGAATCATACATCTAATACTAGTTTTATTACTAGTAGGGTTATTTTGGACCATCTCTAAACCAGAGCACCAAAATTTAGTAAACAGTTTCCTGATTATGACTTGTACACTAGTTGCAAATAAGATAAAAAAAAAATGAAAACAGAAGACAGAAAACAGAGGCACAGGAACAGGCACAGAGCAAGCCAAGTTTACATACTGAGGACTTTGAGATGTTTGGGAAGTTTTGGTGAAAATATTACGCACTACAGAAGTTGTTTTGGAAAATGAATTAGCTACACTCCTGGACAGATGGAGGGCCATTAAGATTTAATGTAACAAAATCAGACTTTATTATTGCTTGATTGATTTATATCCTGCCTTTTCCTACAAAGGGCTCAAGGCAGCTTACATCATTCTCCTCCTCCATCTTATCCCCACAACAACAGTCCTGTGAGGTAGGTTGGGCTGAGAGTCTGTGACTGGCCCAAAGTCACCCAGTTGGCGCCATGGCTGAGCAGGGACTAGAACCCAGATCATCTGAGTCCCAGTCCCACGCTCTTAACCACTACACCGCACTGGCTATATGAAAGTATTCACAAGGAATATCAAATACTATATAGTGATTTTCCATTTGTAACCTTCTTGGTCCCACATGCATGCACAAACACACACCCCTCATCACTCAGCCAGTTCTTTCTGAACTGTTTCAAACTTGACTGCTCTCTGCTTCTAGAGCAACGGCCCTGACAGGCCAACCGGTGATTTGCAATTAGAACTGCAGACTTTCAAGCTCGTACACGACTGCCTCATACCAAGTCAGAGCACTGATCCATCTAGCTCAGTGTTGACACTGCTTCCCCAGCCCTACCTGTAAATGTCAGGAATTAAACCTGGGATCTTCTGGATGCAATGAATGTGCTCTTCCACTGAGCCGAACCCCTGTGTTACACCAGCTTTCCCACTGGAGACATGTAACTTGATTTCCCACTAGATAAAGCACATATATAGTTGCAAATGTATTAAATACTGGATTCATTTTGCAGATTATTGGAAATGGTTATACAAATGCAAGATTAATGTTAAATGTTTATAAGAAGCTAGGATATGAAAAAATCTTGTCTTCTATTAATGGGAAGTACTTGGGAAAAGTCTGCTAAGTCCACTGTCATTGAAGTGACCCAAAGAGACGTTCCATATAAAATTATGCAAAGCTGGTACTTAATTCCACAATAGAAAAATAAGAACCATCAGTGTTGATGTTGGAAACAACAGCTTCATTCATTTATGGTACTTTTGTTCTATCATTTAAGAATGTTAAAGGAAGTTCAGTGATTATATCACTACTGACTTGGCAGATATTAAGTTGAAATTGTAAAGTTGTTGATTTAATAAAACAAAAACAAAAATGGATTTGTTTAATCTGTTAATGGCAGCCAAGTTTGTGTTTGCCATAAATACAATGAAACATAGACTGACTTAGGGAGGCTGCTTATCTAAGTAAAATTAACCAGATTAATATGGCTGCAAAAGGAAAGTGGTTTTTTAAAACTCTTCTATAAATGGGTATAATTTAGTATATTGAAATAACCATTATAATAGCTTTCAGAAGAATGCAAGTGGGTTCCTGCAACAAAATGTTGTAGAAATCTTTGCCAGGGTTCCAGCCACTCCAGATTTTTGCTCCATATTTGTCTTTTTCTTCTCCATTTTCGTGTTTTCTGTTGTGCCCAGTCCTATCTGCATGAAAAAGATTGCTTTCTCCATTGTTCTCTTTTGGCTGCTTTTTACCTCTGTCTCTGTTGATACTTTAAAATAGCTTCTCAGTGTGAACAAGGAAGTAGCCTATCTATTTATCTTTCTAATGAGATAATTTGTCAACCTTTTTATCTCTATGTGTCTCTTCCCCCCCCCCTTTGCTTTGTCCAGCTACTCCATTCTGTTCCTGCACTATTTTATCACTCTGCGTTCCTTTGTCCATTTCTACCATGCTTTCATTTCCCCAGCTTCACTCCAGTTCTTGCCTTGTTTTTCCGAGTCTTGCAATGTTCTGTGATGAAGAATTTATGACTGGAACTTTTCCAGCCATACTTTCCACCAGTTCTTCCACACACACCCCAAATAGTTTTGTACCTTCTTGTCCAATTTGGGGACTAAATTCAAGTGACCATAAGAAAGCTGGAATGGTATTTTATAGGAGTTTATTTTCTCTTGGGTGAAGTTTGATTGTGATATTTAACAACAAAATGAACAGAAACTATATAGAATGCAACCATAGCACGGGAGTCTATACTTAATCTTAGAGGCAATTTGTTGGCTCACTTATTAGAGCTTCAGTGTTCACATTTCTGGGTGCCCAGGAAATGTACATTCCAAATAGTTTTTCTTATGACTCTTATCAGGAGATGGCACTGAATGCTACAGGTGCTGGATTGAAAAAAGACATTACCAGTGTTACTGACATAGCAGGAACAGAAACAATATGCTAGCAAGTGGCATTCAGAAAAAGCCACAGTTTTGTACAGTTTTATCAAACCAGTGGAAGAAACTTAATGCATTGCAATTGCCAAAGCATTTCTTCTCTTATCATAGTCCTTTCAAAAGGACATATTCAATTAATTTATATATGGTGCAAATATACAGCTGAGTATTTTCATATATGAATAATTACTCATTTAACTTATCTTCCCAAAGGAACTAAATGTTTTAATATGCAGAAGAAATATTGTGCTCTGCTCAAATATATAATGAATGCACATGCAAGTCAGCCAACTCAGGCAGAAGCAAGAACGAAATTCAAAAATCCTATCATAATCTAAGCCAACAATCACTTGCAATTAGCCCAAGTTACAATTATTTCTGGGAGAGATTTGCCTGTTTTGAGTACTCACAGTAGGAGCTGCAAGCACCTGGTTTCCTCTTATCATTAGCAATAGAAAATGTTTGGGCACCCGGAACCTGTGCAGTTTTTAGCTCTGTCGATAGAGTTCTTCACTTCCTGCCAAGCAGAGAAAACTAGTTTGTGGCATCCTGTTCGAAAATGTGCGCACACTCCAAGTCAATAGGTATGACGAGAGGATCAGTGTACAGTGTGCAGCTATGCTTGTCTTCACTGAAATGTATGGCTGCACATTTCAGCTACTAGCAGAAAATCATCACATCACTAGCTGTAACTTATAATCTAACTTATTTTCTTCGCAGTCCAGGTATCAGACAGAATGTGGAGTTATCTACCAAAGCTCAGGTTTGACTACTTTAAGAAATTGCATGTTTGGTTTCTACACCACTGCCCAAACTAGATGTGAGTGTGGTCTAGTCTCAAAATTAGAACTCTCACAGTGCAACGTTATGCATCTCTGCTCTGAAGTAACTCCAACTTAAGTAGATGGGAAAGGTTATACAGGATTGCAGTTGGAAATGGATACAGAATTGGTGATTAAATCAGATGAAAACAAAATAGAGTTGTTTCCAGGCTTTTTGCTCTTCATTAGCAGCAGTTCTGTGTAGTTAAGACTGCATGATTACAAATCCAAAAGTTAGGAACACCACAATACTAAGTTTGCAACCCGACATTCACCTTTCTAAAAGTAGACTTCATTGAACTCAGTGATTGTTACTTTTGAGTCGATATGCAGAGTATTGCACTGCAACTTTTCCAATTTTAGAATAGTCCTATTTTCTTTCTGCACTTTCTGTTGAATGGAAGGCAACATGCAATTGTTTAATCATCCCTACTCACAAACTTGTGTGTTCATTTGATTTCCCAGGGCTGGCCGAAGTCATTTTTGCTGCTTTATGCACAAGACAAGATGTTGCCCTGAATGCCACATACAAAAGCCATTACATTAATGGTAGGCACACCATTAATGTGATAGTGAAAACAGGACAGTATCTCCATGGTAGCTGATGGCAGAAAACTAGCTTAGGGCAGGCCGTGTTGCACCCCCTCTCCAGCATCTGCTGTCATCTTCTGCCTTTGTTAGACCCTGCATGTTCAATACTTGGAAGGGATGGTGCAGGATCACATGCTGTGTTTCCACTCCTCAGCTCCACACATTCATTTGACTGCCTATGAACACATATGGGGTTCTTGGGTTGAGTCTGGAGGCCCTGTTCTTCCAGGGTTCCCTAAAGCAGGGAGAAAGTGCCATGCATTTGTGAGTGAAAAGACATTGAACCCATGTCTGGAAGCATACGACCAATCACTACCTTGCAGATCTATACTGTGGTGGTACAGGGAGGCTTTTCTGGCTCACCCCCTCCCAGGCTGAAAACTTCCAAGTGTGTGAGGTGTTTGGCCTCCAAGGCAACCCATATCTTTATGTTGAGATGCAAAACCTGAGCATGAAGCCTCCAGAATTTCCAGTCTCCATAAATGTGCCCATGGATGCTCACCAACACTGAATCCCATTGAAATATGCCTGTACTTCCCTGCCAAAATGTAACTAAAAAATCAAAATTCAATCAGCCTATCTAACAGTGTGGAGTAGGCAAAAGAAACAGGCAACTCCCAACCAATCAGGTTCTACTTGCCCCCCCCCCAAGTTCCTAATTGCCCCTTGCAAAGGTGACCAGGTAAACCTAAAAAGCATACAGGGAGGGAACCAACCACCCGAAGAGGACAAGGCTGGGGGTCTGTGAGCTAATATCCCCCTAAGCCCCACCTTTCACTGGATATTACATGCATGCTTAGGCATGCACTACTGGCCCTTCACCTGACTTCCTCACCTTCACCTGGCATACCCTCTCATCCTCTGACAAGCTAGGCACATATAAAGGGGAATTCAGCTGTGGGTTTGTAGCTGCCATGCAGTCAAATAGGCATTGCTATTGCTGATTGTTAAAATTGTTCTCTCCCATACACACATGAAAAGAGTGAGAGAATTGTTTGTTTTTATAGCTGTTTTATGGCGGTACATTTTTATATTAATATTGCATATTAAATATTTAACTTTTTAGAATCCATCCAGACAGCTTTGGCTACTGGGGGGTATAGAAAAATAATGAATGAAATGAAATGAACGCAAGGATGCCTGGAAAGGGGACAGAAAGCATGTCCTGGCTGCCCATGCACTTGATATATCAAGGGCTACTGCACATGACTTGTGGGTGCATCATGGGTTTGTTACTTGATGGGTCGGTGAACGTCTGGCTCAGGATGCATTTCTCATGTAGTCCTGAACAAGTTGCCCAACCTTGTGCTAAAATGCCACTATTTCATATTTTAGACAGGTCTAGTAGATTGCAAGAATCTCTCCCTAATGAGTAGATCAAAGGAAAATAATGTTTGCAAGAATTTAATATATTGCTAATAACTCCAGAATCAATAAGCCAATGTCAGAAAGCACACACCCATTAGACAGGAACATATAACAAAGTGTTGCACTAACAGTTTGCACAAGACAAGAAATAAGAAATGGCTTATTGATCATCTAACTGTAATCCAGAAGCTGCTATTTAACAATATAATTGTCCTTTCAGTTAAACTGAATTATGATTAAAAGTGGAACACAAAAGTTGCATTTTGAAAACAGATGGGTATAATATGTGCACAACTGCAATTATGGTAATAGGTTTTTAAATAATGTGCTAATTCAGCACACAAATTGATTGTGCAATGTAGAAGTCTAAGTACTGTTTTGCAAAACTGTGGAATGTTACGACGGTTACAAATAGAGCAATTTAATCCACTGTGCAGTTAAACTTTGAAATATAAGACTTGTATAACTGGATATAATATCTATTGGCCAGAATTCCAAGGTCTGCGTATAGACCCATGAACTGCATCTTTCCTGGCTCCATTTTCCACAGCAGATTTTCCCCAAAAGCAAAGTGGCCCTCCTTCAAAAGATGGTTGTGAAGGCTGGGCTACCATCAGAGCTGGAATCAACAAAGAGAAGGGGAAGGGGAAACTGGGGAAGGGGAAACTGACAACTTCATTTTGTGATATTGGAGTAAGTCTTCAGAATGGGTTCTATTTTTGTCACATTACGGGGATTACTGGTGAGACTTTTATCATGCCAATGTCCTGCTTCACTCACAGAATTTTACAGGGGCTCAGATTAGTGATGAGTAAGAAGGCAATTTCAGTTTGATTTTGATAAGAACATAGCAGCATCCATATTTACTATAGGAAAAGAGTTTTAGAAATTCAAATGTGAGAGAAATCAAAACTAAAAGATTTGTTCATCCATCCCAGGGCTGGGAGTGCTTAGCTCTTAAAAGTCTGGATTTTAACCCTTACATATTGAGAATGGCTGTAGATATTGAATTTATCTGGTAAATGGGTGAGAATTTCATTTTAGTTCGTTTTTGACAAGAATGTACCAAAATCTGAAAATTCTTCATCTTCAGGATGTGAAGAATTGAGATTTAAAAAAAAACAGATGCATGAGAAAGTGAATATGGAAAAGAGATTTGTCCATCCCAAATGCAGCTGAAGCCTTAACCACTCAGAACCCTCCCATATTTTCCACCACTTCTTCCATCTGTCTGCCAGGCGTGAGGTTGAGATCAGGAGCCTAGACTGGTGCGCATAACTGGTACAGTAACTTTAAGCAGGAAAGTTGCAAACTGATGTTGGTGCCCACCCTGAAGCACCATTGCGATGAAAGGAGAGCCTAGAGGGCTGAGAACTACAAGGAGCCGGGATCAGGACACTCTTGGGTAGAGCATGGCTAGCTTCAGTGAAGAAAGGGTCTTCTCTGCCATTTTGCTCTGTCTCTGAAAAGCCCTCCCATAGAGGTATGGCTAATGCCCACATTGCAATAATCTTGCTACCAGGTCAAAACATTGTTATTTCCCTAGGTGTTACTGACATTTGGAAATTGTATTTGTTTTTGATGAGATTCTTTTTTTTTTTTTTTGTTATCCTTAATATCCATGACAATGAAAGCTGGTGTAGAATACCTGTAATAAAGAAATACAAGTAAGATGAGGAGGCAAGGAAAAGAAAATGGATCATGTGATAGCGACTAGTAATACTTCCTCCTTGGAAGTCTAGAAGGATTTGAAATTGCCTCGCCTTTTCTGCTAACTTATTCCATTCCATGTCCTTTCACAATCTGACTGGCAATGCTTATGAAACAAATATGACATTTCTCAAAGTTATCCTCCTCTACTACTTTATCTATTTTTATGTGATAAAAATGTTCAGTGTTTTCATAATATGTTCTTAGTTCTCCCTTGGGATGTCTAGTAGCTTCTGCAATTTAGTGGTAATAATTACCTTTATTCACTTAGCTAATTATTGTGATTTACACAACATGGCTTTTTTTTAAGATTAGCAGCCCTTTGTTGTTAATTATGTTTAAAAAGTACTACAAAATAGTAATGATTTGTGGGTGTTTTGTCAACAGTGAGCAAATCTATGTCCTTTGTTTAGCTCACTAATCTGGAGATGTTAACAATCTGCAATTAGTAAATTCCTGCCTGAAACTGGATATAATGAGCTCTGATTATCAACATTAATAATGTTTCAAGATTAATTAGCAAGAAAACTCTCTGGTTATCCCCAGATAATCATACTTAAATCATTCTCTAACCAAAAATAATTGGGATTGACTTCAGCAATAGATATTTTTAAAGTCTGAAAACATGTGTGAAATTGCATGATTTCCCAGCAGTATTTACAAGAGTTATTTAATTCCTTTATTATACTTGAAGCACTTTTTATTAAAGTCTGGTTATATTTAGGTCCTTTTTTTTTCTTTCCTCCAGATCTGTACAGCTACACTCTGTAGAGACTGGTAAGAGATGAAATTATGATTGCAGAGATTTTGATGAACAAGAAAATTCAGCATCTCTTTAACATGTCAGAAAAACTGAAGAATCCACTCACACCCTAAGTATCTGTACAGCAGCTCAGCTGAACTTTCATCCAGTAGCAGGTAGGGATGGATAGTGTTTTTCTCTCAATAGTGTTTTTCTCAGTTTTTCATTTCTAAGAACAGGGACATCTTTAGACCACGGGAAGACTGGTTATAACCATACTGGAGAAGCCATGGTTTGTTGCAGGGTTTACACGTCGCCCCTGGAGTGGTTGTATTGTCCAGTGACACTGTGGATGACACAGAAAGCCCACAGGTGGTTAAGACCTCTACAGAACTGCTTGGCAAGTGCAGCAAAAGAGACTTGTCACTCTGGGCAAGCATCCATGGGAGAGCTCCAATGACAGCTGCCCCCAGTGTCCAAGCAGCACTTGAGGATGGCTGTCGGAGGCTTTGCAGCCCCTGGAGCTTGTGATCATGGCAATGGGGTGTGAGAGAGACCCATACTCTGCTTGGCCTACCCTGGAGTTGGATGAGTGGAACACAACTTAGTGCCCACCACAACCAATCATGGCAGAATAGGGTCAACTGCAAGCAACCCCCTCAGCTGGGATCGGCAGCAGTGCCACACTGGGGTGCGGGGAGAAATACCTTGCTCAGACTACTCAGAGCAGGCCAGGAGGAATCCAGCTCCACTCCCGCTATCCAGAGCCACCATGGAATGGCTCCATCACCAAGCAGAAACAGTGCTGCAGGACAGCATCCCTACCAATTTCAGCTGCCGCAGCCTGGCCAAATCACCTCTACCAAGTCTGGCAGCTGTACTGACAGCACTGATTGAGGCTTGTGAGGTCTACTCATAAGTTGGAATGAGAGCTGTCAGCAATCTCTGATCCCCCTTGGTGCTTCTGCTGAGTTCCCTGAAGTACCTGCAGGAGCACCGGGAGAAGGAAAGGGAAGGGGGCAGAGGTAACTCTGGACTCCACTGTGCCTGATCATTAGTGATGCACCAGAGGTCTCGAGCTGAAGAATTGCACAGGGTGGCCTATAAGCCACCTTGGATTTAAAGCATCATTTGAAACAATACAGAGACTCAACATCACCTTTCTTTCTTGCCTCTCTTGCAGCTGAAACTTTTAGGAAGATCACCCAAGGAAGACATCATTGGCTGTAAAGCAAGTCTTGTTCCCAGGGAAATGCAAAACATGTGGTTCCAGAGAGCAAGGAGAGTAAAGGAACCAGGAAAGACCCTCTAGGCAAGTGTGTGCTCTGCAGATGTTCTGAACTGCAGTTTCCATGAGCTTTGGTCAGCATGGACACAGAACAGGAATTTGGGAGCTGTAGTCCAAACAATCTGAAAGAAACAGGTTGCCTGCTTCTGATGTACCTTGCTCATCTGTTGCTGCTGTGGTGTGAAAGGAAGCATGAACAATGTGTTCACTGAAGGGAGGGGAGAAAAGTGTGTGTGTGTGTGTGTGTCTGTGTGTAGGTATGCATACTGTGCAGAATCCACTCCTGAATTTTCACAGCCTTTTTGCTTGACTGAGAAAAGGCTGTTGCTTTTCTGCTTCCTTCACAAAGATTGCAAGAATTTTGGAAAACTCTCCCATGGTGCTTAAGGGCTTGCACCCCAAGAAGGTGGCTGAGCCGTGTGTGCTGTGCTTGCTTTTTCCAACTTAAATCCTATTTCCCTGGGCTTTGTTGCCTCCCTGGATGTTTCTGCTTTCTGAAAAGATCTCCAGAGGACTAAGCCAGGCACTCCTCCCAGGGGGTTTCCAGTGTGCTGCCTACTGATTGTATACACGCGCTGTGAGGAGGTCAATTCCTTTCAAATAATCAAAACATGAAGGCCTTGCTTGGCGTTCAAGCATTCAATAGGCAGCAAAAGAGGCTTTCTAGAAGGCATGAGCAACTGGCAAGGCTGCAATGCATGGGGGAATGGGACATAAACTGAAAAAATAAAGTGTACATACAGATGCATACCTCTGCCTCCTCATTGTGGTAAGAGAAGCGGATTGAGGAATTTCTTCAGAAATTTCACATTTCTCAATTTTCAGATGTGCTTTATTTTTTCCCATCCCCTCCACTGATACATACCTAGACATATATGCATGAAATGACTCTCCTTGGTTAACAGGAACATTGGTATGAACTCAGAGGATGTGATTCCGAGATGTGCATTTTAGTTTCTGAAATATCCTGGCCCATCTGCTACACTTTATTGGGAATGTTTGGATACAGTGATATCTCGGCTCACAAACACCACAGTTCACGACCAAATTGGGTTGCAAACAAAAATTTCATTAAAATTTCATAAAAATTTTGACTCAGGTCACGAACTCCGCATTGGGTGGTGACCACGATCGTGACCATCTCCCCACCCCTACCCCGAGTGGAGAGATGGCCGCAATCATGCTGGGAGTGGGGGGAGATGGCCAAGATCACACCCGTCTTTCCTGCACAAACACGCCCATGATTGTGCCCATCTTTCCTGCAGGAGGGCAACCGCAATCTCAGCCATCTCCCCACCAGCATGATCACACCCATCTCCCCCCCAAACATGCCCAGGTCCACGCCTATCTTTCTCCCCGAGCACGCCCATGTTTGTGCCTATCACTCCCCCCCAGCGCGCCCGAGTTTGTACCTGTCTTCCCCGCCAGCACGCCGGGATGACAGGCATGTGCAGGGATGACAGGCACGATCGCAGTCATGCTGGGAGGGTGGGGAGATGGCCGCACTTGTGCTTGGGGTGGGGAGGGGAGATGGCTGTGATCTTTGTTGTTCTTTGTCACTTTGCTTCACATTTTTCTGATTAAAGAAAAATAGTTACAGAATGGATTAACCTTATCTACATTGAATCTTATGGAGAAATTTAACTTGGCTCACAACCAATTTGGGTCACACCCAGAGTCCTGGAACGGATTAAGTTTGTGAGCCAAGGTACCACTGTACTTCTCCACCTGACAGCATTTGCTACCCTACAGTGGCAAATGTAAAGAAATTGGAGTTATGCTAGATGAAAAAGGAAGAAAGACACAGAACAGTGGTTGTAGCTGGTCAATGACTGGCTCCATTCTACACTCACCTGAACTGAGTGCCCCAAATGGGGGATACAAGGAACTGGGGAAGTCAGTCTGGCTAATTGACACTGGGGGATCTAGCAGCAGGGAAGGGCTGACTACTATGCAATTCTGTTCCTGAAACTTTGACTGAACTAATACAGACCATGCGGATGACCATGGAGACAAGGAGGGAAAGAGTGTGGTAGGACATCTGTTTCAGCTATGAGAACACTCCTTCCTTCTCTCTGGCAAGGGCAAAGGCCCACATAGATGCCACCTGGTCCCAAGAGTCACAGTAAGTCCAAGCCAAACCATGCACCTTCTGCAACCCCTTAGTTTTTCTCCTACTGGGAACAACCATCCCTTCCTGTTGAGATACTAATGAAGAGAGCCCCAAGGTCCCAGCCTGACCATTGCCTGAATGGTGTTCTGGAGCAAATGTTGAACCTTTGCTTCTCCCCTCTGCTTCTTAATGGAGTGCTGGTCATCTTTCTGCCTATCAGATAGTTTTTGGTTGTTTGCTTGTTTAATTGCTATAAGTAGTTCTAGGCTTCTAAAATGGTGGCTGCACTGAGGTGGCAGCTTGCAAGAGCTAGTGCTTGGGGCCATCCTCACAGTTAGGCACAGTAAGAAATCTGCCTTGGGAGGCAGATGCTGGGTCAAAGCAGCAATGGGCCACATGGCCTACCAGTGCCCTTTAGACTAGCTTGCTGCCATCAGGAGTGGTGGAAGAAGATGCCACATTGCCAGTGCTGAAGATTCAGCTGCCATTTTGGTTGAATTTCGTACATGGTATGGGAGAGATGCTAGCATGTCCCTCTTCCCAGCCAGCAAATTGTTAGGGCTGCCTTGAAAGAACAGCCCCAGACTGCTGGGTACTAAAATAACAGTCAGGCATCCTTGTGCTGATTTGCTGTTTTATATGAAATTTGCAAAGTTTGCAGCCCAGAGGTTCTGACGCACTTGCTTTTTTGCAGTAGCAGCTTTGTGTCTTGAATATTTAGATCCATCCCAAGTGCCCATACTTACTGTACCCCAAATGATTTAGGAAGTCTACCATAAGGTCAGCAGGGAATCTATTTAGCAGCACTTAAGGGAATGATGAACTTTTCCTTACTCTAGTTACAAGATACTGTTTTCCCTGTAGTGATGTACTCAACAATTTATACTGTAAGCAAGTTTTATAATGAAAGCACAAAGAGCACAATGAATTGTTTTGATCAATCTGCCCCCTGTGTCAGTTAAGTGAAGCAGGTGAATTCACTCACCAAACAAAGCATTTCTCCCCTGCCATTTGTCTTCAAGTTGTACATTAATCTTTGCTTCAGGATGTGCTGATGTTGGTTTTGGAGCATGACTTCAATTCATCTGTGCTGCTTGGAGCCATAGTGACAGGGTCCCTGCAAACACAAGCACCTGCCACGAACATAGCACTTTCTGGTGGGGTGGCCAAACATGAATCAGATACACACAGGAGGGAGAAATGGATCCACAGTAGGAGGACTCCCATTTATGCAAAATGTGTGTGCAGTTTTAGAAATAATTAACAGAAGATTGTGCTCTGGACAACTTTGCAATAATAGGCACATCTCAAAGGAGGGCAATGGCAAGATAGCCAAACTTTCTACACATTTCAAGTTCTGCTTTCTAAAGGTCAGGCTACAGGATATTTATGATCGTATCTTGAACCCTTCAAGCTGCAATTGATATAAGGATAAAGAACATCCTCCTAATCTGCCTTAGTTTTCAGGATTCTTCTTGGAGAGCCAAGGCAGATAATGAGAAACCATAGTGTGCTGAATCCAGACTAAAGTGAGGTTGTGATAATAGCAGAGGCCTTACAATCATAAAAGAATGAAGACATCTAACATTGATGGCATCCATCCAGCTTCCCTTGGTTAGTGAAGCAGCAAGAGATCCTAGAAGCCCCTTCTGTGAAATCCACTCTTTCCTTTCAAACTTACATCCCGTTCAAACTTAGGGCCAAACATTGTGTGACATTTGTCATGCTATTCACCTACCATGAAAGTTTCATGTCAGTAGAAAATTTTCTTTTTTAAAAGGAATAACAGGCATAGAAAGATGGTGGGCAAAAGCTTAAAAATTCATCTATAGTTATTTCAAGGTCTTAGTTGAGCTTTTTCTCCACCCCACATGTCATGGCAAACAAGCCAGGGATTCAGAAAGAGAAACACACACACACGAAACTGTTATTACATGTGAACCAGGCTATCATGCCTAGTTTGACCCTTAGACTTAATAATATATAATTGACTTAATAATATATTGTATAATAATAATAGTAGTAGCAGCAACAGGAAAATCCTCATTCACTATGTTTCTGTACTACTCAGCAGCTGAATCTCTCAGGCAGTTTACATAGATTAAAATCTTTAAAAAAATATACTATAAAAAACATATACATGCTAACACATAAACACAGTAGACACATGAAAATGTAAAATAATTTAAAGGATCAAAACAAATAACTTGATTGAAGTCCTGTGGAAGTAAGAAGGGGGTATTCAGTGAGTACAATGCACTTATACTGAAATATTATTTCTCAGCAAACAATGAAAACATATGCATTTTTTTAAAAAGTCAGAAGTCTTTGCCCATACTTTTGCTAACATGTGTAGACCTCATACATGTATGCATAATACTTCAACTTCTTGACAAGTGTTTCTTGGCAAGTGAAAAGAGTTCCTTTTAAATGCCATATATATAAATGGATATATGTAAATTGTGATTGGGTTGGGAGAGTGTCACATTGTTTTGCCCTATTCACAATCCCAAACACCAACAACTGCTCAATTTTTTGGATCACCTTTCAAGTTTACAAACATTCCATCCAAAAGTGTACCTTTTCTCCAAAAGATGCACACCTTTTAAAACATTCACACACACATATCTACCACAATTGCACACTTTATTCAGTGGTGAGACAGTTGCACAATTTTGAAATTGCACTTGAAAAGAATTCATTCCAAATTGCACCGTTTCTATTTCGCCAAGAAGGCAAAGCTGAGCTAAATTAAGCTGGCATTCGGGAGTGATATGAGGTAGCAAAGAAGAGCATAGGAAGAGCCCTGCAGGATCAGGCCAAAGGGCATCTAGTCCAGCATTCTGCACACTCAGCCGTCAACTGATATTCATGGAATCCACAAGAAGGACAATAGATGCTGCTTCCCAAAGGCATTATGGGAAAGATAAACAGTGGCAGCTAATCCTCCACATCACTGAAGCAATCTCAACTGTCAATAAGGGAAGTTGCCTTGGTGGGCACCAAGGAAGATAAGTTGGGGATACTGGTTCCCCCAGTATCAGCTTGGGACTTTGCGCAGATTTCTTTAATTTCAGTAAGGTTGCTGCAGTATTATGCATCTTGAGGTCTTCACATTATGCTCCGAGGATAAAGTTCACCCAACCAGTAAACTCTTCCGGGTGAAAGAGGTGCATTTTTCCTTCAGAAGTATCTTCCCACTTCTTTCAGTGGAAGCAGCAGATCTCTGTGTATTTTCATGTGTGCACTTGAAAAATTCACCATTCTGCAATAAGGCACTTACTGTGCACTTGAAAAATCCATTTGCACACATCTGAGTCTTTGTGAGTCTTCGGATCAGGCTGTGAGATGTGGGTCTACAGACAAGAGATTAGTAACAGTATAAATTTGCTGCAAAGAGAATAAGATATATCTATTCAGCAATGACAAGAAAGTACCTGAAAATAAAACAGGCTGATACATCTGTCTGTCATAGAACCATCCAATTTTGTTTCAGAACTCTTATAGCAAAAGCTATCAGAATGCACTTGGAGTTTCATCTTCAAGCACAACTTCAAGACTTTTATGTGTGTGTTTTACATGAAATAACAAGGCAAAGGTGGAGTACAGTTAGTGGAGTACAATTTGGTATTTTGAGTCATCCATGAAGTCTTATAAATCTGTATTAAAGGACAGTGGAGAACAAATGAATCTACTATATACTCAGCAATACCTTCCCCATAGCCTGCATGCTGGGGCTTGTTCTTAGGAAGAGATAACCTGCACTAGAGTTCTAGAGTGCAGGCATCTGTCTATCTCTGTTTGTTGTATAATATTTGAATGCATTCAAGAAAATAACAGTAGGCGAAGAGGGAAAATGGGGTTGCACTACCTCTTAGGGACAAGGTTCGTAGCTTGAGAGTGCTCCTCGACCCAGAGCTGTCATTAGAAGCTCAGGTAGCGGCGGTGGCGAGGAGCGCTCAGCTATGGCTGATCCATCAGTTGTGTCCCTACCTGGAGAATGATTGCCTGGTGACAGTGACACATGCACTGGTAACTTCCTGATTAGACTTCTGTAATGTGCTCTACGTGCTCTATGTGCTACCCTTGAAGACGGTCTGGATACTTCAATTGGTGCAAAACAGAGCTGCCAGGTTGCTGACAGGGACTGGGTGTTGTTCTCACATAACCCCAGTCCTCCGTCAGCTTCACTGGCTTCCCATTGAAGCCCGGGCCCAATTCAAGGTGTTGGTTATCACCTATAAAGCCCTAAACGGCTTGGGACCTGGTTATCTAAAGGAGCGCTTGTGTCCATATATGCCCGCCCGCCCCTTGAGATCGGCAGCAGAGGCCTTTCTCTGGGAACCCTCCGTGAAAGATATTAGGAGGGTGAGTACCCGGAGGAGGGCCTTCTCTGCGGTGGCGCCCCACCTATGGAATGTGCTCCCCAGAGAGGTCTGGCTGGCACTGTCGTTATTTGTTTTTCGGTGCCAGGCCAAATCCTTTTTATTTAAAAGTTATTTTAATTGTTAATTTATTGATTGTATTATTGGGTTTTTACGTACGTGCCGAGATGTTTCCAATTTTTAAGGCTAATTATATAATTGTTTGTTTATGCTGTAAGCTGCCCTGAGGCTTTTTGCGAATGGGGCGGCATAGAAATTGTTTAAATAAACAAACAAACAAATAAATAAATAAAAATAACTTGGCCATTAGAGGGACAGTTCTAATTACTTTAATTGCAGGAAGCTCACTGGACCCAGGAGGCTACACAGGAAACCGTAAAATCTGCATGTATGTATATGTACATATTCAAATTAAGTCTGGTGCTTCCAGAAAGAGAACTCCTTCTTCTGCTCCAGAAGCCAAAAGAAATTATCTTTCCCTTCTTTATTTATTTCCTGTGGTAAGAGAAAGACATGGAAGAAGAAGAAAACATGGGAGGGTGGAAGATCACATTGCCTCCAAAATTCCATGAATAAGGCAGGGCAACATTAGAATTAAAGCTCCAGTTGGGGAGCAAAGAAATATCTGAATGACTGCATAGCTGGCCTCTTACTCCAGTTCTGCACTGGGAAGCAGGCCATGTTCACATAACTGGTCATGAGTAGTGAGGTGGGTTTTCCAGAAAAAGTAAACCTGGATTTTTTTCCTGGAAAATTCCAGAGCTCTAAATCCTGCATTCTACCACTTCTTTGTAGTAGTTTCCGTCTATTTTTCAGGACAGTGTATATATGTTGTTGAGTGTTTCTGCATTCATCATGTAGTGTTGACAAATGTCCTGCTCACAATATTTATTTATTATTATTTTATTTATTAAAACATTTTTATGCCGCCCCATTCGCCGAAGCCTCAGGGCGGCTTACAGCAATACATTAAAAATAATTATAATATGAAATTACAATAAATATAAACATAAATTAAAAATACAAAAATACAATATAAAATAAGCCGCCCTGGCCAGATAAAATCTAGTAATACTAACAGTTAAAATGCCACTTAAATAAAAAGGTCTTCACTGCCTTTCTTCCTCCAGTCTTTTCACTGCAGTGGTGCCACATGCTAGTCTTCTCATGTCCTAGCATTATGACTAAGTTCTGAGTAACTACAAGCACTAGATGACTAATAAAAGTAAATACTTCTAGCTCAAGAGAAGAAGTCAGGCATTTCTCAGAGGAAAATGAAACAGGCAGTAATCACAGTCTTAGTTTCAGTTTCAATTTTCCTTCAGTTTGTTACTGAAGAATGTTAGCAATGGGGAACAATTACATGATGAATAAGTCTGGTCCATACCCAGACTGAAGCCAACTGCATTGTGCACACTACATTGTGTCACATCTTATATTTCAGTTCCCCCATGGGTAGAAACATAGAAACAAAGAAACAGGGTGAGCCAGAAGGGGTCTCCCAGGCCATCTAGTCTGACCCCTGACCCCAGCTAGCTACCATGACATGCCTACCATGTGAACACCCTGGAGCACTAGGGTTTCTCAGTGTTTGTCTTAGAAGAGCTTACAGAAGTCCACATCCTATATTTAGCGCATCTCATGTGGTTTATTGCAGTACAACAGCTCAGATGGTAATGGACAAGCAGACATACATGCTGTGAAAAATTTCCACAAAAAATCGAGATCTGCTGGAGAGGCCCTTCTCTGGGAACCCTCCATGAAAGAAATTAGGAGGGTAGGTACTCGGAGGAGGGCTTTCTCTGCGGTGGTGCCCAATCTATAGGATGCGCTCCCTAGAGAGGTCCGCCTGGCGCCATCGTTATTTGTTTTTCGGCGCCAGGCAAAGACCTTTCTATTTAAGTGTCATTTTAATTGTTAACAGCATTTGCTTATTTATCTGGCCAGGGCGACTTCTTTTATATGGTTATTTATCTTATATTGTTAGTTTTATATTGTTATTTTTGTATTATATTATGTTGTGAGCCGCCCCGAGGCTTTGGCGAATGGGGCGGCATAGAAATGTTTTAATAAATAAATAAATACCAGAAATACTTGTGTTCTGGAAATAATTCTCCCTCACATCACGGTTCATGAGGATTTGCATTCCGAGCAGATAGCTATGTGCCTTCTGGAAGCAGTCAAGGAAAAACCCTATGAACAGTTCCCTTATTTAAACATGTGGCCAGAATTAGCAATGGGTTGAAACTAATGCTGGCCATCCTCTAATGGGACAGGAAATGGTGGTTCAGTTCTCTGCATTCTCCCATACATTTCCATATGTGGACTGGGGTGAACAGTGTGGCACAGGGGCTGAAGGAGAAGGCAAACAAAAGAAAGTCCCACCCATGCACAGAAATCTATTCACGTACGATTGGATATAACTCCCTGACAATGTCTAGGTTCACATGTTGTAACAAGCAACTCTGTCTTGTTTCCATAGTGCCTGGTTTCTGTGCTAATGTGGCTTCCATTCTCCTTGCTCATCCTTGCTCACCCATGCTACACTTTAATCTCAGAATAAAATAGTTTTGAGAGTCTCAGGGCAACTCTAAAGCTAATAGTTGCTGTTAAAAGCTTGGAAAACATTTATAATAACATTTTGGGCAGTATCTATTGCCACCTACCCGCTAACAGGACCAACTGCTGCCTCAACAAGATGCTAGTTGTTCCTGTAGCAATAGGAAATGAACTGAACAGCTCATTTCTTGAACAGGGCAAGTCAATAGAGCTTCCATGGTCCTTTTCCCCTTCCATAAATTAATGCTTCTGCTGTACAAGAGCTGCAGCATCCAACAACAATCCTGGAAATGAACCAAAAAGGTCGTTAACAAAATGGGCCAAGTCAGTAGAACTACAGAACAGAATTCCAGCCACTTGTTCTGTTCCAGAAACAAGCGTTTCCACTAGTTTCAAGGGATCTGCAAGTGGAACAGAACTGGAAGAAGCTTAGCAGCAGTTTTCCAGACTGCTCAATATCATTAGTTGCATCAACATGGAAATTGCTCAGGCAAGAAGACAAATCTGTCTAGATTTCAAGGAAATCAGATGGCAAATGTTTCAGGTATTGCAGTTTCAATTTTTAAAAAATTGTTGGTGTCCAGAAGTATACATGCTTGTGAAAATTCAAGTCTGTCACTGAGATGAGCCTTTTGCTTGCTTTAAGTGATACGTTACTTTAATTATATGATATTTTCCATACCCCTGTGTTATTTATTTAGATTTATATCCTGCCCTTTTCCTTACAAAGAATTCAAAGAGGCTTGCAACATTCTCCTCCTGCCCCTCTCCATTCTATCCCCACAACAACAAGCCTGTTGGGTTCAAAGTCTGTGACTGGCACAGAGTCACCCAGTTGGCTCCATGGCTGAGCAGGGACTAGAACCCAGATCACCTGGGTCCCAGTCCTGTGCTCTTAACCACTACACTACACTGGCTGTCCGTTATTTAATGGAGGAAGATTAAGGTGAAGCTACTTCTGTGTGTTCAGTGGCTGCAGGAGCACAGTGGGTGTAATAGAATAATTGTCTGCAGGTCTTCTGAGGCATTAACCTTCTAAGGGCTTATTCTTAAATTGCATATAAGATGGAAATCCAGGGTTGCAATCCTATATGCACTTACCTGGGAGTAGGTCAAAGGGCATCAGGGCTTACCTCTGTGTAGACTTGTATAGGATTCCACTGTAACTGTCATCTTGTAAAATGGTCTTCAAACACTGCTAGGCTAGCTCCAGTTGTTTTCTCAGCCTTGCCTAAGTAAATATTTGCCTCATCTTCAACACACAGAAAGAAAATACATTTTGGGGGAAATGTGAATAAAGCCTTGGTTTGTGGGTCAACAGGGGCAGAGGTCAAAAGTGAGTTGCAAAGGAAATGCTAGGGCCTTAGTTTGAGAAAGCTAAGGGAAAGGGGTATATAGTTGAGTATATTCTGGAAGAAAATACATGAGTTTAGGTAGGGAGTCCTAAGAAGGGAACACACACACACACACACACACACACACACACACACACACGGATGCTCAATCCCTCTCCCTCTCCCTCATTTATCTGTATCCTTGAAAAAATTACAGCTATCTTGGGGCTTATTCTCTGGTGCCAGGCATGCCTCAGTGAAAATTGTTTCCAGCTTTTTTTTGGTAGCCCAGCCAGCAAATACAGATAATGAAGGTAGATTTTTAAAAACTCAAAGTGTAAGTTCCTGAAGTTGTAAGTGATCACGATATTGCTGGTATACCATCTTCACTGTTCATGCAGCACAGAATTTCTATGGGTTTTAAAGCATGTAAATTTGGAAAATCTCAACATTTATCTTAAACTTTTTATTCCAGAACAAAAAGTGGGGAAAGTGTGTATTAAAACACACATAAAATATTTGAGCTAAAATTGTGCACCATAACATGACAACCCATTTAAAGAAATAATATTGATTTATAATCTGTTTTACATTTATACTCAAAATTAACTGATGCTATGGATAAACAGAACATTCAGATAAGCTGCTGTTAAACCAACCTTCCTTTCTTCCTTCCTTTATATACTTGTGTCTTTGTTTTAAGTATGGCAGCCATGGCAGCCAAGCCAATATTTTCTTAAATCTTTAGGTATCCAGGTGATTTTATTTTCTTGTGCATCTTACTGCTGGAAATGCTACCTTGCTGACTAGTTGATATACCATAATTTCTTTCCTGTAAACAGGTTTCCACAAATGACATTTCAGGAAGTGGCTTCTTAGCACTATATGCAGTCAAGCATGAAAATTAAACTATTTGTGGTATATGCCCCAGGAGACCACACAAATCATGTGGTTTAGTCTGTTATTATCAGTGGAGTCAACAACAACAGCAAAATGAGAGAATTCCCTTTCACCTGCCCTAGTCAGCCACAAATTATTCAAAGATACCTGTGCACATTTTAAAAACTATTTTTAACAGTTTAATGCCAGACAACTTTAAAAAGAATGGCTTGGACTCAAGAAGCCGTGAGGAACAAAACGGTACTTTCAAGCAGATTCAAGACATATGTAGTCTTTCGAGGGACTAAGTACTCATCTTCATTCATTCTTGAGCAGAAGTTGCATATAGTTGGAAAATGGATAGAAAGATCCTTTGATTTCAGAACATACAGTGGAATTTGAATGTATTTCTAAATAGCTTGCTCTCTGCATATGTTCCTGAAAGCCAGATTCCAGCAGAACTCTTTACCAAAGCAAGGTTCAATTTTCCCTATTTTTTGCACAAAGAGATTTTCATGTGAAGTATAGTTGATGACTACTGACTCCATCATCTTTCCATAATCTTCATTTCAGTGCTGGGCTAGAGTTAACCATTAGTGTCCAAACAAGGAAAATACCAGGATGATGTCCTAACAGTGTGGAAGCTACCTGGTGATATCCCACAGAATTTCTTCTATGTGGGGCCAATGGGAGATGTGCAGACATTGCGCATTTTGGTATCTGATGAAGCCAATGCATATGTATGCACAGAAATGTTCACTAGCTGAATCACACATTGTAGATGACACTCCAATTAGGAATATGTCACAGCCATTTATAATTCATAAACTGCATATCATTTCCTGATAACTTTTCTCTGAATCACAGTCTCCTACTTCTTTCTGATGACCTCTAATTAATCTTTATATAATCATTTCTGGTTGGTCTGCTGCTTCTAATCTTGAATCCCATTATGCTTATAAATCACAGTGTTCTAAAACAAAAACAAAAAATAATAAAAAAAATTCCTCTCAGTACTTGCTTTTGACAGGACCATGCAGAAGGGGTTCCAGAGGATTAGAGCTCATGTCAGTCAGGGAGAGTTCGTCTGAGTTCATTTTTTAATTGTATCTTCCCCCTAGATGTGCAAAAGTACAAAGTAAAACCAATCATTACACCTATTCTGTATCACTATTATTTCTCTGATCTTGTCTTAAATGGATAAGACCAAACCTACTGAATTACAGAATGGCTCTCTCTTTTCCTCCCCCCTCCCTCCCTCCCTCCCTCCCTCCCCCCCCCCTCCCTCCCTCTCTCTCTCTCTCTCTCTCTTTCTTTCTTTCTTTCTTTCTTTCTTTCTTTCTTTTTTCTCAGTTCTACAAATCTTACACTTCGTGCGGCTTCTATTGCCAATACTGGTTAAAGCAAGGAAAGACCTGGCATCGTTTCATAACACCTTTAGGTTTTTACATGGATATAGCCTGAAGCAAATGCAGGTAACACCTTTCAGTTTTCTGGATCATATCCTTTAGATTACCATAATGCATTCCATGAAGCAGAAGCTCCAGTTAGATGCCACATTTTCTACCCATAATGCCTTACTGAAGGAAACAAAACAATGTAATTCATTTGTGAAGCGCTTGATGAATAAATTCTTATTATGTAGAATATTATTTTGATATTGAACACTGTTGTGACTTTGACCTTCTTGATTGCTTATATCTGTATCTACAGTTTTGCATAAAGTATTTGCTGGTGGATGTATTCCCTGAAAGTCATAGCTTTACCTTTTGGAATTTGGAGCTGCAAATTAATTGAACTTGAAGGGCTTGATGCTGCTTGTGGAAAATTGGGTGCAGGGTTTGCATTTGCCATCTTGCACGGGCATATAGATGTTCTAATAAATTATGCATCAGTGTAGTGTGTATATCATCAATGTCTTTCATTCCATTGTTTGTTCATTGATTGAATCAGTTTTTTTAACCAGAATTTCATTCTACTTATGTTCATTTGCATTAGCATTAATGCAATTAGTTAATGCAAATTAGCACTGATGCAAATGAGCACAAGTAGAATTAAATTCTGGTTTAAAAAACCTGATCTGATTCTGTCAATGAGTGGATAATGGAACAAAAGATGCCTGACAGTCTATGAAACACTGATGGAATAACTTTAACAAAATGCTGATTAGTTTGAATCTCCTTCCACAAGCACAGAAAGTGGGAAAGAATAGTCCACCTAATCTATAGGACTTGGGAAAAGCAAGTGCACTGTGGAATCTTCAGGTTCACTTCACCAAAACACACTAGAGAATGAAACAGTGCTATTCCTGCACTAATCTATAGGAAGGGGGAAGTATATGACAGAACTACGGCAAAAGGAAGTGATAATTTGTTTGATTAGAGTTACTTGTGTTCAGACATACCTAAATATTTCAGTCTTTGTACTTGAAGCCCTTACACCCTGCCCCCTGGATTCATGGTCTATTGGTGTCTAGTAACTCGGCAGCAAAGAGATGACATTATATTAAAGTTGAACACTTAAAGGCACTCTCTTCTTCTCATTACTTCTTATGTACCCCAAGTAGGTGTGCCTGGTACCCACTCTTTTTTCCTTCCAGCACCACAGAAAAACTTTTTTTTTCACCCAACATTTTAACAGTTAATAATTTTAATTCTTTTAAATTTTCTATTTTATCTATAACACATTTTAATGTTGGACCTTGCACTAATTTGAGTGATACTGTAATTGGCTTATTGTGGACCACTGTTGCTATTTTTGTTGTATTGATGTATTATTTGATTTTGATTTTAATGCATTGCTTCATTGTTTCTTTGCATATTTTTATTATGTGAACTTGCCCAGGGAGTCATCTTGACTCATGGGCAGTATAGAAAATAAATATGTCAGTCCCTGGAAAAGTTGCTCAGAAACATCAAGCAAAACAACCAAGAAAACCAAAGGTATAGAAAAGAGTCACCACTCCTATGTAAGGTTAACATAATGAAACCTGGAAACAGCTTTGTCACTTGCTTTTCATCTTTCCTAACTTTGTAAGGACAATTTTTGGGTCTGATTGAGGCAGGGCAACAGCAACATGTGGAATGAAGTCTTTGAACTCGGCTTGGAACAGTTTTGAATTGACACAGTTGAGTCAAGTCGATGACTTCATGTGCTTCTTATTGCCATTTCATTATATTGTAGTAATAAGGAACTTCACCTTTTTAAAAATGCTAAGCATACCTTCTGAATGTCTTAAAAATTGAATTGTTGAGGTTAAGATATACTGTGACGTTTAAATCTTCGGAAAAAGATAATTACACATACCATCTTAGTTGTTAATTATTGGGTGCCTGATCAAGGTACTGCAATGTCTCTGAAACCTCCGTAATTTATGAAGTGTGGTGCTGCCAGATATTGGAGAACAAGTTTAGGCACATTTTCAGCAGAAGGCCCCCCTAATATGGTCAATTGGACTTACAGAATGTTGAAGTATATGAAATATGTATAACAATAAGTGCTAAAGAAATAGGTGCTAAAAATAAGTGCTAAAGAAAGCTCTCCATAAGAACATGAAGTCCAGAATATAAAATTACCTACCTCCATCTTGAAACAAGAATAACCTGAACATACAATGTGCTTGAACTGGTGTGCATTACCAAAGATTAGGGATGGGACTGTAGCATTTAGAGCAGAGGTGGGCAGGAAATAGGTCTCACAATGTTTTGTATATCAATTGCCAGCATTTCTAGTTACTGGCTATGCTTATGTGACTGTTAGGTCAGAATTCATCTCTCTTGTATTCTGTGGACTTCCTCCCCACATTCGGCACTGGAAAGAAAGCAAACTGAGATGAGATCAAGTCTGCAAATGCTTGGGAATGCTAGCAGGTTCCTTGTGAAAAGAATATAAAGCACATGATTTTTTGTGCTAAATACACACATATATTGTGTGTATTTATATATTTTTGTGTATATATTATGTAATTTTTTGTGAAAGTATGCACTCCCCATAAAGCATGTGTGCAGAAGGACACCTCTGCTTGAATGTACTTCCTGCCAGACACCCATGCAAACTCTTGGGTTGAGACTGATTTCGGGAATGAAGTGAGCTGGGCTCTAGGGAGCTGAGCTGAGGCTGCTAGATTCCCACCCTCAAACTGCATTCTTCACTCATCCCTGCTCTAGGAGCTGAAGTGCCAACCATCTGGAGATCTACCTTCTGTCGATCCCTGAATCAGTGCATTCTTCAGCTCTGGATTAAGCATATAGACTGTAATAGTAGCATTCACAAATCTGATTCTATATGTCTTAGGAACAGAGCCTGCTAGTCTCAACCTGGTTATTTGTCTAGCTGATTCTCATATTGACAGCTCTGAGTAAAGAGTGTTAGATAAGAATTAGAAGTGTCATACTTCAAGAGATAACTTTTGTTCCGTTGTGTACTGTGATTGTTTGCTGTTTTCCAAGTTATATGTACTATAGTTGATGGGTTAAGACAGCCCCTTAAGGGAAAGCCTAATTTGTGTCCTGTTTTCTATGATGTTGCTCAGTCTCTGTGTTAGCAGTAAAATGCATCAGCAGTGCATAATATTAAATAATAAAGCCATTGAGCTGAAGATAAGGGTTATGAACCACTTTTTGCATCTCAGTACTTCAACCACCCTCAATCTGTATTATCTTCTTTTATTATCTTTTCAAGGCCGTGCATTCTTTGACTCTGCTTTATCTTCCCTTTCCACTATGGATGAAAGCCATTATGTGTGTCTGCTAGTTTGTCATTATAGCACATAGGAAAACAGGCAGGCATATTGAAAAATGATATGATCTACTATACATCACTTTTCCCCCTACAGCTGTGAGTCTCATTGAAAATATCAAGCTGTACCACAACCCTATTCAAATCTAGTGATGTATGAGAGTGCTGTTTATGCTCACAAATCTGCAAACATGTCCTGCTCACAGTCCTGAACATGAGCAAGAGTACCTTATCTCCAAAAATGTTTGCAATTTCCCATACCTTCTTTCATACTTGAAAATTGGGGATTTGAAAAAAAGGCACTTGAAAAAGAATGCATTTCCTCTAAATGTGTATTTGGGTTTACTCTTTTTAAATGCACATTTTTCTGATTCAAATATGCATTTTTCTGGCAAAACGATTTTTTTTTTAATGTAAGCCAGCATGTGAAATGAGCTGAGCTGAGCTTTAAAGCAGTATTCAGAGAATATTGGCAATTGTGAAAATTACATGTTTATCCATCCCTATTTACATTCTGATTTAAAACCCAGTATTTGGAAAAAAAATACACTCAAATCACTGGAGCCCCATTCCAAACAGCATATTGTTTACAATACAATTCAGAAGTTAGCCTCATTGAAGTCAGTGTGACTTACTCCTGAGTAAACATGCATCACATTGCAGCCTTAATACTGCTGTGGAGGCCTCTTTGAATTCAATGGAATACAACTATTGAAATGGAACCAGGAAGTCTGATACTCAGATTTCTGCTCAGCCATCAGACTTATTGGTAAAGTTTGGCAGGTCAATCTGCCTTAGCCCAACCCATCTGACTGGACTGTTATGGGGATGACATTACTGGGAGACCAGGCAGGTCACCTTGAGTTCCTTGGACCAAAGAAAGAGCTCCATTAATCTACATGGAGGATGGATAATGATCCCTCCAGGATAGGTTCTGAAGTCGTCTGGGTAAGAAAGGAGTGGGGAGCAGCCTTTCTCTTACTGCCCAATTTTGCCCTGACACCATGTTTACTGGGCTCCCAGAACAACAGTGGAGTGCAATCACTGTATTGGGTTGTGGTCAGAGCTTGAGCTCCCATCAGTCTCAAACAGTATGGCCAACAGTCAGGGTTGGTGGGAGCTGCTGCAGTCCAACAAATCAGGTTCTCTACTTTTACTGTAGGCAGTCTTCTCCAACCTGGTGGCCTTCAGAGGCATTTGGACCACAACTCCCAGAATTTCCATCTAGCATGTTTATTGACTGGGAATTCTGAATGTTGCATTCTAAACATGTCTGGAAGGCACAAACTTGGGGGAGACTGCTATAGGGAATGGAATAAGGAAGCTAGAGAGAGACTATATTCTACAGATAAAGCCAGTCAAGTATGTTTTGGGACCTGGTGGGGATAGATGGTGAGAAGGCTTAGATCTGAAGGCCTGGGTAAACTAGGTTATTTTCAACTTTTAAAAAAGTCATTTGGTTTATTGTAGAGTGGTTTGAGCAAGACTGGGTCAATGGTTCCATTTCTAACTCTTCTAAAAAGTCTGAGGAAGAAATCAGCAAAGAAAAGTTTTCTCAGGGTTGGGGTGGGGACTTGTAAACAAAGTGAACTTGAAGGAGGTTAGCCTGAGATGAGACTATGCAAGTCAAGAGTTGAAACAGAAGAATACACCAAATCTTCCATCAGTGTGTGCAAATGGTGAAAAATATTTGATAAAGGGAGAAGGTGAAGGTCAAGGAGAAGGAAAAAAGTTAACCTTTAGTACAGAGAAAGTTCATTGGCACAGTACTTATTTTACAGTCTTTTAGGCAATTAGAAACCATTGCATTATATGCATACATTACAGCACTGAGCAAGTTACTGTTCTACAGTTTCTGAGTATGGGATTATACAACATTTTCATACAGGAAACCATATGTTGACCTTCAAAAACATCTCTCAAGAGCCCTTTCTATTAGAAAGTGCTCCGAGGGGAGCCATTAAGGATAAGAATAACTACATAGTGCTCCATGGCCCAGCAGAGTCATAATCCAAGCATAGCTGCAAAGATTTCAGTACTTTGCACACAATTAAGACACATTTACATATCAGAATCAGTTGACCATTTGGTGCTTTTCTGCAGCAACAAAGTATGGGGATTTGCAGATTGTTTAAGAGAATATATTCTTGACCATTTTCTTGTATGCAAATGTAACTATATCTGAGTACAGGATATGAGATAACAGTAAACTGTATAGAAAAACTAGCTATCAAACCAGTGTAGAATCAAAATTAGTCAGGATTTTATATTTGCACTAATACCCTCAGCAGTTAACATTTCTGAGAATCTATTAAAATACCATCCTCCAGCCTGGTCATAAATAAATGCTGAATAGATTGTAGACACAGACCCCAAAGTTTTGACATGGTACAAAGGGGCCATTCATCTCTTTGTATCAATGCTGTAGTCTCAAACCAGCTCTTCCTTCTGGTGTATGGACAGGAAACCATCAGGATTGACAGAACCTTCTGCAAAAGATCTCTTAGTGAGCAGGGCCACACTGGATGATGCATGATATAACAGGCATGCATTTCACACATACTTTTGACAATTTCAATAGCACTGTGGCAATGATTGGAATTGGGGCCCTTCCCCATTCAATGTGCCTGCGCTGCCTCTTCAAAGGCTTCCAAGGAAAGTTTTCAGTGGGAGGAAAGTACTGCTAAGTTTTATTTCATTTCTTTTTTAGCTTTGCAAACCATCCAAGTAGTAAATACCCTCATGGTGGTTCACAACCATAAAACCAAGCAGCAGCAACAAAGTAACGACATCACAACAGTAGAAGTATCAAAATAATTAAATAAACTTGGGAAAAAAACACCAAGGAGCCATCTGTACAAATAATAATCAAACAGTAATTATTTGATTAGACAGTGGGGAAACCTGATGCTCTGTGATTGGTCTGCTCACTTCACCCATTGTTTCTTGACTAGGTCAAGGAAACTCTTCTCCATCACTTCTTCCTCCAGTGATGAAGTATCTACCTTCCTTGCTGGTCCTTATGCTTTGCCTGAGAATCTCCACTGAGTAACCTTGAAAGGGCCAAAGCATCTGCCTCCCTTTGCCCTTCTGAGCAGACTGGCATGTGCAAAAGCTGGGGCTACTCCGTGCAGTGGGAAAAGAATTCTTCTTACCACCACCACAAAGCAGGCTGAGTGATGGCTTCCAACCTCTCTTCAGTCAGATTCAGCATGCTGTTCCTCCACCTGTGCTCAAGCTGCCTTCCCCTTTGCTTCTCAGCCTCATAATATACCATGGTGTGAAACAAAGATGTATGAGGAGTCAGGTTTTGGGCTGGGAATCTGTTGGCTTTCTGGACTTGACTCTCCAGACGTTGGTTCTCTTGGATGTGATAGTCTGAGTCCTTGGTGAGTATGCCCAGCTTGGTGAGAACTGATCTCCAAGAACTATTCCCATTCTTGCACACCAGCTTCCCTCTTGCGCACCCTGTTCAGCAGTCTTTGTGCCACTGCACGTTACAAGGAAGAAGGCTGTTTATGCAGTGCTTGCCAGGCATATGGAAGAATATTGCTAGTTGTGTAACCTTCATTCCACGACTGCTCACAGAACTTCCTCTTGGCTCAGTTTGCACAAAAGGAAGTCCACAAATGCAAGAAGGGTGAATTCCACACAGTTTTGATACATCTCTAGTGTGAAACCAGGTTGGACAAAGGGAAGGATGCATTCAGGAATGATCATGTCAACTGCTCTGCTCACTTCCAAAGGACATCAAAGCTGTCACAGAAGCCCCAGCCATATCAGCAGGAAAATCCTCAGAGTTTTCAGGATCCCATCAGGTTCCATCTTTCACTAGGTGTGGACTATTCTACAAGGTCTCCCACTCTTGCAGAGGGAGAATGGAACCAGAAATCTAAACCTCAGTAGAAGCCATTCTAGCCATGAGAATGAGTTCAGTGTAAAGTCCTTCACTTTACAGTTCAGATGCACACTTTCAAAATCTGTCCCCCCAGGAGCCATAGACTACCTCTCAAGCTCAACCTGGCCCTGCAAATGTTTGCAGATCCCCAGCTGCACAACTGGCAACCTTCCCTCTCCAGTACTGCTGGCAGTAGTGGGCTGGGAAGAAGGTCAGTCATCGTAAATGGTGCCTGGTATTCCCAACCCCAAGTGAATTCCTCATACATCCCTACTCCACTTCCAGATCCCCATCCTCCTGACTGATGGTGAAAGTATGTCTTGCCACATGTATTGGTCTAATTCCATCCTTTGGGGAGGTTGGGGAATCCTTAGGTACAGATTTGGGGGCATGTAGGAGCCTCTGTGAGGGATGAGATGAAGGGGAAGTCTGCTTTCTTGGCATTGGATTTCATCTATATATTTTATCTTGCTTTCTTGTCTTTCTAAGTAGCTCAAACAAATAAAAAAGGAGAGCTGTCATCAGTCTAATACACCAAGGAGTAAGAAATGCAAGGGAAGAAAAGGGGAGGGCAAAAGCAGAGGAAGATGGAGATCACTTCTCCAAGGCTAGAACTGAATGGTATTCTATAAGTTTTCTATTCATCCACCCAATTTTTTAGAACCACACCTGATCCCATACAAACCAATTCACATTTGTGCTAGGATCATCATCTTGAAAAGCTTTGAATATTGAAACTTTCTGAGTTCAACTGTGCACCTTAAAATAATTGGAAGAATTCATTATTGTTTTAATCTTATCAGCACAATTGCAATGATTTGCATTTTCAATTTCTTCTCAGCATTCATGAACCATAAACAAATTTGTGAAGTCTTCTGTGTTAAATATGCTCCTCTTGACCAGCAGCTCACAAACCCAGTTTTACTGTATTCCCTTCAGATTAGCTTTCTGTCAGGGTTCAGTGCCTTTGCCATTCAGCTACAATCGACAGGACTAAAATGGCATTATCTATTAAACAGACATATTCTAGGGCAAATTGCATCATGACGCAGAGTTATAAAACACACAATATATTTTATGTCAGCAACTTTTAATATTGTGGCATTATGAATGGCCATCCATCACAGAAACTGAACTGTGCAAGGGAAAATCCTGAAGCTTTGAAGTATAATAGTATATCAGGCTAAATGTGAACAAAATGGTTTCTCTCTTCATTGTTTCATGAGCTAGATTTATTTTCTGGTGTGTCCAAATGACACCAAAGTTGCAAAGATGAAATCTAAAAAGGAAACATTACCTTTTGGCCTAAATTCTGAACACACATAACCTGGTGACATTTGATATTTGCTACAGAGCTCTGATGACTTTATGTTGTTTTATGAGGAAACACATCCACTATGTTTTATTCACAACTGTAGCATTATCAATGGCAGGATTCTGTGCAAAAGGAAAGAGAATTTGGTTCATAGTTGGAACCAAACTATGAAAACAAAAATATACTGAATTTTTCAACAAGGTGAGCATTTCATGTTCTATTCATTTCATGCTCTAAAATAACTCAATAGTTCTTTAACAAAATACATTACAACAGTATTCCCAACTTGGTGCATTCCAGATAGTTTTGCGTTACCAATACTATTGAATTAAAATACTGAAATACACTTATCTATTTCAGTATAAGCCCTATTCAGCTAATAGGATTTTTGGCTACATAAGGATGTGGAAGATTTCAAACTTAGATTTTCCTGGTGAACAAATTTTAATCAATACTCCCCCTTTTTTAAAGTATTATTTATTTCAAGGAGATAAAGAGATATGCAATATCTTGATTTTTCCAGCTGTTATACCTTCATGGAACCATCCTCCTCTTTCAAAGGAGGAGCTAGGTCTCAAAGATGAAGATCACCCTAGACTAACCCATGTTGGAAGACTAGAAGAAACCTGGACCCTTGAAGGAGATGGCTAGAGATCTCTGTCCCTGCAAGTGGTTGGAACTCCACCTCTGAGACAAAGACTGAGCACCCTCCTGGTCACCTCAGAAGGCAGAACATTAGGCACCTTTGAGAAGATGTGCTCAATTACAGATGAGGACTTCTCAAAGGGGAGGACTCATTTGTGACTTTTTCCAGAAACAAATGGAAATGTATTCCTGGAAGAGCCCCAGGAAAATTGAGCTATATAAGCCTTTCATTTCAGCCAAACCACTCAATATGTTTTCATCAGCTCCAGTGCCCTGAATCCCTTACCTTGCCTTGTGATTGAACATTCATTCTGCTGATCCTTCAAGACCTGCTTGACTGTCTTCTTGAACCATGTATTGTATCATCCATGTTCTTACTTTGACTGTGCCTCTAGTTTCTTTGCTGGGAACTTCTACTTGCCTGATCATACTCTACTTGACCATTTTCCTGCTTAACTGACTAGCCTGGCTTAGAGATTTACCCAATCTTCACGGGACACCAACCCATTGGATTAGATATTCATTTATTTACAGTGAAGTATCCTGCAGTCATTTAGTGATAGGCTCAAACTGACAACTTTCAAGAATGTCAAAAATTCTATAAATGATGCCACCATCTTGAATGTCAAAAGTCCTAAGGGCCAAGGACAATAAAGATTCCATGGCACATAGATTTCAATAATACTGCTGCTCTCATCAGTTTATGCATGACACCTGAAGAAGTCTCTTGTGTTTACTGTTCATTTCCACCTCTCCTTGCTTTGCTTACAAATCTGCCAACTAAGAGCTTATCTGCAGTCTTTTCCATTTGTTATTCAGCTTTGTTGTGTGCCTCCTCTGTGTAGCAGTCGGCAAAAATATTTGCTCATTTGACCTAACAAAACACCCTGCTGCTTGGAAGACATAAAGAGGATTTTGTGTAACTACTCATGACAAATTATGTTGTACAGTAATCTCCTAGCAAAACTCATTACTCCTGCCACCTTAAACAAGGGGTCAATTGAATTAAGCCAAAGTAGAAAAAGAAACAGGCATTTTAAAAAGTATTCTTGTATGGAGTATGTGCATTGGAGCAGTGGGTAAGGAGACAGGCAGAATTTAGAAATACGCCACACCTTTGCACACAGACATCTCACTGACACATTTCACATAGAGATTCTCTTAAATGTCAAGCAATAAATCCTGATTACTTACTTCTGGAGATTAGAATGCTTTTTCTTTTCCTTTTGTCAAGGATTTGCTAGGATTTGGACAAACATTATTCCCACATTTAGCACAGAGGTGAGAACATTTTTCTTTGTCAAGGACCACTTTCTCTAGGCAGTCATTTTTCAGGGGCTGAAAACTGGAAAAAACTGGCACTGAAGCTCCGGGGGGTAGGCTCACCACTTTCTTCTCTGTTTCTGATATCTCTTCTTTTCTCTCTCCTTTCCTCTCCCAGTCCCTCCCTCTCTTTTCCTGATCACTGGACTGCTGGGTGACAGACAGACCAATCTGAACTGATCGCTTGCAGAGGACTTTTGAAGTTACAGCAAGGGCCACATGAAATTAGATTGGACTACATGCATCCATAGAGCTGTGAGTTCTCCATTCATGCCTTGGGTAACTAGAATTAAAGGACAGTTTCTCCCAGAACACTGCTCCTCAAGACAATGAGGGAAATCAGCCAGTGATTTTGATTATTCATACTTATTGTGAGGATCAGAACAAGTTGTTCATGGAAGGCTGGGCTCTTTATCTCAACAGGGCTATAGGCTGGCAATGTGGTCAACAGTCCAGGGTCAGAAACAGGGCAGTAGCAGTGCAATATAGTACGAGAGAGAGAGAGAGAGAGAGAGAGAGAGAGAGAGAGAGAGAGAGAGAGCACAGTCCAGAAACAATCCAATGGTCAAAGCCAGGGAAGCAGTCACATAAAGGTGGTCAAGGTAGAGCAGGGAGGCCACCAGGCCAGACAAGAGTGGGCTGGAAGCAACAGAAGCAGGCAGAGACATACAGGAGCAGAACACAAGCAGACTGGACCATGCAGGATCAAGCAGTGACAAAGGGTCAAGGCCCAAGGCAGGGTGCTACAGAGGCCCAAGCACAGGAAAAAGTTGCACTGCTGTAGCAGAGAGCAGCATGGAGGGGCATTTGACGTTGGCTTCCCTGCTGCACCGCATCATTGCCTCTCAGCTGTTCCCTGCAAGTGCCTGTAAAGGTGTTCCGGGTCCTGCAGACACTTGGACAGGCCTTGGTCCGGACACTAGCCAGGTCCTAGTCCTGACATTCAGTGTCATCCACATTGAGCAGAGAAAAGAAAAACAAACAGCTGGACAGCATGGTTGAATGGACTGAGCATCCAATATCCAAATGAGGGAAGAAAGGGGGAAAATCTCTGCCTGCATCTATCTGGCCACACAGTATCTATCTGGCCATACACACATATCTGGCTAGATAACAAAAGCAGCAGTTTCATAACAGATCATCCTTGAGCAGTATCCAACTCTTCCACTCCAGTAGCCTTGTGCTACCAGATACTGGGTTTCAAACCCTGTGCCAGAGGAGAGTCTAGCTCAAGTCAGGTTTGAACAGGCTGAGTTGCACAAGCCTAACTCTTGTGAAGCTAGCTTCACAACAAGTTCAACAATGAAAAGTTTTGGTAGTGTCCTGCTAGTGCTGTTGAAGCTTGAAGAATGACATTGCTGAATGCTGTCTCTTGTGAATGGCCAAAACAAAGCAGGAAGTTCTTACAATAGCTATAAGTCTTTAATGATCCAATGGCACTTTCTATTTTTGTTTTGCTGGTGACGATCCACATCTGGGCTGCGTGGGGGTTCCCTAACTATTGCTCAGAAGAGAAATTGGGAATCTTGCACTTTTGAAAAATATCAGACTGTCAGTTCTGATGCCTTGATTCTCACTCTATCTACTGCTTTGATTTAAGAGGCACCAAATCTGTTCCAGTCTGCCCCAGCCTGACCTATTGAAATCTTTTGTGTGAGTGAGCTGGTACTTTAATCCCTATACAATTCTACTGTTTGGAGTTTCTTTTTGACACTGCCAACCACAACACCAATTAGTGTCAATTTTTGTTGCCTTTGCAGTGTGGCTGTTTGTCCTTTGGGAACTGGATTGATCTAAAAGAAGTCAAAAGCTTATCAGGTAAAAACATTGTTATATTTTGGTCTACAGTGCTAACCCTACCAAATTGGTAGCTTAGCAGCAAAAGGTCTCAGCATCACATTGCTGATCAGGTAAGTTGTCCAGGTATCAAGGAGGTGAAACTATCTACAAATGTCTGCTAAATGTAACCACAAAAAGGGTTGTTTCAAGGCATAGGTTTAATGGAAAGTAACATTCATGAATAAAATGCATGAATTCAAAATGAAATATCCATATCTAGGTTGGAGCCAAATCATGAAGTTCAATGTCCTATGCAAAGTCTTGCTTTGTTCTGATACATCCTGAGATGACCCCATGTAAACTATCCATAGCCACTGCGGACATTAAAATATTGTGAGGAATTCCCCCCCACCAAACCTTCTGCACACATACCCAGAATAAGATTAAATAGCATAATGGCGGTGAACTGTCTGTGACTTTACGCAAATTTCTGCATACCTTATGAAAAAGGGCTCCTGTGTAGACTTGATGGTCTCCCTGCCAGAATTCAGCTGATGTTAGAGGCCACAATAACTTCTGGCTACTTCTTTTGCACTTTATATTTGGGAGTATACAGTATGGTACATTTGAGGCAAAACATACTAATTCCTTTTGAATTTTTTGGCTATTTTCTAGCAGTAAACAATAAATTAATGAATAGACGGTTTTTTAAAGAGCAGCATTCCCAGGCTCCCTGCAGCTCTGCTTCAGGAAGCTGCTGAAGGCTTTAGAGCAGGGCTGTGCAACCGTGAGAGAGCCAGCGGCTATTTTTGCTTTCCCAAGCCCTGAATTCTCCTATGGGCCGCACTCCTGCAGCTGCCACCAGTGCTCTGGTGGAGGAAGCAAAAGCAGCACAGATTGGCTGCTCATTTCAGAGGCAACCTGCCACAGAATATGGGTCTGGCTTACTTAGTTGAGAGACAAGGCGATGGACAACGTAGCATTCTGTATCACTGGTTTTCAGTGGTGGATTGGGGGGTTTTATTGCTGCCACCACCAATTTTGGTGGTGGGGCAACACTGAGAGGGAATAGCAGAGGCATGTGGGTCCTTCAGCTGCATGTTGCCCACACCTGCTTTACAGCCACGCAGTTGCCACTGAAAATATAAGACACATTTTTCTTAAAGGAAGCAACAGGCTGTTTCACTCATTACTGTGCTCAGTTGCAATTTGAGTGGCTGTCATGAATAGACATAACGCGCCTGTTTATATGTGTTTGCCACACGTTTCCCTCTCTTAGTGCTGCCTCACACATTACATTTTTTTCCACATGTGTACACACTGGGAACAATATATGTACATGCTGGGAACAATAGATGACAAAAGAAGGAGGGGGCGGCAGAGGATGAGGTGGCTAGACGGAGTCAGTGAAGCAGTTGGTGTGAGCTTGAGTGGACTCTGGGGGATGGTGAAGGACAGGAAGGCCTGGAGGATTGTTGTCCATGGGGTTGCGGTGGGTCGGACACGACTTCGCAAGTAACAACAACATACTGGTGAACACTATCATAGCACAGGATCATGTAACTCAGTTTTTTCTTGGTATATTTTCATCTGAAGCTTGCGTGCACAGCCTGTGACCTACCTGATCGCTCTTTATGTGCAATGGTTTTTGTTAATGCCACCATATGTCTCTGTAAGAAAGTCATGGATATATAGAATGACCTTGTAACTGGTGTGCTTATGGATCTGCTGAAAAGTATGGGAAAACATAATTGGAAACATTCCTTAAATTCAGTGGGAACAAGGTGATGGAGTAGAACTTCAAGCATTCTAAATAATTTCCCCATTTATGTTAAATAAATTTATCACACATTTATTTATACAGAAATAAATTTATCCTTTCTTGATGAAATTACACTACAATAAAATTACAAGATTGCATTTATGCAATCTTTAGATTTTGTGTTTTAGAAAAAGCAAGATATGAAAATATTGTCACAGCATACTCTTACATTGCAGAGTTGCTTTGCTTTCCATTTAACCACTTCCTGATCTGATTCTTTTTCCAGAACATATTAAAATATTATGTAATTTGATCTATTTTTGAGGTATGAACACATTTCTACCAAGGAAACACACACTTAGGCCTGATCTAGTCAAGCTAAAGCTCTTTTAAACCTTACTGACTGAAATGGAAGCCTTATAGAGCAATCCAGTGTGATTCCCCATAACCGTCTGAACTCAGAGAACAGAAGGACCTCTCACCCTGCAAGAGACTTAGTCGCTTTGGGTCATCTAGGCCTTTTGTCCTGGAGCATGAGGAGCAGAGTCTGAGTCTTGGCTAGGTTGTCATGCATGCTGGCAGTACCTACCTTCTCCTCTTACCACCTGCCTGAATGCGCACACAACATCAGAGCATTTCTGAGGACAGAGCCAGGACTCCAACTCCTCCTATGTCCATCTAGAGTCTGTCTAGTAGTCCTAAGATGTACCCTTTGGTAAATAATGTGACATGTAACTAAATTCTATGTCAAATTCATGCTGAATGCATGGATTCTTCAAATAAGTATTTGTCAAGTCACTTTCAATTTAATCTATTACTTAAATCCTGTAAATAAGGAATGGACTGACCAAACCAATAGATAAGAACCAACAGAACTGGTCTGTTGCGCTCCAAGGAGTGACTGATTCTTCATGCAAGGGGGCTTTCATGCTTCTAAGAATAAGCCCCCAAACAAGGGGAACAACATGCTAGCCTGTCCCTACTTCTAGATAGGAATAGGCCAGCAGGGCATGTTTCTGTGAGCTACACTGACTGTTTCACCCTGAAATGAGTGTTTCCACTTTTAGAAAATGACCAGCCCACCCATGAGCAGTCACTCTCACGAGTGCAGAAGCACAACAGGATGCTACCCGTGTCCTTGTGCAGCTCAGCCATTAAATAAGAAATTATGGAAATATAGCTGAAATAAAGCAGTGGCCCTTGAATCTTGTGGAATTCTATGACAATGTTTTGAGGTGGCTAGATGAAGGGGATGCAGTGGACGTGGTTTACCTGGATTTCAGCAAGGCCTGTGACAAAGTGCCCCATGGTATCCTGGTTGAAAAATTGAGGAGTTTTGGGATATACCAATGGATTAGGGCATGGCTGATGAACCAAAAGCAGAGGGTAACTATTGGTGGGAAATCATTGGGTGACAGTTGGCGACATGTGGGGTCCCCCAGGGCTCTATCTTGGGGTCCATCCTGTTCAGTCTTTTCATCAATGACCTGGAAGATGGGGTGACAAGTCTACTGATCAAATTTGCAGACGATACTAAAATGGTTCAGTGGCTATAACTGAGGAGCAGGTACTTGGATCCAAAAGGATCTGGACAGACTATGGAAGTGGGCCAGAGGCAACAGGATGGTGTTCGATGTGGATAAGTGCAAGGTCTTGCACTTGGGACATAGGAATGGGTGTCTTAAGTACAGGTTAGGGGACAAGTGGCTGGAGAGCAGCACTTGTGAAAGGGACCTCGGGGTACTGGTTGACTGCAGGCTAAACATGAGCCAGCAGTGTGATGCGGTGGTCAAGAGGGCGAACGCCACCCTTGGTTGCATAGCCAGAAGTGTGGCTTCTAGATGGAGAGAAGTATTACTGCCACTCTATATGACTCCAGTGCACCTGCAACTGGAGTATTGTGTTAGTTCTGGACCCCTCATTACAAGAGGAATATAGCAAGGTTGGAATCAATGCAGAGAAGGGCCACAAGGATGGTGACTGGTTTGCAGGTTTGTTTGGTTTGTTTGTCATATGAGGAAAGACTGAGGGAGCTGGGTCTTTCCAGCCTTGAGAAGAAGAGGTTCAGAGGGCACCTGTTAGTGACATACAGGTAAGTGAGGCAGTGTCACGAAGAGGTGGGTCATGACCGTTTCTCCCCTGCAGTGGAAGGCAGGACACATTCAAATGGAGAAAAGCTCAGAGAACCAATATTCAAGGTGGATGCCAGGAAATACTTCCTGATGGTTAGGACCCCTAGGGCATGGAATGGGCTTCCAGGGAAGGTAGTTGAAGCCCCATAGGTGAGGGTGTTTAAGGATGGACATGTCCATGGTAGGCATGTCATGATCGGAGCTGGCTAGAGCTGGGAGTCAGAATAGATGGCCTGGGAGGCCTCTTCAGACTCGCTCTGTTTCTATGTTTCACTGTAACAAGTGGTCAGCAAACTAGAGACAGACCCATATGAGAATGCGTCCACACACCAGGGAGTGAAGTCACAGTGTGCATGCAAACCACATTTACCACTGATGGGGTTCCTGATAATGAATACAGCACAAAATCCATCATCTTGAAAATGAGATCTTATCTCATGCATAAATGTAATTCCTGAACAAGAAGGAGGAGTTGGAAAGGTAAGGAGCACAAAATGGCTCTTTTTAAACATACAGTAAGCTTATGTGCATCTCCAGTGGTGTGAAGGAGTGAAGATTTAAAGGCAGGAATTCACAGCTCCTCCTGCCCTGCACAAAGAATCATGGAGGAGGAGAAGGTGGTGGGGAGAAAAGAGAGGGAGGCTAGGGAAATGCCTGCCTGATGAACCTCCCTGCAGCCTCTCATGGAACTAGCGCCCCATGTGCCTGAAGCCAGTGCAGCCCCCTCCCCAGGAGTAAGTACCATGAAAAACTATGTGATTTGCTTCTAAGCAGGCATGTGTATCAGATAATTGTTCCTTGAGGCAAGAAAATAAAAAGGACAAAGGAGACAATTAAGAAGATTTGGAAAGACAGTCTGACCTTTATTTTTTGAAAAGCTGGGGAAGAAGAAGCACCATTGCAGTCACTTTCCAGTTTACTAGACAAGGCAGAGACAGCAAATGGGATCGGAGAATATGCTCAACCACACTCAGAAGTTGAATGTGGGTTGCTGTTCAACCATGGGCTGGTGTTGAAACATGATGTTGTCTGAACCCAGACAACAACCTGTGTTTGTTAACCATGAATAACCCACAATGAGAACTCGATAGTTTGTTGCTAGATTATGAACCATGAGTTTGGGGTTAAAAAGCCATGCTTGTCCAGACATGATAGAATACTTGAACTGTGAGTCTTGGTTGAAACTTCATCCACACCCAAACCTTACCTAGCTCTTAAGTGAGGTTTATTGTGTTGTCTGAACCCAGCCACAGAGAGATGGGAGCGTGGAGAAAGAAGTGGGAAAACAACTGAAAGCTGATTGGGCTTGCATTCTCTTCAAAACTTCTGCTACGTTTTCAAGGCTACCACAAGAAGACTTTCTTACCCAGCACTTGGATAAGTTTGAAAGGTTTCTGTGGTTCACAAATTCATACCCTTTCAGGTGTGCAATAACAAATGCTTTTTCATTTTTTAAAATCATGGTCTTGCTTCTGCTACCATGCCAAAGCTACTCCTTCCCCCAGTGTAATACCACAAGTTTAGCATACATGGAAAAAATGCAACTTGCAAAACTGTTATAATATAACTGGTCTGAAGGGATATGAATACGATAGCAGAAATAGACTGAGGACATCAGTTTGGTCTGTGTGTAATGTCACACAGCAGTAAGCCAGACATTACGTCTGTAAAAATCCCTAATGTCAACCTGACTTGACAACATAACTAAAAATAAGAAGTAGATCAAATCTGAAGATTGAAGGTTTTTAAAAGCCTGGATAATAAACATAAAATATTGATTGATTTATGGATCATCTACTTTGACTGCTTTTCCCCTTTCAGGCCAAGCAGTCACAAGCTGCCTCTCAACATGCTAAAACCATGCTGATCATCACAACATAGCACAGAAAACACATTAAAACATTTTCCCAAGCAGTAACAACCAACACATCAACAGTACAATACTATGCTGATCTATTCAGACAGTGAGTTTAGGAAAGTATGTATAGGATTGCAGTCTAAGACAGCAGTTCAGAGGTCCTACATGTATCAAGCTTTACTTAGATCTTTGGGTTGCAGTGGGGTCAAACTGCATTTTATGTTAGTTGCCTAATGTGTAACTGAGGCTTATCTTTCTTGTTTGGGTCCTAATTTGGATCAGGACTCATGTACACACACACACACACAAGCAAAAAATTAATGCTTAATGTGGTCAACAAATTCAGAGCTCAAATTAATGTTCTGTTCCCATCCCCACCTTATGATCCCTACTTGCTTAAATATCAGAATAACTCACACAAATGACAAGCTAAACAACTTTCCTCCCAAATGTTTCCTTTCTTGAAAAAGCTCAGGTCCCCAACTGCAAAAGATGGACAGTTTTCTTTATAGCTCTAGATTGGCTCACGCAATACAAATTTAATCAGCCAGCTAGAAGCACCCAAGAGTTTCCCTTATTTGATTTAAATAATTAGAAAACACCCCCCCCCCAACATATTCAGGTCATAAAGTAGACTTGGTGGTGGAGAGGGAGGAGAGAGGAAAATCAACTCTTCAGTCTAGCAAGCAAGCAATACCATTGCTAATATACTAATCATTACATGTGCTTTTAAGGTTATGCTTACTCTATTGGCATCTGTCCTTTTATCCACATCTGTAAATCTATTATGTTTAAGTCCATTCAACTTTTAGAGATGCAAACATGAGGCATGCCTTAGAGAATCTGTGTGTGTGCAGAGATTTCATTTCACAATTAAGCCTTACCTCTCTCAAAAGCATTTTCAGTGTTGATTCTCTGCTGTGTTTAGGCAGTGCTAATTCTGTTCTCCATTTGAAAATGCTTTTTCTTTAAAGGTCTGCAAAATATCACCATGCAACAAGATCCAATGGGGCATCGAACCCCTGTCAATGTCATTCCATAAGTAAGACCTTCCACTTGCTCCATGGAGATTTAGCTTTTCCAGGAGCAACCAGAAACAAGTGGAAGTGCTCATTTTTGGAATGTGGCACATCAGCAGTGTTTATATAAGGCACTGCTAACCTGTCCTCATCAAGACATAACTATTTCCTTTCATGTTGGGGCTTGCCACACAAGGCATGAAATAGCTGTGGCACAAGCAGTGGAATCTGCTTGTGCAATGGAAGTGACACAAGGATCTGCTTGTGCAACAGCCCTGTTGGATACAGCCTCCTGTGTGTGCTTGTGCATGTGTACCTACCAATATACCCAGTGCAAAAACCAAAGGGGAGACCCTACACTTCCTAATGAGGACATTGCATGCTCAGTGGTTACAGAAAGTTGTCCATCTGTTAGGAAATGGAAAACCAGAAATTAAAGTAAATTAAATAATTAAATGAAATGACGAAATGAAATGAAATGAAATGAAGTATTTCAAGAGGAGTAGGGGGAGAGAGAGGAAGAGGAGGTGGCAGCACTGGTGTTGGTGGCATGATTGGCTAACTGGAACCCTGAATGAGAGCACTCTACATTGCAAGATAGAAAAAAATGCTGGGCATAAGTAATCTGGAGCCATACCAAATCCTTCTCTTCCCATGTGTACTTTTCCTATGCATGGAATTCCTCCTGCTAACCCTATCATTGCACCAGCATATCTTCTGGGCATTGAGAATGGCTCTGAACCAACCAGCCTAACACCTCCATCAGCTTAAAGACAATACAGCAGCCAGAGAACGTACTCATCAGAATGCCTGTGAGCATGCTGTATTTTGGGAGAAAAACCAATTTGTGCATAGAGGCCTGTCTCAAATTATTATGATAATCATTTTATATGTTATTCCAATTTGAAATTTGTTTTTCAACCAGAAAATATATTCTTCACTACCAGTTTTTCAAGATCCCTGACATGCAGATCACAGTCTTCCTAGCGTGAATAATGTCACTAGATTCCAGCTGCAGAAGAAAAAAAAAATGTTAAAATACTCATGTCTTCATTCATTTACCAAGTACAGCCAAGTACAGCAATGGTCTATAAATGTTAATCCTGAAAATGTTCAGGATGCCATCTTTTGGTTCTGATTTATTCTCTCCAAAAATAAAAAGTATATGTATTAGAAACCCACATTCTCTCATTAAGGTGGATTATTGCTAGAATAATTCTCATAGCAAGCGCCTCTAATGAAATTACAGGCTTTGATTGAGAAACTATCTAACATTTTTCATTGGAAAGGTATTCTGCATTGTTGATCTGCTAAAAACATTGTCTTATTTAACAAGAACAAGAACAACAACACTTCAAATGAAAAAAGGGAATTATGCAAAATCCTTAGCTTGTCGTAGTGGTTTAATCATGTTTAGTTGTAAATCATGATAATAAAAATTCAATAACAATATGAATCAAGTTAGGGAAACAGTTTCTGTTAAATGCTTATTCTTCATTTAAAAATCTGTATAAGTTCCTTGCAACCATCTGGGAGGTTAACAAAAGTTAAAATTCAACAAACATGAAAAAGACACTTACGTTAATTTAAAAAATAAAACAGAATAAAACCATAACATCAATTGCAATGGCTATGATTCAACATAGAGGCATGATAGTGGTACAGAATAAAATAGAATATCTTTTTAAAAAGTTAAACTATCAAAATAATGGGAAAATTAAAAAAGGTCTTTACCTGGCACCAAAAAGAATACAAAGTAGGTGCCTAGTGCACCTTTTTGGGGAATTCATTCCAAAACCAGATGCCACAACCAAAAAGGCCCTTCTCCTCATAGCTAAATCCTTTGGAAGGTGCTCCCAGACAAGGACCTGCAAATATGTCCTCAGATTCTCAATAGGTATGCATGTGAGGAGGTGATCCTTCAGAAAACCTGGCCCCAAGCCATTTAGGGTTTTGAATATTAGTACAAGCGCTTTGAATCCATCCCAGACTTTAATTGGCAGTCAGTGTACCTAAAAGAGGACTGAAGTAATGTGTTCTTGCGAGCCAGTTCCTTGCTCCCCTCTTTTGGATCAGCTGAAGTTTCCAGACCATTTTCAAAGTCAACAGTGCATTACAGTGATACAAATGATAGCTTTCCAGAGCATAGATAGCTGTAGCTAAACTCTTTCTCTCCAGATAGGTTGCAGATGGTGTATCAGTTTAAGTTGATAAAAGGCGCCCCATGCCACAGAGTCTACTTGTGCCTCCAGGGGCAACTCTGGGTCCAGAGATACCCCCAAAACATGAACCTTGCTCTTAAGGGGGAGTGCCATCCCATCTAGAACTGGTTGAATATCACCCAAATGAACAGATGGGCCATCCATTAATGGCTCCTCTGCCTTGTCCAGACTGAGTCTCAGTTTGTTGCCCTCATCCAATCCACTACCACGCTCAGACACTGATTCAGAGTAGCCACGGCCTCACCTGGGTTTGATGAAAAACAGAGGTATTGGTGATCTCTCTGGATAATTTCATGTAGCTGCTAAATAGCATGGGGCATAAAATAAAACCCTGCAGTACTCCCTAGCATAACCACCAGGGCACAGAGCAATAATCCCTCAGTGCCACCTTCGGGAAGCTGCCAGTCAAGTAGGACTGGAACCACTGCAATGCAGCACTTCCTACTCCTAACCCGGCCAGATTAAGGATACCATGGTTGACGGTATCAAAAGCCAGTCCAAAAATGTCACCAGGGTTGTAGCCCCCGTCTTTCTTCTGGCAAAGGTCATCGCACAGTGTCATCCCACAAGGCAGTTTCCACTCCAAAACCAGGCCTGAAGCCTGCTTGAAATGAATCTAGATAATCTGTTTCATTCAAGAGTGCCTGGGGCTTCTTGGCCATCACCAGTTCAAGTACCTTGCCCAGAAAGGGGATGTTGGGCATTGGCCTCTGGGTCCAGGTTAGGCTTTTTCAAGAATGGCTTAATTACAGCCTCTTTTAGAGAGTCTGGCACCACGCCCTCTCTCACATTTGTCACTAGAGTTGTGACAAGTAGTTGAAACAGAAAGAAGAGATCCTGAAAATACAAAATTCCCTTCTTGGATATATTGCCCAATTTCAGACCTTGAGGGCTGATTGAGTCTGTTAAGTGCTCAGTTTACAGAAGTGTCAAACTGACAACAGTTGGGACTCATTCCTAGCACAGCAACGATACTGTGTGAATCATCCCAGCGCACATGCAGTAGAAATCCTTATTGGATGAAATAAAATAGCCAGCAAAGTATGAAGCCCCGTGTAAAATGTTGTGATAGCAACAGAATGGTTGTTTTATTTGAAAATGCACTGGTTCCTGTTTCAAATTGCATGTTGCACCATTGGAAAGACAAGAGAGAAAACCTGAATAAAGGTTCTTACTTACAGCTAGGATTTGGATTTCAGGCTGGAATTACATTTGCCCAAAACCTTCCCCATGGAAAGCTGCCCAGAATCTTTACTGCACATATTTAGACACCAGGCTAAGACCTTCCTCAAACAGGAGGCATTTAATCTTTTATCTATTGATCTGATTATTTTTACGGTTTGCTTTTTAATAGGTTAAAGGTTTTTGTTGTACTGGCTGTTATTTTACTGTTCTTTGCGGCATTTATGACTGAAAACTGGCCGAGGGCATTGGTCAGTTGGATGGCAGGCAAATTTAATAAATGCATTTATTGATTGAAAGACTGATTCATTTCTGAAGTCCATGTGCTAACATTCCACACTCTAAAACCGAGCATTCAACGCAATATACGAAAAAGCTTACATTGGAATCAAATACGAAAATGAAGTAATTCTGACAGCATGACGCATTTTCTACTAATCCTAAAAATGGAGCAATGCAATCAGTGACCACCTATAAATGCTTTACAGAGCCAAAAAGGGTTTAGGCTTATGAGAGAAGCTATAAAATAAGGGGTCAGTTTGCTGCCCAATTAAAGGGAAGAAGTGAGATACATGCAAGCTGAAGGGCTTGAACTTGTTACGGGCTCCTGCTTCATATCTCCAACAGCTTCTTAGTCCAATAACCTGATTCTAAGTTTTTTATTACTCTTACAAATGACAGCCAGCTCCCAAGATAACAATGGCAAAGCATTGCCTTGCACTCTATTTGGTCTATTTTACAGGAGAATCACAACAAAGCTTGGTTTATTTCTTACCCTGTAGCCTCTAAGCAAAGGACCGATCAAATGGCCATCTTCTCCCATTATTGTTGCAACAGAGGCTCTAAATAACACTTCTTTATGAGTGACAAAAAAGACATTTCACATGGGTGTGGGAGAAGACTTTTAAAGCCTGTTCTTTCTTTCTCCCACACACATACCTAGCCATCAACAAATAGCACACCATCTGAATTAAATACAACAAACGTCACAGTTTCAGGTTGCCATCAAGTTTCATCTCTGACAGAAACACATAAGACATTAAAAGTAAAAGAAATCAACTTCTGAATAATGTAGCTCCATTTTAGAGTGGCGATTCAGAAAATAGTTTTGTTTTCACACAGTCACTGCAAAATGCCAGTTCAAAATATGGGCCATACAGATATTACACTGACAAGAGGCTCTGACCAGTTCAAAGTTAACAACTTATGTTCAGGGTCACAGAAAGAAAAATATTTCATGATAAGGTTCTTGTGGCATGTGACTTCTTAGCAAACAGAATCTCACTTCCAGAAGCACACCTTGCTCCTCAACGAGGCACACAGGACCCACATGCCTTCTTTCAGTGTACAATTGTCTCAATTTTGGATGTCACTCTGACAAATCTGGCAGCAGATTCAGCAGGGTGCAACTCTTGGGGTATTTTGAGGATGCCAGCAGGGGGCAGTCTTGGAAGTTACCCACTCCTTCCTTAAAGACTGCAATGCTTCCTGAAACCTGCAAAATAATCGAGCTGTTTCTATCAGTTACATGAAGCCTGATTTTTTTTTTTTGTTTCATTTCCTCTCCTGTAAATGAAATGTGCAAATTCATAAAGGCTGAGCTCCAGCTGCCATAATTAACATGGGGGAAAGGTAGGAGAAATCATATTGCTATTTAAGAAAATAAACTTGTGCTTGTACCCTGAATTGTGCTTTACTGAGCTACATTTCTAGACTATATATGAAGATATAATTAATTACATCTTCATTTTGTAAAATTGTATGAACCAGTTTGTTATTTATACCACATGGTATCCTTTTTGTGGGTATTGCTTTTATGTACAATTAGAGCTGCACCTCTGTGTCACCATGTTTGATTTTCAACTTGCCTTCTGTGGGAGGGGTAGTCTGAAAAAAGAAAACACCTATCTGTTACTTTTTCATGTTTCTTTTTTTCTTGTTGTTTTAATGCCAATTTATTCCTGTTTCTCCATCTGCTGCTACTTCAGTGTGCTTTTTTTTAATTTGAAAAGATTTCTTCACTGTGTGAACCTAGCTAATCAGGGCTCATGCAGTGAGTATGACGATGTTACAGCATCGTGTTATGGCACCATGTAGCCTTTTAGATTTGGTTATATAATGATAGGGGCCCTACATTTCCCTCACTTTTTTCAACAGGAAGTGGTGGGAGAAGAGGGGGTAAAGAATACCTTTCTTCCCTTGCCCCTGATGTGTTTTAATATTATCCACCTCATGGGGACTGTGTGTCTATTGCAAGTACATTGACTGATGTATGGGTCTTTCCCATCCAATTTGCATCCCACTGAGACAGACGGCATCAGTCAATTGGTGGTGGTACAGAAACCATACAATTTTATTCTGTCTATGTGGCTATTTAATTCACACACCATCTTCAGAAATATTGGATTACACAACAGGGGAGTGATGAGTGAGTGAAGGGGCTGTCCCATTCTTACTTGTTTATGATAATGTGTATAATTTATGGGGGTGATTCCTTATGATCTAGTCATATAGATATATGTCATAAGTCATGTAAATAAATATAATATATTTATTAAACCAATCAATTTGACCATTGACAAGAAATAATGGCATACATAAATCTTATCTGTGTTGGTCATCCAGTGAAACATAATCAAACCTTTCAAATAATCAGTTATTAACTCTGTGCAATTTTTACCTACTATACTAATAGGTTACCCACTTTATATTTTCTTATTCCTGAGGATGCTGATTAATAAAATGAGCTAAATTTTTGCAATAAACATTGATGCAATCCACAATTGGTAATAAGACATCTGTGATCAAGTCTCCCTACAGTCCCCTTGTATTTAGTGAGCAATGCTACATTCTAATCAAAGCATGGAACTATCAAATCAGTAAAATAGATTGGAAAAATTAAAACCAGAGAGGTCTTAGTAATAATTATCTGATGTATGTTCATTCATTAATCACTGACAACAAGTATCTAGTTTACTACAAGGTTGCACATTGCTTATTTGGAAAGAAGCCCTCTTAATTTTCTGCTAATGTTCCATGAATGCCTGAATTTAGATATATTATTGATCCTCTTGATAAATGTAAATGCCTGTTAGGTGTAATCCACCACAAACAGTAGAAGTTCTACCTTGCCTTCTCTACCAGGCAGAGGGAGAGCTGGTACAACTGATTGGATGAAAAGGCAGCAAGGGTTGACATAGAAAAACAGTGCCCAAAACATCTGACTAGCTAGAAGTATGATATGAAAGATGATGCAAAAACCACACAGAGGAAGAAATTGTAACTTAACTCCACTGATTAATTTAAACTAGCAAAAGGGATTACATTAACATTAAATAATGCTTGGTAGGTGTGTATGTGTATTTATGTGCAAGTATTTACTTCCTTCTGCACACACATGTAACAAAAAAAGCTTTCGCTTTTTCACATCTCTCAAATTTTCCATTTAGTGGCTCCTTAAAAACAAAGAGATGCAGCTATCATATTTTGCTATTTATTCCACTCATCCACCAAATGAGTTCCTGTTTTTATTTCCTAAGGACCAGCACATTACATAATCAAACAGAGTTATACTCCTATCCTGATTACATAAAGTTACCTTTAACGACACCCTGAAGTGTAATTCTCAAAATCACGAGCTTCTGTGATGGCAGAGCTACTGAGGATTCATGCTGATGAAACCTGCATCTGAAGTGCTGCTGTGCCAAAAAAACCTCCCACATTTGTTTGGCCACTCATATGCCATTTGACAGAAACAACACTGCTTTCAAATGGAAAAGCAAAGAAGAAGAAATTGCTGGGAAATTCTCCTGGCTTTGGTTTAGGGCTGCTGTCCTGTGCTTACCTGAGATAGCCAAGAAGTGATGCCTCTTTGTTCAATTGCCTCCCTGGCAGTCCACAGCCTTCTTGGCTTCCCACACCTCCCGCCCAAGGGAAGACACCATGAAGTAAATCTTCCCATAGAGCTTCCTCATATTGGAAGAACAGACATTCTGGGAGACTGCAGAGCAATGGAGAGAGTGTCACATACAGAAAACACATGCAGCCACCTCACAGCAATGAAGGAGTTCAAATGAAACACCAAAATGCATTCAAAATGCACCATGAAATGTCCCAAGGACAGGCAGCAAAATGGAAGCTCTTTCATGGAGGAAGACACGTGTCAGGGAACCTGAGATCAGCTGTTGGCATGCACTGGCTCTGCCTCTTCCCTGGAACTGGATGCAACGCCACCTGCCCTTCCATCATACCTGTGACAGGGCTTGCTGGGAAGGACTGGGATTATGAGCATCTGCTCTAGAGAAAAGGTGTAGAGAAACCATCCCACTGAAATGTGATGTTCAGAAGTTTTAATGAAAGGTGTTGAATGCTGAAGAATGACGACTAAAAACTGAGCTAAAATTTCTTGTAGTACATTTTTCTCAGGAACTCCCCTCCCAATATTTCTTTTCTCTCTTTCTCTGCCTAGAAAGAAAAAGCCACTTGGCAGAATTTTCTCCAAATGTCATTGCCCTCTGTGTGTGTGGTGGCTGTATTATGCTCCCTTCCCAGGTATTACCATAAGTATAAGGAATTACCATAAGTATAAGGAAATGTGGAGGAGGCAAAATAGGAGGCAGAACGCCAGAACAATTGATGTTGCCATTTGCAGTGTCAGTACAAAACAAACAAACAAAAACTGAGAGGAAGAGAGGGAGGGGAGGCAAGGAAAGAAGCTGTGCTACAGCCCCTTTCAAATAGTGAGCCTTCCCTCTCTGTGAGAAATCGATGGAGCATTTCATTGAAGGTGTCTCTGCAACAATTTCTTTGCTCACAAAGAAAATTTGGAGAGGCCTTTTGCACATACCTCTAGTTTGACTCTTTATGTCATCATGAGTGAAACATGTGTAAGTTGAAAGCTGACCTGCATGTCAGAAATTTCACATGGCAAGATACAATTCTTGGGTGGCATTTTTTGGGCGGGAAATAATGAGTTTGTATTTTGAATGCCCTTCAAAAATACAGTGACTTGGAAGACACTTGTAGCCTAGGTAGGAACAGGGTCCAGAGATGCTCACCCAGGCATAGGTTCATGGGCATTTTTTTTGGCATGCTCCAAATCTTTAGAGCTACCTTGATTGCCACCAGCCTTATTGCAAGTCTTTGCTGTTTTGGGGCTTGTAGTCTCCTGATGATCCTGATCTGGATTTAAGCCTGAAAGACCTGGGGAAAGTGTGGGTACACTGAAAGTAAGTTACTAAGCAAACACAGTTGGGATATTTCACAGTTCTGTCCTGAAAGTAAATAAGAGGTTAATTGACTTGTCCTTTGTATATTGGAATAATAGTAATTATTTATAAACATGCAAACGTATGTAAATTGGCATATGCAAATTTTGCATTTTTGTCTTTTAGACTTGTGCCGTGAATCGTTCAGCATGTAGCACTGCTCTTGCCTGGCTTTTCTCTAGTTCTGCTAATTTTCTTTGTAGGATTCTTCATTTAATCATGCAATCCCCTAATCTGATTATGAAATGGGACAGTGGAGGGAGGGTTCTCTCACATTCAGTTATTTCAGAATGCAGTGCTGATCTTACCTGTTTTGTAAGGCAATGTTGCCATTTGTTCCTGAGTTGTGACCATTTTTGGGACAACCTCAACAAAAACATCCTAAGAGATAGTCAGATTATGATATAGACCAACTCTCTTTTTCAGGAGATACATGCAGAACACGATTTAGGGACATCAAAGTTTGGATCAATTTTGTCCAAAATAGCTTCTTCTTGGCCCAATATTTACCTGGTAATGGAATTTATGCTCAGCATAGTGGTGCAGCACTTTCTGCACAGTCAGACTCAGCCTGTTCATCCATGCCAGAGATCTGTAGCTCTAGAGCTATGTTATGGCATCATCTGAGAATGGGGTTAAATCAGAACACGACAGAATCCATCCCTCTAGCATTTGCAGACTTTTTCTTATGCTCAGCCCTTCCTTGGGAAGCGAAGTGAGCCAAATAGAAGCCCGCGAACGCTCACAGAATGAAGGTTGCACAAATGACAACCTATTTCTGAATCACATGTACAATCACAAAGGATAACATGTGACACAGAAGAAGGATACTGTTTGCATAGAATTCACAAAAGGCTCGACTGCTGGCACCCACCATGCAAACACAGTGCATGGTTATCAGGAACTCAGGCTCAAGGCTGCATCACAATGGATTGGAGACTGGGGAGCCATGTCCAGGGACTCCTATAGACTCCCATCCCCAAAATGGAATCCACATACATCCCTACCTAGCAGAAATTCCTCCAGGAAGCCTGAACACTAGGGCTGCACAACAGACTGGAAAATTTCCTATGAATATTACCAGTGGATGAAAAGCAAAGCAACTTTTCTTGAGCTGAAAATATTCCATGGACTTGAAGATTTAATATGTAATCATTCTCTCTCTCTATATGTGTGTGTGTGTGTGTGTGTGTGTAGATAGATAGATAGATAGATAGATAGATAGATAGATAGATAGATAGATATAGATATATATCCTATCTAATTTTAAGCAAATTTATCATAGAATAATAACAGCTAACCAAAGATATACATCTCTCCCAATACACTAAAGCATGGCAATGCACATGTTGGGGTCTTTGTGTATTTTGTAATTTTGTGCAAATGCATCCAGATGCAGAAAAAATAATTCTGTGAGTAATCAGATAATGAAAGGAAAAGTGCCTTAAAATCCACAAAATGAAGGTGGAATGGTTTACGAAAATCTACATACCCTTTCTACCTGTAATATGCATGCTTAGCACTATCTTGGAAGTATTTCTCCACCACTGTGGCAGCTAACTAGCATGACTTCATGATGTCTTAGACAAACACCCATTGAAATCCAATATTCCTAAAACAAAGAAGGAATCATGAAACAAATGTTAGGTTCAGGATTTTATTACCTGTATGAATATGTTCTTTCTGCAGGTACCTTAGAAAAAAAAGTGTCCATTTAGTTCCACACTTTTTCTGCAGCAGGTACTTGAGAAGCAGATGATATTAACTCCCTGCTGCCCCCCCCCCCAAAAAAAGCATTTATGTGCCACCTGTTGGTAAATGGCGGATTTCTTCTATGGTGATATAATGTAATTTTATGAAACATCTGAAAATGGTATGTCATTAGACAAAATGTTATGATACACCCTTATAAGAGGTCATTTCTTAGAAGACCAATCTTATAGATGCTTTTATCACTCCGGGAATACTTTTCTTAATTTATCTTCAGATGCAAATGATTATCTCTAGACCAAATAAGAAAATGTACTCTGGATAGATGAGAAAAGAGTAATCATATCAAAGTCATGTTGGCATACTTGCACTCAGAGGCAAAACTTGATGAATATTATCATTATATAAAAGAGTATCATTGTTGTGACAATAAATTGGTAGATAAAATGGAGGGATGTGAGCTGTCTTGGGCTCCTCACAAGAGGAAAATGGATGATGATGATGATTAATTATAGTGGCCTCCAGCACCATTTTCCCCCAAAGCATTATGAGCCATTGGATGGATGGGAGAGACCTTTCCTGTCTGCATATCCATATATACCAAATTTGTAGATCAAATACCACAAACTTTTCATATTCCTGGTAGGTCACAGTGGGCAAAATCCAAGTATGCACCTTCCTTGGAATAAGTACCAGTCACAAAATCCACATGCTATTCTTCCACATTTGATCTAGTCAAATCCTGACCAGTTCAAATCGCTTCTCAGCAACAGGTTTAATATGTGGACTTAGTCATACCACTCTCCATCTTAGCTCTGTATAATTATCATGTAAGACAGAGAAGAATTACAGCACTTTGAGAATTCCCATGCCATTTGCAGAGATAAGTCAAGCAACATTGATTGTTACTGTTTTGTGTTATCTGAACCCAGTAATGGTGCCTCATCAGTCTAAGTTATCATGGTTGCCAACTACACTAGGACTCAATGGTCTGTTCTAGACTTTGTTCTACCATGATTGTTTGTCAGGATGTCCAAACCAATGAGAGCTGTCGTATCCTTGTTGTTTAAGAATCATACAGTCACATGAGGTGCTCAGAGAACAAGCAGCCACTCCAGTCATCCAATATCTTTTCCCAACGTCTGCCTGGCGACAAACATGACACTGCTCGCTTTACTTTGGCAGACTTTCTTCTGTTATAAGTGCTTCAGTAGTTCAAGGGAATAGTATTTCCGTACTTATCAAACGGGAAAAACCAGACCATTACTGTATTCCCCTGTAGGAACACTCCTTTAGAAGGACACAAACAAGCAGGATTTCTTTAATGTAATGTATATAGTGTAATGCAGTGTAATGTAGTGTAATGTAGAGGACAGCTTGGAAGCAGCTACACAGTCACAGGAGCATTTCAATTAGTTAATACATCTTTTAACTCTAGGGTGTTTTTTTAGTTTTATAATCAGAATATCAAAAACTGTATTTATTTTTCTTTCAAAATAAAGTATGTTTTAATAGAAGAAAAGCAGATTACATTTGAAGAACTTTAGAAGTATGTGGTGTGGGAAAAGAGGGGAGGGAGCATTTGGCTAGTAAGCAGGGGCTGGAAAACTTAAGTCCAGGCTAAATGGTGGCTGCAGAAGTGAGGGAAGCTTTGGGAGAGCAAAATGTGGAAAATATTTGTCTACTGAAGTCCTGAAGAAGGGTTCTCCTTTCCCTTCCTGAGTGTACCTGCATGTCCAAGGGGATTCCAAGCATCTCAGGCCCCCACAGAGAGTTTTACTAAATGAAAAGTTTAGATTCTCCCCATCTCCTTCCATGCATTTTTGCACTCTCTCCCTGGTTCCAAAAGTAAATAGGGTGATGGACACATTGTTTAGCCAATGAAAAAAAGCAAGCAATGGTACATCTGTAGCTAAGGAGCTTGGGTAAATATGGATCAAAGACTAGAAGCAGCCACTTCCATGGCAACTCTTGCCAGGGAACTCTATGGTATTTCAGTAGCAATCATGCTAAGATAGTGATCTTGTGTGCAGGTGACTAGAAAGGCCATGGCGAAGCATAGAAACATTAGAAGAAACTATGGTTTCAGAAAATTATTTTATCATGTAGGAACTCAATTTGGACAGCGTAACAGACTTACAATGGTAAGATTTCATCATAGTTTCCTATGTTGAGTGAATCTGCCCATTGCCTGTCAGAACCATCATGGTAACCGCCCACCTTTGCTTGAAGTGACATGAAGACCTGCCCAGAGACTTGAAGGCCCCTGCATGCCTCATGTACTCTCAAATTGCTCTTTGTCTCTGATCAGTGCCTCAAGAGTTCAAATAACTTGTATCCAGGTGAGTATGTAGGCTGAAAAAAGGTAAATGGAGTTTACACAGAACTCCAGGTTCACAGAAAAGATAGTGTATCTGCCCTGAGAAGACTAGAGAAAGGAAACCTCAAAGTCAATTTCTTCATGCATGAGTATGGCATCCATAGGTGACTGGATTGCCTCCTATGTTTTATCATTCCTACTATGACCTCTAGGGATGCAAGTGGCACAGTGGTTTAAACCACTGTGCTGCTGTGCTGGTTGATTGAAAGGTCTTTGGTTCGAAACTGCACAACGGGGTGAGTTCCCGTTGCTCAGTCCCAGCTCCTGCCAACCTTGCAGTGCGAAAGCATGCAAATGCAAGTAGATAAAAAGGTACCACTTCGGTGGGCAGGTAACAGCATTCCATGCACTTTGGTGTTTAGTCATGCCGGCCACATGACCATGGAGACTGTCTGCAGACAATCACTGGCTCCCTCGGCTAGGAAACAGAGATGAGCTCCTCCCCCTAGAGTCAGACATGACTGGACTTAATGTCAAGGGGAAACCTTTACCTTATGACCTCTATCCAATCTCTATAGAGTTTACCCCAGCTACCCATTTATTTATTATTTATATATATATATTATCCTGCCCCATTTTTCTTTAAGAACATTATTTTCCACCATCTTGGTCAGCTTTTGCTAGCACATTGAGTTTAGCAGTAAACTGCCTTTGTTTATAATTTCCTGTATTCCAGCCCCTTGATTACTCATTCCCAAAAATAATATTTTTTTGCTTTTGATATTTTAACCAAATCCTTTTATATTGAGCTTTCACTTTTAATTATTTAGTGGATATATCAACTGTAAAATATTAAGAGGCTAAAAATCCATCTAAATATAAAGTGTCTAGTTTAATCTCCTAGCAATACATATGTCAATTCAAGAAAAAAAATTGTACCAGTCTGTTGCATGGTGAAATCTATTTGTCTCTGCTCTTCAGCTCACGTCATGACTAGACACTAACCCTAATGTAAATTACATCGTGCTAATTTAAGCAGACTCTGAAACAATGCCAGTATTAGCATGGTGTGTTTTCTGGGGGAAAATGCAGTCATTTAAACTAAAGCTGTGGGCATTGCACTAGCGCAATAAAATGTATCCTAGGACTATTTTGACCAAGACACTGTCCAAGGGAAAGGCCAACACATGCATTCTTTTTACACATATTACTAGGGACATGTGAGTAATCTGAGTGGTTTGTGTGTGCTGGGGGCAAAACCTGTGCATTTCCTTGGTTTGTCCCCCATATCCACCCAGAATCTGGCATTACACTGATGCTGACTGCCGCACAAGCCACGCCATCTCTCCGGTCTCCACTGGTAAGATGGACCACACTTTGTGGATTCCTTTTCAAACTACCCATAGCATGTTTACAAACTGATGCCAGAAAAGCACATGGATTAAGAAAACTAAGTCAAGTGTTTTTCAGGCGCAGTTTTGGTGCAGGATTTCCTTACAGATTTTTTTGAGTATGTTCTTAGATATGACTTTGAAATGATAAAGAGGGAATCAGGTATCCAGGAAAACACATGCATATATAATGTTTGTTTTCTGAATATGCACTGCTTGAAAACAGTACCTTTAGGGGTAGGAGTTACAACTAATGATTACCTGTGTACTGTAATGGGCTTTACTAATGAAGAAATACTCATAATCCAGGTTGGGAAGAGACAGAATATAAAAACAAAACACATTCTTCAGTTGCATTGTGAGCTTTCCTAAAATGCCACAAAAGCACAGTAACAAACCAATTTTTGGTTAAGCCCATCAATACCCCCTTATCTACTGCCATGCTCCCTGATGCCTCCAACTCTGGCCAAAGAATTAATCCTGCAGACAGCTGTATGATGTGTTCTAGTATGTGTGCATGTATGTATGTATGTATATATGCATTTATTAAATTTGTATAAAAGCCACCCATTAGCACATGCTCTCTGGGTGGCCATTGCAATAAAAATGTCAATAATAATATTAAATAAAACATTGCATGCAAAATTTTTAATAGATAAAACACAATATATTTATCAGGCAAAAACATAAATTAATAAAATTAATTAGTTAAAACCAAGGCTGTCAGTACAGATGGTCTAAATAGTGCCAAAGGTGCACTGGAAAAGAAAAGTTTTTGCTAGGCCCTTACAACTTAATAAGGCAGGTGCCTGATGAATCCCCAATGGCAGGTCATGCCACAATTGGGGTGCCACCATGGAAAAGGCCCTCCTCTTGCAACCTTCCCTTAACCTCCTCAGGGAGAGGAACTTGTAGGAAGGCCCCCATAGATGACTTTAAATGACACAGAGAAATGTATGGAGCAGGGCGCCCCCTAAGATGGACAGGTGTAATGTTTTCATAAGAACTGGTCCTCATCAGCAACCTCGCTGCCCTGTTTTGGATCAGTTGAAGAGTCTGATCCATCTTCAAAGAAAGTTCCACAGAAAGTGCATTACATAGTTCAGTCTAGAGGTTACCAGCGTGTGAATGACTGTGTCAAGGCTACCTTCATCCAAGTAGAAGTGTAGTTGGTAAATCAGCTGGAGCTGATGAAAGGCACTCCTGGCAACTGAGTCCACCTGGGCAACCAGGGAGAGTTTGGGGTGTACTCCCAGGTGTACTCCTAGACTACAAACCTTGTCCTTTACAGGGAGTGCAACCCCATCCAGGACAGGTTTACAATCTCCCAGTTAAAATGGAGGTTTTCTCACCAACAGTGCTTCATCTCATCAGGATTAAGCTTGAGCTGCTTGACCAACATCCAGTCCATTACCAAGTCCACACACCAATTGAGGGTAAAGACTGCCACACTCAGGACAGATGAAAATGAGAGGTAGAACTGAATGTCATCAGCATATTGATAACAGTTCATCCCAAACCACCTAATGACCTAATTACAACCCATACAATATAACTTCAACCTCAGTCTATCATCCACATTTCACCAAACCAGTCATAGTCTCCCAATGCCTTCACTGTTCTGGCAGAGGTGGGTGAGAGGCCAGGCAGTGGTGGTGTCCAGGTCCAGACTGGAGGGGCAGAAGGCAGCCATGTCTCTGACTGCAAGGTGCATTGTTAATTCTCCCCAGCCAGAGAAAAAGGAGGATCAGGGAAGCTCCTGAGTAAGTGAGAAAGCAAACAGGATCAAAAAGGAAGGCTTGGATATACATTCAGGTTGCTCATCTGACATTTCCATAGTAAAGGCAGGGCCACTTACAGCCCTACACATGCACTATGCACACCTCTTTTCATCCATAGTCTGTCTTTACTCTCAGATGAACATTGCAAAGGAGAAGATGAAGATGGAGACCGTAAATTGAGATATGCATGAACTGGAAGTTGTTGAAATGTATGTCGTTGTAATGTGGGTATTTTACATTTATAAACAGAAGCTAATCTTTTGGCCCAATCTTGTTCCATTTTTAATAGGTTAATGCAAAGCACATGTTTTCTTAATGCAAAAACACGCATCTACTATGCATAACTGAGAATAAAATATCATAGTTGCTACTATGAAGCTATTTTCCTGGGATCCATCATCATAAACATCATATTAAATGTTTTTAATTTGGTGAATGAATTCCATATAACAAAACTTATTATAGTATAATAATACTATGTGCAATGTGAGAATGTCTTAATTTGGTTTGAAAAATCAGCATGCATTAATGACAAAGGCTGGTGTATGAGGAGTGGTGTTATAAGTATATTTGCATCTCAGTAATGTCTGGTACCTCACTGTTTTATGACTGGCAGATCTGTTCCTCTGAGATATCCTTTGCTTTTGATCTTTACCCTTGACTGACTTTTCTGCTGATTCAATAATGCCTGTCTCACACACAGTTTTATCACCCAATATGACCACACATGCTCTGTTCTGCAGATGGGTCATAAGATCAGCCATTCATTAAAACTTTCAGAGGGTGAAAAACTTACATAGGAAAAATAAGCAACATGAAGAGAACATTCAGCTTCCCCTTTCTTGAAAACATGTCAAATATGGCTTGCTAATATCTACTAGTCTTCAGTATCATTCACAAGACTCAATTCTCTGGATTTTTCTGCCCTAAGAACTATATAGCACAAATATCTTCTCTGTCATCCAAGGCTGTGTTTATGCAATTATGGCTCCTGTATAGTTATCAGGATCTTGGTTCTTTGTTTTTCCATTGGCTATATTATGTGGATCTTTTGATAAGATTATGTGAAGCTTGTGCTTTCATTTCCTTTGGGTTTCTGCTCTGACTTTTAGTGTTGGGTCTCCTGGATAGATTACAATGGAGAATGTCCACTTCTTAGGTCTTCTACAGCTGCTCTGTGAGTCTTACCAATCTGTGTCCTTCTTGCTTGATTTTTCAACAGTTTGTTATGTTATGATGCATTGAATTTGTTCCTGTATCATTGGTGATTGTGAGAAATAATCTCATGTATTTATTTGCCACATTTATATCTCCCCACCTTCCTTCAAGAACCCTGGTCAGCTTCTCCTCACATCACAGCAGTCCTGTAAGATAGATTAGGCTGAGAGTCAGTCAGTGGCCCAAAGTCACCCTGTGTCGAGTCCAATATGCTGATCACTGTGCCACTCTGAATTCTTATGGAATCCACTCCTTTTCTTCCTCCAGGCCATTTTGAAAGAGATATTTGGTATCCAGAGACGTAGAATGATCAGATTGCAAAATTTGCTTCAAGTTAATTAAATGGAATGGAAGAAATGAGAATTCTCTTGTGTTCACTATACTGGTAAAGTATAGAGGTCAATACATTGACCCTGAATCCTGAAGGCAAGAAGGTCTGGTGCAGTGTAGAAGTGCATGTGGTGGGGGACGGTTGCCTTGACTGAGAGGAAAGTACAGCAGACAACAGAAGCAATTTTATGTAACATGGATGACAAAACTATACTTTAGTGATTTAGTAGGACACCAGGAGATTTTCATGCTTTTTAAACTCCTTTACACTAGGATGGGAGTTACATCTACAATATAATATGGTAATTTAACAGCACTTGCCTAGACTGCTATGACATGAGTGAATGTTCATGACCATTCTAATTGTTAAGAGATTAAAACACCAGAATATTTGCAAACAGTACAGCTTCTGTGAAGAAAATGAAAGGTCAGTCTCAGAATTAAAACATTACATAACATATGTCCTAAAGGCAAAAATGTTATGGGTAGGCATAAAGGTAGAAGGTTACAAAGGCAGGAGAAGGGGAAAGGACACAATGTGTCCTATGAATCCGGAACCCAGAAACAGAATGAGGATAGAATAGAGAGTTGCCTAAATCATGTGGCATCAGAGGTGAGGAAGAAATGCTATGCATGAATGCAATACATTGTTGGCTAATTTATTTATTCATTCATCCATTTTTGCCTCCTACTCCTAATGGAGTTTCTGGGTGGCTTACAATATTTATTTGTTTTAATCATATTTTACTGTACTGCACTTTGTTAAATGTGAGCTATATGAGCAAAGTTGATGAGGCAAATACTTTTATGTTTAGACAGGCTTTTGGACTGAGATGACTTGTTCATTTTTAATGTTTAATTCATATTAAACTCAAATATGACCATTTAGTTGGACTATAATTGTTCTTTGGGTTTATCCAGTTGCAGCTTCCTACAAAAGGAACAGCATCTTCACCAAAGGAAATTCTCCACTTTTCCTGTTGGAACACTCTGAAGCAGATTTGGGAAGGTGCCAAGGGTGGGAACATTATAAGAGGAGCCATACTGGATGAGTCCAAGTGGCCATTTAAGAATGGCACCCAAGTGGCATTCTGTTCACAAGTGGTCAACCTACTGCCCATGGGAAACCGAAAAGCAGGATAAGAATGCAATGGTACCTTCATGCCCATGTTCCCCAGCAACTGCCTTTGATGCTGCATGTTGCATAGATCCATTAGGACTACTAGCCATTGCTATCTTTATCCCCCTTGAAATTGTCCAATCCCTCTTTAAAAGCCATCTAAATTAGTCCTGCGTCTAGCAGTAATGAATTCTCAGTTAAACTGCACCATGTGAATAATTATTTCCTTTTATCTTCCTGGATCAATTTCAGAGGGCAATTTCATGGGACAACCCAGGCACTAGCATTACAAGAAAGGGAGAAAAATCATTCCCTATCCATATTTCTTCAGCTGGCTCATGCTTACCCTCACTTGATTTTTTTTTCTAAGCTGGGCAATCCCAGATACTGTAACCTTTTCTCACAGCAGAATATCTGAAGTCTTGTAGTTGTCCCTTTTCTACTTTTACTTGCAGTAATAGAAGTTTACTTCTATATGTTGGATTTCAGCTTTCTCTTTTATTTTATTACCTCAGGTTGTCCCCCACCTTCATTTTTACTGTCAGTCACCTTGGATGCTATATCTAGAAAGTTGGAAGATAAATTGAGATAACAAATGACTACATATGAATATACATTACTATTCCTTTAGGTTGTTCTACCACGTATCTTCCCTGTGGAAAGGAGCACATTGGCACAACAGTACATGATAAAAAGCAACACCATCATTCATAAAGTTATGTCAAGATTTTTTCAGAGTACCAGTGCATCATTATGCAGCAATACTGTGTGAGTGACTAAAGATATGCAGTCATTTAAATGAAAACAGCAGAAAAATGGCAGGTGCTCCTATTCTGGAATAACTATTCCTATATTGAACGATGGTCTGTTCTATGGTTTCCATGCTTCACCCTGGTTTCTCTGGCCATCCAGAGAATCCTGGCCCCCTGATTGCCTTTGTCCTGGCATGCAGCTACCACTGAGCCCCTTGGGAAGAACAGCCGTCCAGTGTGGTATTAAGTTTCAAATGCAGTCTCTACTACCTACTTCTGCCTAGTAACAGGCATGCCACTGTTTGCCTCATTGTTACAGGCTGCCCTCATTCCTCTCCATGTTTTCTGCTGCCATCCAGATGCCCATCCATCACATTCAGGCTGCAGAAAGTGCATAGCACTGCCTGGAAAGATAGTCTCAGAGTCAGCTGCTCTATGTACAACTATCTTCCTGCTGCAGTTTTCACAAATGCCAGTCTGCGTTGTCCTGCCTTCCATTTTCATTTCAAAGTATTTGGGCACTATGGTAGCATAGGGAACAATGCCAAGGAGCAGGGTGGGATGTGGAGACTGGGTTATGGACACAGCTTTTAGGAAACATGTCTTGCACATCAGCAGAAGATTTTAATAGGTATCCTTGCAATAATAACCCAACGATCTATATGAAGAAATCTTTTTAAAGAAAGCAGTACGCTGCTGGTGCAATAAAAATATGCTTTACTATAGAAAAGTTACCTTGGTTTGAGGTTGGGAAGATTTGTCCATGTTAAAATAAATGGGATTGTTGGGAATGCGCATTTCCATGGGGATTGTGGGGAATGTTCCCATAACAGTCTGGAAGAAAACTGAGCAGGGGCTCAGGCATGGGAAGGCATGATGTATTTTCTGTCAAGGAAGGAGGAAGGAGCACTGGCCTTCATGTTCATCCAAATGGACTGGAAGACACTGAGCAGGAGAGCAGTAAGAAGAACTGGAATGTAGGACTGGGGGTAGTGGAGGATGGGGGAAGTGAAGTTGATGAAGAAGTACAAAGTAGAAACTGGTATGGAGGAGTAGCAGGGAGATAGAGCCAGTGTACTGTGGTGGTTAGAACATTCGGCTTGGGATCTGACAGATTTGGGTTCTAATCTACAGTCGGTTATGAAGCTCACTGGGGTGATGGAAGGCAAAGATTTGTGGAGAAGATGGTGCTGGATGGGCTGCAAAAAAAAAAAAAAAAGACAAATCCCCATGCCTGAATGTTAAAGGTGTGGGGAAGGGAAAGATGCTCCATTGGGAGGTGGTGAAGGAAAGAAGAAAACACTGGCTACAGACATGATCTGGGAGACGGAGGGCAAAACAGGCCCACATAGCATGTTCTCTGTGGGAATAAATACATGGTGGTAAAGTCTAATAGATGTGCTCATGTTTCCTGCACAAAATTAAGCCTCGGTAGATCAACAATGCAAGGGGAGGAATAGGTGGGTGTGTGGATAAAGATGCTTCAATATGGAGAAGAATCATGGCAGAAAAAAGGTGCTTTCTATGAGGAAATTCATTTATTAAAAGGCAGCTTGTGGCTGAGGGATATAGGAAAACGAAAAGGATTGGGAACAAAGAACACAGCCAGGGAACTGTGCAGACCAATTTATTTATTTATTTATTTAGTTAAAACATTTCTATGCCGCCCCATCGCAACAAAGCCTCGGGGTGGCTCACAACACATAAATACTAAAATTATACAATAAATAATACAATAAATAACACCCCCCCCCAGTGCATTCTCGGCTAAAAAAAAAAAAACCCTAGTTAATAAATAATTAACAGTTAAAATAAGTTTTAAATAAAAAAAGTCTTAGCCTGGTGCCGAAAAACAAATAACGACGGCTCCAGGCAGACCTCTCTGAGGAACTGGGAAGAGCGGGTGGCATTGGCAGGGATGCCTGCTGACAGCGGAAAGTTTTTGGTGCTCATCATCACACACATCCACAATCACAACTATCTCTTCTTTTTCATGTCTATATTTGCTGTAGAACCTGGTTGTTGGATGTTCACAGGATACGAGGCTTTCTTCCTGGTTCAGAGTTCCTACACCAGACCATTCTTGGTAGACCAATCTGCTCATGCTAACCATTATGTTCTCGTGAATATGTCATATTGTAGCGTTTCTGATTTCTTCAAAAATGCTTCCATCCTTCCACTGAGCAACATATTGGTGTTTAATCCTGGTCCCTCCTCGATCTTCTGTTGCCTTTGAATTAATTTCGATTTTCTACAGTAAGCCTTTTTGGTAAATAATTTACAGTTTCTTAGAGGCCCAACCAATTCACCCACCTCTTGTGACTTGTCGTTCTAGATGTAATTAGTTTTGACAAGCTGTCAGGCTAGAGATTAAATAGAGCATGTACGCTAGAAAACGGTGTAGCAGCACTTCTTAGGAAATAGGTCTGCAGTTTTTAAAGATCTCAGTTCCAATAATTAACTCCTTTCAATCTCTCTCTCTCTCTCCCCCCCCCACACACACATTTATAGCAAACAAGGAAGCCATTTAGAAGTGGCTTCTTTACCTGCTATAACTTTTTTGCCTTATTCATGCACCAGTTAAGCCTGAGCACTTCCATGATGAGTTGATCAGCAGAGCAACTTTATATGCCCACATACTTCCAGGGCCCGAGATATGCAGCTGCTCTTTCTCAGACTCCATGACAGACATTTATGCAGCAAGAGAGGGTGCTCCTAACAAGGAGACGGTGACAGCAGGTTGCTAATGTAAGTCCTGGCATGCCTCTGTCAAGTAAAGCACATGCACTCAAGTAACCTGTGCAGAAATCCTTAAGCCAGAATTATGCTATACCTTAACTGTAACTGGGGCACTCATGAACAATACACAAGAAAGCAGGGATCAGAGCTTTAGACAAACCAGACAGGCAGTTTTAATCCCAGAAGAATCAGAAAAGAGTACATGAACAGTCTTTAGATATGGTCAGTACAGAACCAGTCCTTGAACAGGACTGGTAACCATCAGTTTGTGAGTATAGTGACAGGATGATGGAAAAGAAGAGACTAGTCAAGGGACACAGTATATTCTAGGCACAAATAGGGAAGGGACAGTAGGAGGCTATACTCACTATACTCACTATGCCCAAGCAGCATCCAAAATTGCTGACAGCTTTCCTGATCCAGTTTTACTAGTCTTACCTTCACCAGGAGAGCAGGACTATAGCAAAGATAATGTACCTTAGCTGATGATTCAGAACCAAGCCTCAACACAACAAGGGAAAAATATGTTGTTATTTTCCTCCAGCTACTATAAAAGTCTCAGCTCAGGATAGAGGGAACTAGAAATCTGAGGAAGGTCAACAATGACCTCAGCATCCTGGCTAACAGTTTGTAAAAGTTTTGGTTCCCTGTGAGCTCTGGCTCTGCTGCACTACATCATTGCAAAGGAGGAAATGTAAAGTTTGGCTTGGCTTGGTACAGGTAGAAAGGATGGGGATTTGGAAAGGCAGGAATTGCATTGCAATCCTGAACAGGAGGGCCACGGGGGCTCAAGAAAATCTTCCTTCTAGGACTGAGGGAAGAACTTTCTGTGAGTCTGCATTTAAATGTTATGCCACTTTTTGAGGAAAAGGATTCCCAAGAAATCCTAACTGCTCCATGTGAAAAGTAAAAAAGGAGAAAAACTGAAAAATAAGCAAAGCCAGAATGAGTCCATCCTTCAAACAGAACCACAGTTTGGCGATTTTGGAGATTTGGAGATTTTTTTAGGCCTGTCTGCAAATGGAAAAGGTCACTTTGGAATTAAAAGAAAAGGCCAAAGAGGATCTTGATTCTTCACATGGGTGCAGAAGGATTATTTTTGGAGCTGGAAGTGGAGAATAATTGATTCAAGTAGGCAAGTGTGAGGTTAAAGGAATTATTTTCTGACTGTTAGCAAGAACCCAAAGGAACTGAAAGTTAAGTGCCAAAAATTTCATTCAAAAAGTTGAAGAGCTATTTTCTAATATAATAGCTTCTGTTTCCTCTAAATGCAGACTTTGTAAAACATGATTATTGTTTAGCCTTTAACCTGTAGTTTATTTCCACTATTTCAGTTTAAATTTGCTGGAATGAAGAATGTAAACCAGGATTGGAGCTTTGGCAGTTGTCATATGGACAACCACTATTTATTTAAAATCTTTGTCAAATGTAAAAAATACACATAAATATATACAAATGAGCAAAAGGATAGATTGTCTTTGTAATTCATATTTAAATCCTCATATTCTTATATTCTTTTTATTGATTTTAATTTTTAAAACATCCAAAATGTTTACAATAAAGTAATGCCCTCCCACTTCTGATTTATGTTAATTACACATAAACTTTTACATCCTAAGTTTTCCTTTGCCCACTATTCAAAGGATAGGCAGGCTTCAACTAAGTCTATTTTGTAGTTGTATATGTTTAAGTAGAACCCCAGGATCCACCAACTAAAGCCAGTTGCAAAAGTTGTACAAAAGAACAGGTTGTTCCTGAGCACATTATAAGCGAAAAAGAATCTTTTAAAAACCAAGATTAAACTGTCGCATAGTCATTATACCCCAAAGTCTCTTCATTCCAATTGGCAAATTTAGCATTAAAAATACATTTTGCCATGGTTATTGTTAAACAATGGGAAGTTGGAAAGCTTTACAGTATGCTGCAAATCATGTAAGGAACTTTTGAGATCTGCCAGCAGATCCCAATGTATTTTGCAATATTCACTTCTGCCTGCCAGGTCACTGATACATGTTAAATTCTGTCTCTGTACTATAGCCATTTGCAATTTTAATCCTTTTAAAACATTTATAAAAGAAAGAAGACATTTTAAGCAGTTTTCACTAAGCATTTTCAGACTTCATCTAGGTAATGCTTCTCTTTAGTATCAGAAAGCTTATCAGGACAGGATGGGAGATGTATTAGTTGGCTCAGGGCCCAGGGGCAAACTAAAGCATGGTTGGATAAGGAAAGAATTCATGAAAGAAACACACCCAGGAAATGTGAAGAAGGCCAAAACACTAAAAACTTGCAGGCTGATAAACTGCAAGAAGAAATTGGAAGAGCTGGACTAAGTCACTTGAACAGTCTGGTGGCAGTTTCTTCTTTCCTCGTACAGACACCGTTGGAATTGCTGGGAAGAATGAGTAGTGATCTCATTTCAGTTTATTGTAGATAAAAATTACCAAAATATGCAAAAAATGTCATGCTTGATAGAAACAGAACCTGATATTTAAAAAAAAAAAAGAATGTGGGGGAAAAAGCAAAACTGACTTATTTGCCTATTTCTTGGTCTGTGAGTCAACAAAATTGGGCTAGTCCTAGCTATGGATTGAAAACAATCAAGCACGGTGGTGCATATCAAGAATTACTTAGTGGGTGACTTTGGGCCAGTCACAGACTCTCAGCCCAACATACCTCACAGGGTTGTTGTAGTAAGGATGAAGCTGCGAGGAGGAGGATAATTATGTAAGCCAGCTTGAGCTCCTTGAAAAAGAGGCAGGATATAAATGTAATAAATATAATAAATAAACTACAGCACAGGATCCAATGAGGAGAATCCTGCTGGCTCTATAACAGCAAAGGGGCCATTTTCTTACTTTTTGTCTGAAGTCACAGGAAATGTTCTGACCTGTAGTCCTTGAAGAAGGAAAAGAAAAGTTCTACCAATTCCCACAGAGTTTGCATTTGTTCGGCAGATAACATTATACAGTCAAAGCCCTTCAGATTCAAAAGACATTTTCAATCCTATTCTTGCCATTTTGCTGCACAATGGTGCCCAGGGATGCTCTCAACTAATATAAAATGAAGACAGAAGAGGAAATCTTGTCATTACCAGTTATATTTCCTGTCAGTTTTGAGGCACAGTTGATCATGAAAATGGCATTGGGAATTGTGGGGAGTGACAGCAGGATGAAAAATTGAGAGGCCTTTGCCATGATATCTCTCCCAGATCCCAGTCCTGAACTGACCATTTTCTTGGGAGAAAGCTGTTGATGTCTGTGCAAATGTCTTCTCAAAGTTTTCCTCCTTGTATGTGAGAGAGGAATTGCAGGGACAATTCCACCAAATTTCTCTGGGAAAGCATAAACTCTTCAACAATTTGACACAGGCATGAAGGACCCATAGCTTCTTGTCTTTTCCTAAATGCTGTGGTGTATTGTTGTGTTTTTGCACAGCCACTGCAAATGGAAACAACATCAGATACTGACCCACATTTTCCTTTCACTGAGAGCCATTCTAGAGAATTAGGAGAGGAAAGTCATATAGCCACCTCCACCAAAAGCAAGCCAACAAAAAGATGAAGACTTGGGGATGATTTTACAAAGTGCTATTTTATTTCTGGGATGGGGAAGGGCAGGTAAAAATGGGTGGGGGTCTGGTCTTTTCTGAGAAAAAAGTTGTTATATCTCTATTTCACTCTACAGCCAAAGCTCTCTGGACAGTTGCCAGTATTCAGAGTTCAGCACATCCCTATGGCCTTAAAAATGTCAAATTTCTGAGGGGTGATTGAGGATATATTTTTGTCTCTATTCTGGGTGCACATAATCCCAGTCCTTCCTAGGAAGCTTTGTCACAGGTGTTATGGAGGGCAGGTGGTGTCTCCTCAAGTTCCAGTTCCCTGACAGTTGACTGCCCACATGAAAGAGGCTTCCATTTTACTTCCACATTCTCTGGGCATTTTTTAATTTTGAATATCTTTTGGCAGTGGGTTTGAACTTATCTAATTGCTGTGAGGTGCCTGAAGGTACTCTCTGTGTTTTCTGCATATTGCACTTTCCTCCACTGTTCTGCACTTCCTGATGTGAAGAAGCTGCATGAGAAGACTTTCTTCATGGTGTCTTTCCATAAGTGCAGTGTGGGAAATCAACAAAGCAAGAGACTGCCAGAGAGGTGACTGCTGAAAGACAGATACACACTTCTCATTGGTCAGGTAAGCACAGGAACCCTGAAAGCCAAAAGATTTTCTCTGAAATTTCTTCTCATTTGATTTTCTTTTGAAAAGCAATTTTTCATCTGTTAAATTAAATAAGAATGGTTAAAAATGTGGGAGAAGATTTAACACGGCATTACTTGTCATTACTCTTCTTTGCCTTAAAAAATCAAATAGTAGTTAAGCAGCATAGATAGACTGTGCCTTAAGGAGTTTTCCTCTAAGGGATCCATCTCTTCTAGTTATGTACAAACCAATGTAATGTGTCTCCTTTCTGCAGTGCAAGAGGAATATGAGATAACTTAGGCCAAGTGCACCACTTCCATGGGTCTATGGAGGAGACATGTCTTTGTGCAGAAGGTTGAATTAACTTTCAGAGAACATGTTGGGTAGCACATTCCAGTGTCTGGTCAGGCCAAAGGGGCCAATTAGAGATATTGGAGAGGATGTCAAAATTTACATGTGAGAAATTGTGGGAGAAAGCTGTTGATTTACAATTTACAATCTACATGGAGAGAGTTCTTTCTTGGCAATGGTTTTAGCAAAAAAGGAGGAGGCAAAATGCAGAACAAGGTCAGCATGCTATACTTTTATGTGCTTACTGCGACTAGTTAAGCCGTGTGTGTGTGTGTGTGTGTGTGTGTGTGACATGCTGTCGAGTCATGGTGCCCTGCAACAGCAGAGGGTTGGACCCAATGGCCTTCATGGCCCCTTCCAACTCTACTATTCTATAATTCTATGATCTTTAACTTATGGCAACCCATTGAATGAAAGCCCTTCAAAATGTCCTGTACATGACAGTTCTGTTCAGTTCTTTTAGATTCAATGTGGTGTCTTCCTTTATGGACTCAGTTCATCTCAGATTTAGTTTTCCATTTTGTCTTCTTCCTTTGACTTCCCCTAACATAACTGTCTTTTCCATGATGTGTCCTGAGTATGATGGTTTCAGTATTGTCATTTTTGCTTCTAGGGAAAGCTCTGGCTTGATTTGATCTAGGACTCACCTGGTTGTCCTTGTATCAGACAAAGGTATTCTATAGCTCTCTTCCAGCACCACGTTTCTAGCACATCAGTTTTCTTACTGTCAGCTTTCTTCACTGTCCAGATTTCACACCCATACACTTTGACTGGGAATGCAATAGTTTGGATGATCTTGGCCTTGGTCTCCAGTAAAACATCCTGATAATTGATGATATTTCATTGTTGCCCTTCCAAGTCTGTCTTAAAATTTCTTGGCAGCAGTCTTCCTTTTGAATTAGTGGCAGAAAACTGTAGAAAAGCCTTTCAGTTGGGGGAAAAGGCTGCAAGTGAGCAAAGGGAATGTATGTTTACACTTTTCTGCATCTTGATAACATTGCTTCTTACATTATTCCAGCAGTGGAGAAAAATATACACTATAGTATCTCCTCCATCTTCTCCAGTTTCAGGGTCAAACTACCTGTTACACTTATCACATGGTGTGTAGCATGTGATACACACATGTGATTTAAGAAAAAGAAGAGAATATCTCTTCTTTTTCTTAAATTAATTGCAGGAGCAGCAGGGTAATTTTGGAGGGACCACAGAATGCACAGAGAGGTGAATTATGCCTACCCACTGAAGCATGGCCCTTCATACAGCTCTAAGTGATGTGGCTATTGTTTGTAGCCACACAAGGGGAATATACAGGTAATGCATTTGATGTTGTAGGTAAACAAGTCATTCTTCCTGTGCACCACTTCACAAACCACCCCCTGTGTTTGTAATTAATTTAATAGCATGAAGATATATAGCAAGAGTGTTTTGTAGTAAGCTTAATATGGATTTTAGCTCTCACTTGCTTTGACAAACAGCTTTCCAGGAATATCACACAACAGGTGAAGGAATGGGGCTGTTCTCAGACAGTAGAAAAAATTAGCAAGAGGAGCTATAGCTACCTTTCCTCCTGCTGTAGCAGAAGGATTAGGACCAAACTACACAGCACACCAAAAACTCCTTACATTTAATCCAATGGACCATATGTCAGTTTTGGGGATTAAGTTAGATCGTAGAATGCACATGAAATGCAAACACATCACCATGTTCCAGTCAGAACTGAAGTCATGTCTGATTTCAACCCAAACATCAAATGTCTGATCATGCATCTTGTATAGTAGGACTCTTGGAGGGCAATGTCTGACTTATGAAATAAAAACTCTGTGAAGTCTGGCTACTGAACCACTTTGTTTCCTTTCCATATGGCTTTCTAGTAATCATTTTAAAGTGAGAGAAAATTTGGAAATTTGTTGGAACATTTGAAAATTTCAGGCTCAAGAAATCTGAGCTAAGGGCTTGTTCTCATTAACATCTGAATATTCATACTGGTGTGGAGAAAAGGAGACAGAGTAAATTCAAATTGTTTTGCAGTGATGAAAAGGATCCCGTATTTCATATTATATTTATCTCATTTAGAGAAGAACAATGACAGTATTAACTGAGCTGAAATAGTTAACCTCCTTTTCTACACAAGCAAATCTTTATCTAATTTACACTTCCCACGCAGAAATGCAAGTACTTAGAATAACTCATTGTGCAATTGCACAAACGTCTAGCAAACCAAACTGTCAAAAACAGCATTATACTGGAGGTAATCAGGATAGTGACAACTTTGTCTTGCGATCTCCTGCATTTCTGAATACACTCAGGGACACCCTTCTTAGTCTGATTAGGACAGAAGCCAGTTGTAGGCCAGAATATCTGGAGGGCCACACATTGTCCCCCATACAGCCTTGAGGGAGGAACAGGAGCAGGGAGAGGTAGGTCTGGGATGACAGTGCTTCAGAAAGCCTAAGCAATAAGACAAAACGGGGCCATGCCAAAGGGGCTGTCACTGCCCAGGTATGATGGCAACCCCAGGAAGCACCTGTCCCCACTTGGGTCTCGCCTACATTGTTCGATCCTCACTCCCAAACAGCCTAAAGTGATTGGGCTCTGCTCACACTATCTGCCATACCTTCTGATTTCAGACACAACACAGTTCTTTGAGGTTCATTTTACAGGAAACTGTGAACTCTGAATAGGTTTCTACCAAACCCGTGGGGGAAGCATCTATCCATGTAAAGAGCTGAATCCAAACTGGAAACTTCCGCTCTGTCCCTCCCTTCCAGTAAAGCTTCTGTCTCCAGCCTCAGAGTGGCTGCTGCTACCCGAGGGTGAGACAGTGCAAATGGGGAAGCCCTCCCAGCTGAGCAGCTCAATCTTGCATATGGTCCTACTCCCATCCTGAAAACCCTTCGGTCTCCTCCAAAGCTGGCCAGTTCTCATGCTCTGCCTACGAAACTTCACTGGGCAACCTTGAAACTTAAAAGCCTTCTCTACCCCCCCCCCATCACCCTGCTTCATTCCTGCACTTCATTCCTCCTCCTCTTTCTCAGAATCCAACGATGAATCTGTCTGGACCGTCCGCAGTGAGCAAGGGACAAGCCACCTACACTGTCCCAACTTAATTCGTATTCAGCAAAAGCTAAGCCAGCAATATGCCTCTCTCTGTCATAATTCTCTTTCCAAATATGCTGGGTTTTTTAATTCAGAATTTCTAAAGGAACCATCATCAGCAACAACCACCCCCATATCTAGTTTAAATGCAGATGAATTCAATTTGAAGTGCCACTTCTGTCTATGTGTTTACATCTGCCTAATGCTAATAAAGAAACACTGTAGGGTATGCATTAATGGAGTCATCTATGCTCTCCATTGCATTTGTATTAATATTTGAATTCCTTCATACCTGAGGCCTGAAAATAACTTGTTTGGGGACATTATTGTTGAGAAAAAATATTGCAGAACTGAAGTTGATCCTGAAGAGAAATATGTTTTGAGTAAAATGCTCCTCTCCTCTCCTCTCCTCTCCTCTGGTTTTCATAAATTTGTATTAGGTTTGGATTTTAAAAAAAAACAAACATTTCTACTTTGTGTAGTTTTTATCTTGTATTCCACCTTAAGTGGATTATACCTGTAAAGGTGGTCTAAAAAGATTTTTAGATAAATAGATTATTCAGAAATTACATAAACTAGTGATGGATGCTAATTTTGTTTTCCAGGGGATTTTGCAGGTCATCTTCAGAATGTCATCTTTGTTCATGCATTCTCACTGGTGCCTAATGCAACAAAAGAGAAAATTATAAAGCATACCAGAAAGCTTTGCAAGCCATAGGATGTATAATTTGATTTGTGTGAGATTCCCTTTTGTTGTCACATCCAATCAACATTTTAATACATATTTTCTTGAAGAATACAAGCATCTCAATAATCCTTTCAGGAAACAAGTTCTTTTGATTACTCAGTTCTTTTTATCCACATGAAAGAGGCATCCTAATGACAAATACAGAAAATCCCACAATGACATTCATCCATACTCATCCCCTACTGTATTGCCTGTGTGAATTATGACAACCAACAATTGTTAATAAAATTGTATGTGTGTGTGTGTAGAGCGAGAACACCTTGCATGTTGCTAGTTCTAGACATCTGTCAATTTTTTTAAAATGCACCTCAAACTTTCAGGAGCTCTTATTAAAAGAAGTATTCTGCATTTTCATAGGAACCCTCTTCCATATGTAACCCAGTTCTGGAGTGTGGTGAGGACAGGGGACAAAAGACAGCAACTGCACAATCTCACTTGTCAACATCTGGTAGGCTTTCCCCTCTGCTTTCCCTACACTGGACCATGCCCAAAGAAGCAAAACCTATCAGATGTGCTCAGCCCTCTCCAAGACATGGAACCGTACCTGAAGAGGAGAACCTACACAACTGGCTGGATCCCCCTTTGTACACAGTCCCCATTGTGTGAACAGTGTGGCGCAAGGAGTGGGGACATAGAAAGGGTTGGGAAACCCTGCTTTTTTTTTTTTTCTATGCAGGATAAATCACATGGTAAAATTATGCCCGATGAGGCTATCGAGGGGACAAACTGCTGTTCCCATTAATTAAAGCAACAACCTGAAGGAATGCCTTCTTTTATGTTTCTACCCAACTACTAAGATCATCTTTGGAAGCTCTGCCCATCATGGAAGTGTTGCTATGCCAGTTCTTTCTGACTGTCACCTCACAGCTATACGAGTACTGTGCAAGCAGAGTTAAGTAAGAATGGGGATGCAATCTTCCCTACTCTGCCTCTGTGGACATTTTTTACACAGCAGAGACACTAGCATAACCCTTCACTAGACAATAATAAGGTAGAAGTTTTCCTAAACCTCTGTGATTTGCCAAAAATACAACAAGAATTGGCTTACCCATTTGTCAGGTATCAGATCTGTCCTCGTCTTTCCTGCTACTAAAGAAGGGATCGGCAACTGGTGGCCTTCCAAATGTTTCAGCCTACAGGCCCGTCAGTAATAATCAACTTACTCCATGATGAGCTGTCTGTCCCTGGCTAAATCCAATCTATAGTTCCCCTTGCCAGATGTTCTAGTTTTCATTCTTTGCTTTGGCTTGCTTTCTAACAGAAGGGCATGTAGGGCAGAAAACAAAACAAAATGCAAACTATACTTGTGCCTTCTTCCCACTGGAAAGGGCCATCATTTAAAAAACTATTAATTATGGATACCTCAGGCCAATCGCCTCTCCAGAAAATATATTAGCCCATGAGATAATAGATTGTAAGGTCATATTGAATCAGCCTGCTGCAATTTTGCTGGTGAGTTACAGGCAATGTAAGAGGAGTGAATTATTGCAACTCTACAAAAGCAGGAAAATGATACACTTGCCAGAGGTTTTTAATGAGACTTACAGTCCCTAAGACTTCCATTCTTTCTTTTCCTTGTATGTAGGTGACCACTTCTGAGATATTAACTCAGGTCATTCTGGAACAAAGAGCTTGTGCATTTCTAAATTATAAAATGCTCTTTGTGAGGATGGCTGGTGTACAAAGATATTTATTTTTATACTGCAAGAATCAGGAACAGTATATAGTCTTTTGGGATCTCTGTCAGTGAAGGTCAGGCTGCTAATACCAAATGGGCACAACAAAAGACTTCTAGTCAGGAATTCTTTTACTAGGAACTGAGAAAACATGAACAGGGGAAGTGTTCCCACCTTGCTCCCCTCCTTCATTGCATACCTCACTCTTGCCCCATGGAGGGTAATTGTTGGAAGGGGATAAACCCCTGTTTGCATGGAGGCTGTCCGTAAGATCCAGAACACTGGAAAATTCAGATGTGCAGAGCCTCCACAAATGGAACTGTTCCATAGTTTGTAGAATAGTTTCCACGAGCCTTTTCAGAAAGGCATGAAGAGAGGAAGATGAATGCAGCGAAGGAAAAGTGTGTAGCTAGTATGCTTCCTTTCATCGCCTGTTTACCCTGTTCAGGTACAATATGCCTGAACAGGCTGAAGGTACATCATTTTTAACCCTGCTGTACCTCTCAAATATTATTCCCTTGTAGGTTTGGACCTTCCTTTCTAACCAGTAAGGCAATTTAGTTGCGATGTGACAGAACAATTTTCCCCCTGTCATTTTATTTGGTGAACCTTTCCTGTGATGCATTTCTATGTGTCGTCTAACGCAGAGCGAAGAGGCAAAAGCCTTATGCAGGCATTCAGCTGCAACATTTTCTCCCAGGCTGTGGATCTCCGTCCCAAGGGAGGCTAGGTGAGCTGCCTTTCCACTGGAAGCAGGCAGAGGCCACTTCATTCATGAAGCTCTTTGGCCTGTAATTTGGACTGATAGGTTGGATCCTGTTTTTAATGATGCATTATTATTAGTGTTTTAATAATGCCCTGCTTTCCTTTAACTGCAATGCTTTTATTGTATTTTAATGTAGTGTTTAATTGTTTTTGTGAGTGCCATTTTGACAGACAAAAGGGGTACATAATAAACAAATGAATAACATGTCAGGACTCAACTATGGAGGGAACATGAGCTTTCACAGGAACTCTGCCCCAGCAGCTCCATGCATCAGGTGACTGTAAAGCTCATCTCGCATTCAGCATGAAGCTCTGGGCAGTGGGGCAAGCATGCCTACAGGGCCACCCTCCTGCAGGAGCCCTTCCTCACCAGGTTCCCACATCATGTGTTCGTCTATAAGTGCATTCACTTGAATGTGCTTCCACAAGTCCTTCAAATTCAGCCAGGTGTGCAGAGACATTGAAACGGCATTTCCATGTACACCCACACCCCTTCCCTAGTTTAGGGGAAGTTGTCGTGAACTAAAAGGAGGTCAGACTTTTTGTTCAGGTTTAGATGAGCTGTTAAAACTTTTATTTTACATTCCCTTTTAATACTTCAATTAAATTCACACTTTATTTAAGATTAGATCTTGTTCTTAGTTCTGCTGTGGGTGATGTTTTGAAGTTTTTTAACTGATTTAGAATTATGTTGTAAATGCCTCTTCCTCTTCTTCTCCCTAACATTGTTTATCTTGTTTTATTTGGGGGTTTAACATCCATGAACTTTCTAGAAATGATGCAAATAAATCAATTATAAATTATTTGGGGTACCTATTTGGGCTGCCCAGTGACTCATAAGTTAAACTCAAAACTGAAGTAAGTTTAAGCAAGTTCTTAAACAAGTAAACTGAAAAGTAGTTATTAATTATTTTTAAATATAAATACGGACATGTCAGAGTGAATTCACAAGAACACTTTGCTACTGAAGAAAGAGAAAGAAAGGTCAGACCATGTAGAAATGGCTGCTGTCATAAAGGACTGTGTAAACTAAATTCAGTTTCACTTGAGTTACAGGTCCCTAGGCTATTGTATGACTGTTTGAAATTACTGTAATCTCAAAAAGAAAGAATATTTTAAAGTATCATGATCAAACACATTGGGGTAATCAAATTAAGTAAAAAAAAGTTACCAACAAAATGTCATTCCTCAAGGGCCAGAGAAGGCAAAGGGTAAATATGGTTTACTCTTTGAATAAGATGTGCACAAGAGACAGGAATGGACCCATCCATTTGCTTAATTAATTAATATAAATGTATATCTAATATTGTTCTTTGAAGGATGTAGGGTGAATAACATTTTAAGTTTAATTTGGAGCATTTACTTTCTATCCACCTTACAATTTAAATGGTCAGACCAGTTTACAACCTCATTCCTGCTCAAAAGACTGCAAGCAGACATAAAATACAAGTTAAATACCAAGCAAAAGGCTAAATAAAATAATATCAAACAACATACAAAAAGGTGCTAGAAACTAGGATATCGATGCCTCACTAAATAATTAACAAGTTCATAAAATCCTTGAAAACCATCTTGAATATAAGCACATGCATATTAATCCCTACGAATCTGTAGTATTGGGCTCACTAGGCTTGTACAAAATACAGTTTGTTTCATTTTTACATTTGTTTTCAGATGCTTTTCAGTGTAGGCATCATTTTACTTTGGATGTAAAGGGTGACACGAGCTAAATGGCGAATAGGTGAAACAGCTAGACAACTGTGCACATTTACCAGAACCTGCAAGGCAGTGCACATGCCATCTGGCCATGGCAAGAGAATTGTACGCACACTTAATTTCCATCAGGCCTTTGGGAATGTGCATATCCTATTTCCCCTGAACTTAAAATGGCTATCAAAACTGAATGTGAAAGCAAAACATAAAGATTCATGATCCATAGGTTAAATGGAAATTTCCAGCCATATATCATTCCCTGCCACAGGTACTTGGCCACCACTACCATAGGATTTCAAAATTAGAATACTCATCAAGGCTGTGCTGCTGTCCACAGGTGGTTGTGCAGGATTGTGTGACAGCTGCTCACAAGGAGTACCAAAATGGCATTTCTGTAACTGTTACAAAACATAACTTCTGGGAATCAAAGGGAAAGTTATTGTTGGCATGCACTCCAAGGCCAGGCAGATACAGACTGGTCAAATGACAAGGGGTCCGGAGAACCAGAATTCTCAGATATTGAAATGGACGAAGTAGAGGGATTTATCTCAAGAGCACCCTCCAGAAATTTTCACATGAATGTTGAGAATAGCAGGGTTTACAGATTCAGGGAGGGGGTCACCTGCTGCCATGAGCCACAGACCATTTTCCTCTCAAAACTTTCTTTGTTGCTCCCATGTACAGATCACACAGAGAATGGATCTCTGAGCATGCACATAGGAGCTTGTTGAACCCTGTCTAGTGTTTACCTCCAGGAACTCTCCTTATGAACATGCCTGGGTTCCATCTCTTGGGAAGGACTTTTTGAAAGCAGGGACACCTTCTCTCCATGCACTGCTCATTTAAAAGGGTGCCCTGCCTCTGTTGATGCCATCCCATGGGGCTGAGAGTGGGGTCTGGGGGCTGGTCTGCATCTGAGAATTCCTCATCGTCAGACACCCCTCCCGCTAGCTGTGTTGTTTCATTGTTGTTAGTCGTGAAGTCATGTCCCACCCATCGCGACCCCATGGACAACATTCCTCCAGGCCTTCCTCTCCTCCACCATCCCCCAGAGTCCACTTAAGCTCACACCGACTGCTTCAGTGACTCCATGTAGCCACCTCATCCTCTGCTGTCCCCTTCTTCTTTTGCCATCTATTGTTCCCAGCATTAGGCTCTTCTCCAGGGAGTCCCTCCTTCTCATTAGGTGGGCAGAGTATTTGAGTTTCATCTTCAGAATCTGGCCTTCTAAAGAGCAATCAGGGTTGATCTCCTCTAGGACTGACGGGATTGATCGCCTTGTGGCCCAAGGGACTCATAGGAGTCTCCTCCAGCACCACAATTCAAAGGCCTCAATCCTTTTGTGCTCAGCCTTCCTTATGGTCCAGCTTTCACAGCCATACATTGCAACTGGGAAAACCATAGCCTTGATGATACGCATTTTTGCCGGCAGGGTGACATCTCTGCTTTTTAGATCCCACTAGCTGTATATCTGGGTAATTCCCAGATACTGTCTGGCTTGGTGTAGTGCCTGGCCTTGAGATAATGACCTCTGCCTCTTTCAACTCCGAATCTTGCCCTAGTCTAGTGTAGTTAGCTTCACATTCTGATTCTGAATCATCAGGGATGCAGCCAGCAGTCCATGAGAGCAATTGTCCGTGCCTACCATCCTTCTCATTCCTAACATCTTGGTTGGATTGGGAGAGCCAATTCAACCAAGTAGGGGGCTGACAGACAGAGAAGATACTTGCCCATATTTGAAAATGAGTTCCCAGTGGGAGGGACCCCAGGGCTACTCAAAAGGAGAATGTTGGGGAGTAGGTGCTAGACCGGGTTCAACAAGCCACACTGTGTATGCTCAAAGACTCATTCTTTGTTGGTTGTGCTTACTGGGAGTGCATTGGAGAATAATGAGCTTTTGCCAAAGAACAGTCTGTGTTTTCGAAGTGCGAAGCAGGAGTACCTGGCTCACAACAGTAACTAAAATGTAACTGCAATTAATTGCTTTTCAAAAAAATTTTAGAGCTGTGTTATATAAGCCACACTATTGAACCCCCCATGGGGAAAAACATTAACTCATCATATTAATTGTCACCATATCATATGGAGCTGCAATTTCTATTTTGTGCATTTATTGGACATAAAATAAACAGAGTATCTGTATCTCATTTATATGGTGCACTAAATGTTTGCAGTGATGCACTATCCCTTGAAATATGGTCAGCCAAAGAGAGATTAATGATCCAGTCCTATGAATGAAGACAAAAAAGCCCTACAACTGCTAGCATTCTGGTGGCATAATGTTGGAAGTTGTAGTCCTTTCTTCTGTCTAAACATCCATAATATTTTGCCTTGAAGCTGCAGGAGATTTCTGTTGATGTTCTTGTTTGTCTGTGTTAGGACTATTTGATCAGGAATCATGAATAGTAATAAAGTAATTAGAAGAATTGTTTTCAATGTGGTATTTATTTATCATATTTATGGCAAACTCAAACTATTGTAAAAGAATTTGTAGATGCTTTTCTGTGTTTAAGCTTTGTTTCATTTCCCATAATTTTATTTTCCCAACAAGTACTTATGCAAAGAAGTAAACACTGAAATCTTTTTTATAGGTTGTGAACTTCCATCAAACAATCACTCATTGCTGGCAAATAACCTGCTCATTAACTCTGAAAGCAAAGAACCTTGCTTGGATAGCTCTCAGAGACCTAAACATTTTAAATTTCATTTGGTCGACATTCTTTGTATTGTCTTCTTCTATGCTACTTTGGAAAGACTGTATCCTTAAAAATGGCCTAAAAACATTTTAAATCAAATTAAATAAATAAAAATGGGGCAGAACCAAAAATATACTAAGACTAGGCTTGGTTTCCTGAGCATGCCTTTTTGTGCCACAAACTGTACAGAACAAACTAATATATTTTGAGTGCTAAATTCTTCATACCTTATGTTCAAATGCCATGAATTTCTGAGTAAAATGATAAAAGTTGATGGCAGAACAACAGTGAATATGAAGCATTCAGAAAAGCAAAACAGCAAAATTCTCATAAAGAAACTCTGAACAGGGTCTTAACTATTAACATTCCTGAGTGACAGGCATGTTGTATGTATGGATATTCATGACAGTAGCTAACTCAACTTGATCCCAGAAGAACAGAAATAGAAAAAGTAAAGCAAAAACTATGCTATATAAGTACCAGTTATCCTATAGAAATAGTTTCTTATTTCAAAGAATAGATAATTTAGCAACTACATATAGAATCACAGCTCACATCTATGTAACTTGTTATCTTGTGTCTATTTATGTGGAAGAAAATTCTCTATTCTACCTCATGTTGTGCAAGTAAAGATTAAAACAATTAAGCTTTTAGTCTGACTACTTTGCATTTCTGTATCGAGTGGGACACTGCCAAACTTCTCCCAATACTGAGCAGTATTTATATCATAGTTCAATTTGTAATCTCTAGAGTCTCCTCTTGGTAATTGCATCTGACAAGTGCACACTCTGGTGAAAACTACATAATAGACTTGTCTCACATTAAAAGTTCCAGCAATTATTTTGTCTTCTGATTCACAACGTTTTGTTTATAATTATGCAGAAGAGGAAGGGCTTGATCATCTTACATAAACTCTCCTAAACCTCAAAGGAAGTGATGCATCATAAGTTTATAGCTAGGTCTTCTTTCATGGCACAACAAATGCAGCATAGAAATATAAACTTGGGTTATCTCCTATTCTTTATTTTCTGGCAAAACAAGATGAAGAAAACACACACCTTGTAAAAATACACACATTTCAGACATTTTCTCCCACAGAAACACACATGCACCACATTAGCAGGCATCTTCAATGGTTGTTCTATCTTTATCACAAACTACTTGCAGACAGCAAAATATCAGAACGTCATTTAGAAGCTACCACATACAGCTTACATTATAAACAAGGCAGTGTATGTATTAAAATAACAGTGTTGCCAAAGCTGAAGTGAATATCCATTGGTCTTTCAAACATTTAGTTTTGGCACAGGATAAACCCAAAACTATGCAAAATTAATACAACATGAAACCAATCACTAACTATTCAATAAAATAGTGTAAAATGGGAGAGGCAAGAAATTCTGGGCCTAACTAATTGTTTGGATGTTTTAATAATCATGCACCATGTCAAGCTATGCAGGATCATTTACTCTACTTGCAGGTAAACACATGCCAGCCCAGTTCATATCAGGACAATGGCACAGGTGGAAAATGATCAGTTGCTCTACCGCATTGATTTAAATGCCTCCCCCTACATCCCCAATGGGAAATGGAGACTTTCCCATTTTTTAAGCACCCACCTCCCCTATAGCCCTGCAGGACAATGGAGGAATTTGGGGACAAAACTGGGAGGAAGTGGAAGGTTTAACCCTCCCTCCTGGACCACCACAATTCCGCTCCAAATTGAGGTTGTGCGTGCTTACATGAAGGCAAGATAAGCTATCACAGAGGATTCAATATACATTTAGTCTGGCTATCTGGGTTTGTCATCAGGAAAGGGTGTTTTGCCACACCTCCAGCTTTAATAGCCTTCATGAGAGAGCTGCTACTAAGTTTGGTTGTGTGTGTCAGTCCAGCTCTGTGTGGGTAGGTGCATGTACCTGAGCTGTCTCCAAGGGCAGCCTGGAGTGATCTGCAAAAAATGAAGCTGCCACCACCTTGCTTTCCTTGGGTTTTGCTTCATTCATGAGATGAGACCCCAGTGAGTGGAGGATCCCTTGTGTTGCAGGGGGATGAACTCTCCTCTCCTCTTTCAATTTTGCAGTGAGTTTGATGTAGATATAATATCTTGTTGTAAAGCTCCTTCAATGAAACAAATTTAGCAAATTGTTTAATTCAGGTATATGTTATTATTGGTAATAGATATTGTTGTATAAATTTTGATGTTTTGAGTTATCTGTCATTACTGTTGTATTAACACTTGTATGGGTGCTATTCAACGGAAGATGGATTCTGATAAGACACCATGTGTTGGTAGTTTTCAGGGCCAGGAACTGGCCTGTTCGCCTTTTCTGAACAGGGCTGCACTCTCTGCAAAGGAGCAGGTATGTGGTTTGGAGGTGATTCTGGTCCCATCTTTATCACCAGAGGCTCAGATGACCTCACTGGGTTAGAGTGCCCACGACATGCTTTAGCTGGTATATCCTGCATGAATATAACTTTGCCATGATGACCCATGTACTAATTAGACTACGATTAGACGATGACTGCACATGATGCTGCCTTTGGGCTTGGCTCAGAAGTTTCAGAGGGTGCAACATGTAGCAGCTGTAGTGTTCACTGGGATACTGAGCCATACCCACAAAGGAGATGCACAAGCTGCCTGTTAGCTACCAAGCCACATTCAAAGTTAGGCTGTTGTCAGACAAAGCCCTAAACAGCTCTGGGCCAGGATACCCAACAGATGCCTGCCTTTATGTATACCTAACCAACCTTTATGATCATTGGAGGAGGCCTTGCTAGTCATTCCAAAATTGTTGGAACGTTGCAATGTAATACCTTGATGGCAGGTTTTCTCCAAGTGGTGCTCACCCTGTGGAAAACATTCCTTTGTGTAGTTCAAGAAGCAGAACTTTTGGTATTTTTCAAATGCCTCCTGAAACACAGTTGTTCACCTAGGCTGAACCTGGCTGTAATCAAATTAACCCTGCTGTGCTATTTTACTGCTCCTGCATTGTGCTACATTATGCTGATGATTTATTGTTTTTTAAATTGTACTTTAAATGTGATTTTAATTGTTATTTTAATTATATTGAAACCACTTAGTGATTTTTCTTAATATGTAGCAGTATAAAAATGGTGTTACAAATAAAATAAATCCAGTTTTGTTATTATGACTAACACATTTATTTGGTGAACCACTTTGAGTACGTTGTATTATGGGAAATGTGTCATAGAGATAAATTGACTGGATTCTTTCTAGGTGACTCCTGAAGTGTTTTCAGCATGTGTGGAGCACAAATAGGCAATGAGCAGCAAGGTATACTTGCCTCTCCAGGAGGAAAAGGTATACCTGCCTCTCCGGTTTCCAGAAAGGAACAATTTGTGGGGTGTTGATGGAGACAAAGAGGCTTGGATTTACTCATACATAAGGCGTACCCACTGAAATTATTCCTTTGCTTATGGATTCCTTATCCATCAAGGGAATTCTTCCATAGCTTTATGCTGGGCGTGGTTCAGGCATCGGGAGCTACTTGTATGTCTATGTGCATGTTTTTTTGGCCAAAAGTCTTGAACAGAATTACCTAATTCGCACTTCCTGTAGTAATATGAAAATTGAGCACCATCGTCCTTTGCTGTGCCTATTTCTCTGAATGTTCAGCACAGTTCTCAGCTAACAAATGACATGTTAAATTCCATGTTTTAGGGAGAACAAAATAAAATGCAAAAGTGTCTGTGTTGCAGACAGATATGCAAATTAGATGGAGTGGGCTTCTGATTGACTCTATGCCAACATTCATGGAAGGAGAGTCCCCAGTCTTCTCCTAACTCCTGTAGCTCCTTGCACACCTCAAAAGCTTCTTAGGAGTGCTGAGGAGCACTCCTCAACCATGTGGGATCAGGGGTAGACAGCTCTGCAATAGGGCAATTGTCCAAATTGGACTTTGGGCCTAAGATAAACTTATTATGCCTCTTGTGTGTGTGCATAAAAACACATGAGCACACAGATCACCTATCCCTGAAGCAGCCCAAGATTCTCTTCCCTACAGTCTTTCCCCTTTTCACTGTCACAGGAGACCAGAAAGGTCAGTTCAGCAGAGCATTGTTGACCAGTCCAAAGTCACCCAGGGAAATGTGTCGCCCAGGTCAGTCCTCACACAACACTCCAACCAGTATTCTCTTGGCTCCTACACAGAGACAGACCCTGGCAGCAACCCTGTTCAGGCATTCACTTACTCCATAGATACCCAAGGAAGGGGAGGGCTGTAGCACTACCCATTTCCCTGTTTGCATCTGTCTTCTTCACATGAAGAGAACAGCTTCCTGTCTCAGATCTGACTTACCACAGGTGTGCCGGCACAGGTTTTCCTGTATTCTGACTCATACAGAGAACCTCTACCGTTATAGGAGGCTTTCCCCTTTAAGCTTTCATTCTCCACATAACAGCCAGGGTTGTTAAGTGAATGCCTGAATAGGGCTAGTATCTTATTTGGGGCAGTAAAGTGTAATGCAATGTTTAACAGAAATGTCTTAGGTTTGTCTGTGACATCACTTTGTTACCTGGGCATCTCTGCATGTGCTGTGTTGCAACACAGAACAGTGCTGAAGGGAATATTGATTATTTTTTTAGCAGTGTCTGCTGAGAGGTGATTCACTTTAAGTGGCAATGAGTCAGCCTTTTCCCTCTCGACTGGAGCCAATATCTGGGTCAGGATTGAATTGCTGCAAAGTAATGAAAGCTTTCTTTTGAAATCTTGTTAGCCACTTGGTGGCTCTAATCTTTCAAGGTGGTGTGAGTCAGTTTTGATTTCCATTCTCCACCTGCCAGCTACTTCGATAGGACTTAGTTGCCTATAATTTAAATAATAAAATGCTTGTTAGAATTTCTGTATTAGCATCAAGAGAAACGGATGCCTGAAAATCTGGAAATTCTTTTGATCATATGAATATTTACACACACATTCCAAACAGGCGTGAAGAAAACATCTTAAATGCTTCACAATATTTTCCTTTGATCACTTCTACTCAGTAATGTCTGTCTCTTTGTTTAGTAATACTTCAGTGAAAGAGCAGTCATTCGGATAGCTTCTCTACCAAACATTGGCTCTGAAGTTAGTATAGTTAGTATAGCAAATGTAGGCTAACCAGGGGAGTTGATATGCTCCTGGTTTGTTTCTTGCTAAACCCATGGCTTTAAGCAATTCACCTCCTTACATGGCCAATGGAACCCTTGTTTCTTCTTTCAAATGTGCAATTTCACAAAAATAAATGGGTGAGGTGGAAAGTTCGGCTCTCCCACTCCTGAAAGGGGGTTCACATGCCTTTTCAGAAGTAAGGATGTTTACTATGCATTAACTCACAGTGATTGCTAGAAATAATGCTTACTTTGGCCCTAACACAAATATATAATGCTGACCAACCTTACAGGGATTACTAAGGTAAATTATGGAGATGCACTTTGAATTCTGGAATATAAGGTACAAAGGAGACATGGAGTTAACCACCTGACTGGCCCTTTCCATCTTTGTTTATTATTTTATTGGGGCACCCAATCTGAGCTTCAGGCAAATGGCTTTAGCCCCTTTTTCCTTTTATGGTCCCAATCCAGATTCAGGGCTCTGTGGCTGCTACTCATCCTAATAAGGAAGGTGCCAGTGAAAGTAACACCAAGAGGCCTGAGTAATACTGATTGGCACAAACTTTCTAGATGAGTTTCCTGGTCAACTAAGCAATCGGCTACAAATCTCCCTTACCCATGTTTAATACTCTACATTATTTAGAACATGCTAGTTCCACTGTTCTCTTTATAGGATATAATTTTGATTGCTTTTAAAAGTGATTCTTTATACCTAGGGAAAAGCCAATTTGCTCATTTGATCCAATTCTACACTGTCTTTCCTTGAGTGCTCTCTGACAGCTTCTTGTTTCAGTGGAAGAGGGGAACAGCCCTCGCCCATGGACCAGATATGGCCTGCAGAACTTTGAGATCAGCACAATTTCCAGGGCCAGGAGGGGAAACTTATCTCAGAGCTTCCATCTCCAGGTGTTCTGGCAAAATCTGGAAACTGACAGGATTTGGAAGTGCTGGGAGTTGATTTAGGAAAGAAGGAAGTAGAGCCCAGTCCAGTCCCTAATCTCTTCACATGGTGTTGGGAGAGGAGAGCTGGCCAATTAGAACTTCTGTGGAGATGAGATCTAACAGGCTAGACCTTCTCCAGTGGGACACACCCAGGGAAGTAGAGCCCAGGTTTACTGAAAAGGAAGCTTCTTGGAAATAGTTTCTGTTTTGCGTTCAATGAACTGCTCTGTACATGCTCAGAGGCAATTCCACTGTTAGCTATCAGTCTCCAGGCTGTGCAGTGCAAATAAAGTGCGTTCTGCCAAAGAACTGCCTCTTATTGAAAGGCAGAAGGATACCCAGCTCCTGACACCACCCTTCTTGCTGGGTGCTGGTCCCAAGGCAACGTGGGGCTTTGCATACTGCTTATGCTACTGTAAACAAAAGGTTGGCCTTCCACTACTTGCTGTGCAGCTAGCACTCTATGTGGTCTGTGCAGACTCTGCCTTGGTATAAGGAGATGCTCCATTGCTTCACTAAGATCAAGAAATGGCAAACCCTGCGGTACACACCTGAGCACACCTTGCACTTGCCCTGATTGCAGAACCTTACACTCTTAGCTGTGTGATAAGTTTGCCCTACTATTTATTTACTTCAGGCATTTTGAAGCAATATGTATTGCAAAAATGGCAGTCACAAAGCATATAAGATAGCAAAGCATTTCTGATAAATATATTTTTAAAAATCCTTCTTCAGCATTTAAGCAAAAGTTGCATGGCATTTCTAACCTTTTCCTTTTGTGATGGGTAACAGAAATTGAAGCAAGAGCATCTCATTTTTAAAGCAAGAAGAGCAGACAGTTTCAGCTATTGGACAGTATGAAATGAAATAAATAATAATAATTGTAGTAATGATTGTGAAATATGACTTTTCCTTTCTTCTTTACCTTCCATGTGATGTTCAGATAGAGAGGGAGAACAGGTTCAAATCCCCGTTCAGCCACATACTAAGTATGACCTTGAGCTTGTCATATATTCATAGAATAGCAGGGTCAGAAGGGACCAAGAACCCCTGTTGGTGGAAGACACCAAGTCCCATCATCCCACTAGATGACTGTCCAGTTTCGCCTTGAATGCCTCTAGTGTGGGAGAGCCCACCACCTCCCTTGGCAACTGGTTCCACTGTTACATTGCTCTGACATTGAGGAAGTTTTTACTGGTGTCTAGCCTGAATTTGGTATGCTACAGTTTAAGTTCATTGTTCTGCTTCCTGCTCTCTGGGATGAGTGAGAAGAGGTCTTTTTTCTCCTTTTGTGACAGCCTTTGCGGTACTTGTTGAGTGCTATCATATACCCTCGTAATCTCTTCTCAGGCTAAACCTGTCCAGCTCTCTCCACCTCTCATCACAGCGCTTAGTTTCCAGACCTTGGATCATCTTTGTTGCCCTTCTCTGAACCTTTTCTAGTCCCCCCCCCCACACCTTTTTAAAGCCTGGGTGCCCAGAACAGAACACAGCATTCCAGCTAAGTCTGACTAGTGCGGAGTAAAGAGGAGGTAGTACCTGTCTTGTTCTGGAAGTGATGCCTCTGTTCATGCATCCCAAAAACCTAGCATGTCTGGGTTACTTTGGATCTTCCTTTTGTCTTCCATGTAGTGAGCTATTCTGCCCAGTTTTGCATCATCTGCAAATCTGATAATCATTCCCCGTAGTTACTCATCTAGATCATGAATAAAGATGTTGAAGAGCACTGGTTCCAGGACTGAGCCATGTGGCACCCCACTCGTTACCTCTCTCCAGCTTGAGAAGGAGCCATGGATGAGCACTCTCTCAGCCTAGCCAAGGGTCAGTATGGGAATAAGGGCAGATGCTTGTATATCATCCTGTGGTCCTTGTAGAAAAGGTGGGATTGAGCACTGAGAAATAGATGATAGATAGATAACAGTTCATTGTCGCAGAATTGACAAATACCTACACAGCTACAAGGAGCAAGATGCATAACTCTCTGCCTGGGTTTACATAACAAGGAATCAGCCAAGGTCTTTTGCTGATGAAATGCAGAATAAAGTGCGGGGGGGGAGGTTAGGAGATCATACCTCCTCCTGAAGCTGCATGTGTACCCTCACATTTTGACCTGGGAGAATTGGGGACCCCTTGGAGCAGAGTGAGGATGCATGGGAGTCTGTGGGTATGAGAAAACATGAGCAAACACCCAATTGTGCAGCACTGTTTGGAAAACAAAACTCAACGCACTAAATAGAGCACATGGAAAAAAGGAAAACACAGATATAGCTCACCTGCCAGTAGTCTAATATCATAAAACAATCTGGGAATTATGGGAAAGAAAGGAGGAGTGTTTCAAGAGGCGAGGAGCCTAATATAGCACCAAATGATCTTTAGGATCATCAAACAATGATTAAGATTTTGGTTAGATGTGTTTTGATAATGGGCTAGAGATCCACAAATGGCACTAATATCAGACTCCATGAACATAAATGACAAGGCAGTCTTGAGTTAATCCAGTGATTATACAGCTCCCATGGGAGCGTTTCATTCCGTTAATCGTTCTTTATCCACAGACCTTTTATGCATTTAAACCACTGTAACCATGCTTACATGTAAGGAGCCTCTAATGAAAATCACTTAAAGAACTGAAGCAATAATTAAGACTGAAGTATGTGTTGTACACTAATGAGTTCATATATCTCTGATTCAAAGAGCTATTTAAAATAAAAATTGAAGAATCCTGCAGGAGGCTGTGTAAGATGCAAGCCTCTTCTTACCCAATATAAAAATAGAATTCATAACTACAGATTAGAAAGCACATTTTCTTATCTTTTTTTAAGCTAGTGAGATTTGGTTATTTATTCAATTCATCCGAAACAAAAAATATCCTACATAGAAATGTCACTGGAAAGTAAAATCAACATTATCAAATGTGCATTACACCTTGGCAGCTCAGGCAACTAAACATTCCAAATATGAATACTGTCATAAGGACATCAATATTATCTGTTGCTTGTTGATATATTTCATGTACTGCAGAGTGAAATTAGGATACTGACAGCTGAAAGAAATACTGATGGACTGTGATTGTTGAAAGCACCAAACTGAGAAAGTCAAGATGGGTACTAACACAGCAAAGTATATAGCAAAGTTGGGAATCGGTTACCCACAACCATGTTGGTTACTTTCAAAATCGGTCAGCCTTCATATTTTCTTTGGAGCCTTATAAGTCTTCTCATTAGGCTTGTTCTGAGTATTTGTGTATCTATGGACAGATTAACATGTCTATTTCTCTTTGTCTTGCATTAATTTTTTAAAATTGTAAGCTCCTTCTATCCTGAATATAAAGTTGTTTGCAAATGTTTGTAAATTCTCATTCATTTGCAACCCTAATGCAGCATTAATATGGGATAACACACTAAGATTGAAACCCATATCTTAAGAGTAAAGAATTCAGACTCTGGCTAGCACTGTAAAATGCTGGTATATATGGATGATGAAAGGCATGTGATATCATCGGAAGGGTAAAACACGCCCATACGCAAGGTAAAATGTTTGGCAATGCCTCCCTGAAAGCTGCCAAAATCATTCTCCCCATTTTTTTTGCAGAGAATAATGGCTCCACAAAAGTAATTAGTTCTGCACAAATAGAAACCATCAGCCACACAATTGTAAACCTGGCCGGTATTATTTTGCAATATGTTTCATTTCTCTCCTTTCTGCTTTGTGTTTAAAGTTACATTTGTTTTATTTTTCCTTGGTTATCCATCTTCAGTTTCCATTAATTTCAGTTTTGCCATTAATTTTAATGGAAGCCCAGCTAATCCTCTACAGTCAGTAACAACTTTGTTTTTTTCCCAATTCAATTAGCATGAAATTTGCAAGCATACCGTTACTGATACTATTGCTGCTCTTGCTGCTGCTCCTAAACACACACACTTTGCTGCTCCAAACACACAGGCATTTGGGCAAAGAGTCTCACTTTAGAGGCAACTAGAAGGTGCACTTCCTGTAAGCTTCACACCACATTCTGTAAGACACCCAGTTGCTCTTTTGCTTGTAGCTTCTATATGTTACAGCCTATTGATGCAAAAATGCTCAGGCCTGCTACAACTGCTTCATGGGTTTCCCACTGTCATGGCTATTAAAATGCACACAGATATTTCATTCTTGAACTAAACTTATTGATTTGTCAGATCTCCTATTAAACAAAGCAGATTTCTTCCATAGAATAAATATGCTTCACCTTGGTTTAGGAAGCAAACTGACATAAACTGGGAATATAGGAACACTTGGAACAGTTGAACAAATCTCCTGTTCAGTAGGTGCTTGCTGTGTATGAGTTTTCTATTCACACAAAACAAACAGTGATTGTAGATGTAGATAGGAATCAGGCACAAGATGAGCAGCAAGGCAACGTTTGGCGAATCCTTGCTATCTTGAACATCACTTCTTTGCCCATCACTTGGCATAGAGCACCTTCCCATGCTTGGAAACATGGCAGAGAACTCAGCCACATGGCTCCCTCATGCGTGTTTGGATATCTGCTGAGTTCGTTTGGCATTCCCTTCCTTGGCACACATGTTGCCAATGATATCTGGGCTATCCTTACTATGTGCAGACTACCGCAAGACGTCTACAAATGAAGTAGGGTTCAAGCTCCTATTTGTGATAATGAGCCCATTGTGCTGGCAGGCAAGCTGGCTCCCACAAGGCATTCAACAAACCTTTCAGCTCTTGCATGCACCAAAAAGGGCTTGGGAGACCTTAGCCACAGAGCATTAAAGAGATAAGGACCTCCATGTTTTAAATGTGGTACTCAAAACATCTTAGAAATAAACATTCTGTTCTGCTGGGAATCTCTTCTGCTTACATCATCTGGAGAGAACATCTGATTTTCATGATGAGCATTGTTGTTTTGTTGATAAAATTGTTCCAGTGACTTTGTGAGCATGCTTTAAATTTGGCTGTTTTCTATAAGGTTACTAGTGGAACGGAGACCACCATGGAAAGTTTTTCAATAAAAAGAATGAATAGAAATCTGGCAAGGATTGAGAAATTAGAATGATAAACAGCTTTTTGTTCCAGAACTGATCTTGGGTTGGGGAAACAGCCAGAAAAAAGTATTTTGTGGCTGTAATTCCCATGAAAAATTTGGCTCACAGCACTTACACTTAGGAAGTTTGGCTATCCCTATTACTGAAGCACTGCTTACAAACTGTTTCTTGCTTGCCAGCCAATGCCTGAAAACCTAAGAGAATCATTACAACACACATACCACCAGCCAGCTCCTTTGAATGCAATGTCCTCACTGCCACAGATAAGACCTGCCAGTTACTGTTCCAGCACCAACTTACAAACATGAGGTTATAGTGGGACTGAAAGTAAATTATAATGGCTATTGCAAGCACATAGAACATGATGATATTCAGGATGAGAAGTTTTTCTCTGTGATGACTTGCATTCATACAACTTAAAAATAGTGTCCATTGAAACTTTCCTGAGTGACAAGCAGCTAAAATGTTCTAGGTACGGAGACAAACTATGCCTGCAGATATCCAGCCTAAAGCAGGCAGGAAAAAATATCTGAGAAGGAAACGAATTGGGAGTCTCAGACTTAGGATAAGTCAGGTTAGAAAGAAGGAAACCAGATGAAAGGGAGATTTCTAAAGCAAGAAAGGCGGTGGGGATGGGGGGAAAGAGTCTTGAGAGCTGCCCCAAGTGTGAAAATGAAATAAGTGGACACATATTAGCTGGCTGAGAATTGCAAGGGTTCAGAGCAGTACAACTGCAGAAAGAAAACCCTGGGTAAAGCACTTTATTTTGATTGACTGTGTTGGGTATTGGAGGCACCGCACTGCAGTGGTTCCTTTCCTCCTCAGATGGCTGCTTCCAGAAGGTAGTGCCAGGATATGGCTGGTCTGTGCCCTGGGAGCTGTGCTCTGCTTCCCAGGAACTCAGTTTTATTCCTCATGCTGTTCAACATCTGCATGGAGTCCTTATCCAGAGGGATGGGCTGGGATGTCATTAATGCACAGATAACAACCAGCTCTACCCCTCCTTTTCATCAAATCCAGTGGCTGTTCTGAATCAGTGCCTGAGGACAGTAATGAACTGGGTGACGGCCAACAAATCCAGACAAAATAGAAGTAGTGCTAGTGAGTATCTGGGTAAATCATATCTAACTTGTCCGGGACAGGGTGTCCTCCCCTTAAGGGGCCAGGTTCACACTTTTGCCAGTGTTCCTAGATCCAGCATTGTCAACAAAGCAGAAGTGGACTCAATGCCGTGAAGCAACTTTGTTAGCATAGGGTGATATACCAGCTACATCCTTATCTGGGGAATTGCCTAGCTATACTTATCCATGCTCAGGTAACCTCTGGGTTGGATTACAATGCGTTATATATGAGGCTGCCTTCAAACCCAGACCAGAAACCTCAACTGGTCCAAATAGGCCAGTGAGAATGCCAACAAGGCCAGTGTGATCATATTAGGCCTGTACTTTACCATCTGTACTGGTCCATGTCCAGACCCAATTCAAAGTCCTGGTAAAAGCATTCAAAGCCATAATTACCTTGGGGCAGCTTACGCAAAAGATTGCCTTCCTTATACACCTGCCTAGTTCCTCAGGTCATAGTCAGTGTCCTTCTGCAAGAGATCCCACCAAAGGAAGCTTGGTGAGTGGTGACTACGAAGAGAGTCCTTTCCGCTGTGGCATCCTTTTTGTGGAATGGTTCACTTGGCACCTACTTTGTGCTCTTTCCAGAAACAGGTAAAGATCTTATTTTCCCAGGAATTGTCTTTCAGTCTTAAAAATGCCCCTAAAAATGCTACCCAGAGCATCATAGACTCTGCTTGTCAGGGTGAACTATGGTGTATGTATGTGCCTGCATTGGAGAAGTGGTGATTCTCCAAAGATAGATGAAGAAACTGTACAAAAACAGACCCCTTCCTTTTCTACAAGTCAGACTCTGGAAGTGACTCAGAAGAAAGGTGAGGTATCCTTGAGAAGATCAAGTGAATTGGAAAGGCTTGCAGTAATAGTTCTAGGTGTTTTTTGTTTTTTTGTTTTTTAGTGATGGCTATTTTCCTTTTTCTTTGCTATTTTAATTTTTCTGTTTGATGTATGGTTTAAGTAAGTTGCATCCAGTGATTCCACATGCCAATGGAACAGACCGCAGTGGAGGAACGTATTTCCCCTTGCTCCTGCAACCCACCACGCTCTCTCCAAAGCTTTTCTTTGGTGGGCATCTGGAAAAGCTTTAGGATACAGGGGAGAAGAGGGAGAGGAAGCACTGTTATATATGCAGAGGTTTATTTGCATGGCACTGGATTAATCCCATTGTGTTTTTACAATTGGTATGGCCAACTGTTTTAGATTATATTGAGATGCTATGGTGGTAGTTGCTTTGAGTGCCTAGTGTGAAAAGGCTAGGTATAAATTTGATAGAAAGACAGAGAAATATGTACTCTGATCAATACTGAGGCTGTTATTTTAGATAAGAAATTAAAAGCTGAAGAGTGGCACAGGTTGATATCATGATCATACTTAGTGGGACTCAATTATCATAGTAGGGCCTTCTGAGAAAAATGTGCAGAAATGTGCAAGCTGAATTTCTCATCTTTTATATAAGGGTCAGCTTTATTTGGTATTGATCCCTTTGAGAAGGTGCTTGGAGACACAGACACTAACTGAGTTAGAGCCGTACCAATCCTGAACCACGGTTGTAACTCAGATCAGAAATATCTGAGTCCTATGAATGGCACAGTGTCTCATATGTCACAGCAAATAGGACCAAAATGGCATGTCTAATACAGGTCTAGGATTAAGTTTACTCCCAGGTATTTATTCATTTACGTTCATTCCCAGGGATGTTTCGGATTGTAGCCTGAGATGTTAATTTCACACCCTGCTTCAATAGAAGCCTTGACGGTAATTTGATATTAATCCCTGCACCAATTACAAGAGCGTTGTAGCCTTTTGAGGTAGCTGAATGGGTGGCTGCTCTTCAGCTTCAGCTTCTGGAGACGCGGCTTTTTCAGGTCCATTTGCTGACTGTGTCAACCATCATGAGCTGCAAACTGCTGTCACAATACAGAGGATGAGATGTTTTATTACTTTATTTCCAGCATATAGAAAGCCATCCAGAAAGTGCATCTGTGTCTGATGGAAAATGGCTGATGAAATGCATCTTCTTATGAACATTGCAAATGGATTATGTTTGCTAAATGAAATAGATTTTAGAAAACATCCATTTCAAAGCCCTGATAAAACAATGTAGTCCCAAGCTGGTTGTGGGCATGCATCTATGTGCTTTTTCCAAGCTCTAATTGGATGCCTCCAAACAGTGATGCTGAAACCAAATCTAACTGGCACTCAATATTGTCCCTGTTGCCTTGGATGAACCATGTTGAAAGACATTTGTTTTGCTTGCAATGTGGATTTTGACACCTTATCTAAATCTGTCAGTGTTGGTTGTTCCTCTGCATGTTAATTTGTCCTGAGCCAGTTGCACTATTGTTTCAGTCAACTGCTTCCACATTTGTCATGATATAGTTTTGCTTTCACCTTATTTGCTAAGATGTTTTGTTTAATGAAAGGGGACCAGAAATGTCAGATTGCATGGGGCTGACAGCTGAATGTTCTCAGATTTTAAAGCTATTTAGTGCCAGCTTTCTTTGTGAAGCCATTTCATAGCTGTGTAAGCAACAGGAAATTCTGTCACATTCGATAATATAGTGATATATTAAGGCAGAGAATATGGATAGTACAAATATTGATCACATTATAGTCTGACAGATTGTAAGAATAGAGCATGTGGTGACTTCAGTGTCATGCTGCATTAGAAAACTGGGAGCCAGCAGTCTTGATTTATTCATTCTGTAATAATGTGGCTTTTAAAATCTTCTAGAAATCAACTGTATTCTGAAATTGGAGGGAACAGTCTAAATAGGAGAGTATTTATTCAGCCAGAAGTTCTGCTTTAAGTTGACCAAAGCTGCTCAACCAATCTGTTAGCACTTTTCTTTTGAAGAAAATCACTGGCTAAGTGGCTTGTAAATCCATCCGCCTGGGCTAGGAGATACCTGGCTGTCCAGAAAAGCATCATGCTTTTCCTCCCCCACTCATAGCTCAGTACAGTATGATCCAGGTATGTCTTTCTGAACAATGACAAAGGGGTCAACATGCAGCTTTTGAGAGGGAGAGGGAGGAATTCTGAAATATGGCTTTTGGAACAGCACCTCTCTGTGTGGTAGGAGTGTTAACTGTGCACACCTCCACTTACGTTCAACCTGCATATTTCTAAATAATCTCAAGTACTAGCAGATAGCATGAACCTAACCCACTCTCCCAACTTATCAGGAGCAGTAAGAAATTTTTAAATTCTTTAAAAATCCACTTTAACTTCCACCACAGAACTTGTTTCAGATTCTTCTATTTTCATTTTTGACCATCTTGTTTTGCTTGTTTGAACAAGAGCACGTATTTCTAACCATAGAAATATATTTGCATTTCCTTCACAAGGAATTTTTTAAAGTACAACTTTCAAAGTACATATTTCAAAAGAAAAAAAGCAGTTTTTCTTGGGAATTTTCAACTTTTCTCCAAAGCAAATAAAAGGAAAAGGAGAAGGAAAAGGAGAAGGAGAAGTCCTGCTTGCAATTAGGATTGCTAAGAGGACATGGACATATGATTTATAAACAACAACAACAAATCTTGTATCTTTGTAATGGAACAAAGCAAGAACCTAAACAAAAAATGAATGGAAGGCACTGAGCCTGGTCCTAGTGACAGATTGCAAGACAAACGACCCATACGACATACTCCCATGAAGGATGCTATGAAATATTTAAACTTTCTATAAAATTTTTACCTGTTTTACTGATGCTGAGAGACTCAGGTTTGAAAAAGGGTCAGTAAGTTCATGGGATAGAACTCAATACCAGACATCTCCTTCCCCACATAACTCAAGGAAATAAGCCAACCCACAGAGTTCAGATCAAGAAACTCCAGTGAGACAGCTCAAAATGGATGCACACAGATGACTGGCAGTCTGTTTGTTTTAGCTTTTCTTAATATTTCTATTTCTGTAAGCGGCTTGAAAATCTCAAGCCAACAGCAGGTTAGAATAATAAGTAAACAATAATATACTGTCAAGGAATTTAGCATCTAGGAAGCATTTATCCATCGCACATTCTCTCTCTCCATAATCATCTGCCCATTTTGGGTGAATTAATATTTACGTGTCTTCTACTTGGACAGAATTTGGGAGTTCATTGAAAAACACAAACACACCCGTGCACCCAGAGGGAAGAAAAATGGAATAAAGGGGGAAGGGGCTTGGCTTCATCCCTGGATCCTGCCTGCTGCAGCTCCGAAATGGTAAGTAATCCTCTCTGTGTAGCCTGCTTTGCAGTCAGAGCCCCGCTGGAATGGACGGCATATGCACAGCAGTGGTGCTTGGTGGGCTGAGCCCACGTTAATGCCTCTCCGAGTTGTCAGTTACATAATATACTGCGAAGCTGATCAGTTCACAACCTCACTTGTTCTTTCTTTCTTTTTTTACAGCATGTTTCACATGCTGCAGAGTAGCAAAGGGTATTTTCATCTGTCTGTTAACAGCCACCGAGAACAGCTTGTGTCCCTGTCAGAAAGATGGATGTTACAGAATTGCTGGACCTGATTTCAGGAGATTAAACAAGATCCTGTGTGCATGCATTATATTTATTCAAAGCCCCTCTCTTGCTCCTTTTATTAGGCATGGATAATTCTCTATTACAGGATTAATGATCCTTATGACTTTTATCTGACCCTCAGTACAAAATCATTTATTTTCTCTTTGCTGGGGGAACTATCCCTGTTTCAGACAGAGTCAACTAGTAGTGATTTCAGCAACGTTTGCCTATTTAACAGAAAGGAGACAACAACAGGAGTCCCACCTTTCATGTCACGTACCCGACACTGTACAAAATATCTGGACAGCCACAGAACATGGAGGCTGCAGAAAAATGTAATATATAAGAAGAAGTCCTTTATTTGAAGGTCTTCCAAAGGACTGCCCTCTGTTTTGAAGGCATTCTCATTCTAAAGGGCTGTCAAGTCCAAGTCTAATATAAAAATGGGAAGTGGTGGGACTTGAACAGCACCTAGACAGCATATGGGATAGATAGGAACACAGTTCACCTGCTCATAGCCTTAGGCACAGAACAGAACAGAATAGAATAAGAATTTCTAAATAGAATAGAATTTTAGATAGAATTTAGCATTATTTCTAAATAATATTCTTTTTCTAAATTTGCACGAGCACATATAAATTGGTCTGAGTAAGGAAAATGCTGTCTTATTTTCTCTTTCTTACTGATGCATTTTCTCTCTTTTCTAGGCTCAGGCAACAAAATGTTTTGGTGGAGCCCTGCCCGTAGATGCTGGGGGTATTAATACTCTCAACTACAACTTTTCTCCCACCTAAGTTCTGGGCGCAGCATTTTGCGGGAGGGAATAGCAAGCGAACACCCCCACCCGCCCAGTCAGGTGCATCATCAGTTAGAGACCTGCTACAGACTTTCTTCCATCCATCCATCTCCATAACTCTTTATTGTTCCACCAGGCAGCATTACACCTCTGTATGACCACATTAGCCAGCCTTCCTGTATTTGTATTTGGAAGATATATAATAACTGTTGCTGCCAAACGTATCACTTTATGAGCGCTTCCCCCTTTTCCCTCATGAATTCTGTTAGCTCCCTCTTTGAGGATTATACATTCAATCTCCTACAACCAGCACAGCCCCTGCAGCTGTATATGTAGTTCCCACTTGAATCTGGAATACCGAGCAGGTACATCTCTTCCCGATACACACTGTCATACTGAGCTTTTCTTTTTAGTATTGCTGTGATGTGGCTAATCACATTTGATCCCATTTATTATATCTCTGTGTTGTTCAGACTTTGCAAAATGCCTCCAACTCATCAAAGTTTCATTAAAACCTTGTTTATTCTTTCTTAAAGTGCAATAATGAAAATATAAAATGATTTTGGTCCCAGTTCAAATCTCAAACAGCACCAGGGTTGGCTTTGTTTGTTTTTTAATTCTTATTTTTATCTGGCCTCATAAGACGATATTAGATTTACAAAGATGTGATCTCATTTTTAAAGTAATTGGGCTCAAGATCGACATATCCCGGTCCTCCCCCCGCCCCCAAAAGGCATGTTCCTGAACATGGACTACTTTCCCCTTGTTGTCTACTTTCCTCTTTATTGCCAATTCACAACTAACAAGTTACAGCCACTTGAAGACTAGTCTCTAAGCAGGAAGAGAGTGAATTGTTGAATCCAAATTAGAAACTATCCCCCCCCCCCACACACTTTTTTTAAAGTAATGCTGGTCCACACTCATGGGTCCCTCCAGAGAAGGGCTAACCTGTTTGATCTACAGAAGCTCTCTACCTGGGTACTGTTCTGTCCCAATGCCACATCAGGAACTGGCCAGGACAAGCGCTCATCTTCCTCCTCTCCTTTGTCCCCTCCCTTCTCTTCCAAACCTTCTCTGTTCCCATGGTCTGCCTGACCAACTGGGGGCACCAGCCTTCAGTCCTTTCAGCATCCTATGCCCTCTCAATTCCCACATTCCCATTTCCCAGCTGTCTCCATCCTCATCTGAAGAGTTGGCGCAACCCTGACCTGGGAAAATGCACCAAGAATAATTATCTAGTCCACTCCCAACAGTGCCTCAGAGGGGGACTCAGAGATGATATAGTTGAATCTGTTGCTAAGTTTGCAAAAAAGTAATTTGTCTCTTTCCCAACTATTATTCTTTTCTCATTGTTCTCATCAATACTGAGATAATTTTGCTGATAGTACATCCACAATTAAATAATGGTATTTCTTAAGTCTGATAATAAGACACAAAGAAAGATGGGTTCAGTTTCCTTTAATAGTGAATTAGAAGATTGACTTTTATTATACAGGAGCTAAAAATTGGCACCTGCTGAAATTCCATTGTACCATGATGATTAACTCTACAAAAGCCATATCTGTCTTCATTTCTGGCATGCTACCAGATATTTAGAGAATTTCCATGTTTTATAAGACTACTTAAGAGGACAAGTGATTGCTTACTTCTGGTTGGCTTAAAATTATGTAAACCAATAGGACTACAGTTAAAAAATACTTGTACAAAATTATTAAAAATAAGTAAGCATTCTGAAAACGGTTAGGTCATTTTCTGTTTCTTTGTTATAAAATTGTTGCTTTCCATTTAGATATTGCATTATTTTGAGGCTGATCCCGCCAGGGTGATTAAAAAGTTCTTATAAGCTACTGTGGACCAATCCAGAAAGGGAAAGCTAACAGAGGAAAAGGAAACCTAATTATTTTTGGAATCAAACGTTTAACAAACCAATACTGCCTTCCTGAAAGCACAGGAGCAGACAAACCAGTGTTTGCCAGGTATTTTCACTATAGCTGCTATCAACCCAATCCAGCAATGGGCAATGGTCATAGATGATGAGAATTATGGAGGATATTAATTACCTCCACCCAGCTTATACATTTGAAGGAACAGTTGGAACAGTGTATGGAGCCAAATGGGTAGCAGATAGTCAGGTCAGTTGACTGGCCTGTAGCCACCCAAAGTTCTGTGGTGGCTGCCAAACAAAAAGCACAGAAGGCATCCCACTTGGTTTGTGGGCCTCACAACTACAAAACTGGAAGCTTTCTTAATGTGTCTGCGGAAAAGCAATAGGGGATGGAGAAAATTTATGGGGCAGCCCTCCCACTCACTAGCTGTTGAAGAGCTAGGAATCAGAAAAGGGATGAATTATTGATTGCAGATGGAGAGTGTTGCTGAGGACCTAGATTTGAGGACAAAAGAAGCTGAGCTGAAAACAAGAAGGATGGAAGCTGTATTGTCAAAGGATTAGAGTGAGATGAATGAAACTGGTTTATTGCTAGGACTGGTGCAAGTAGGGAAACAGGGTGGCTGTGTTCCCCCCTCCACCCCACATGCCTTATTTTCATATTTTAATTACTGATGTGGGCAACTGGTAATACAGTTCTAAAACAGGTGGATTCTTCCTTTGAAATATGATTACTGTATTACAAACACTAATTACAGAAGGGCAGCTTAGAAAGGCAATATTTAAAAAAAAAAAAAAAAGAATGCTGTCGCTTTTGGAAACCTTTAGTAAAAGCTAAATTGGCTATTAGTCTAACCAGACCTAATTCCAGTGCACCTCAGTGACTTCTCTCTCTATGCAGCACAGTGAGCTGGTTGTTCTGTAAGGATATCTACAAGGATCACAAAAGTCTAATGGCTGCTTTAGTGGAGGCAGCCAGAAAACCTAAAGCTGAACACGTGGTAGGCACAGGCAAGACCTCCAAAGGAGACAAACACATTCTGGGGTAGGTGCGTAAGGGTTCTCTTCCCTGCTGCCTCTTCTGGTGGTAAATGTTCAGGACGTGATACCAATATTTCTCCAAACAAGCACACACACAAGCTTCCCCATTTTAAATTCCTTATAGTGATTGGTTAATTACTCAACTTGTTTGTGCTGGGAGAAAAACATTAAACATGTGCAAATACTGTACTCCAAGATCTCTTCTTTTTCAGTAATTATTTTTCAAACCACAGCAGCTCTTGAAAAAAGATTGGATAATATTTGCCAGAATAAATATAGTAATTGAATGGGGAAGATTGATTTTTATGTCAATATAAATACCATGAGACTGGAAAGCAGCCTGCTCATTTATTATGTACACCAGCTGGATGAGATTACGCTAGCATATCCAACAAAGTGAGAAATGTCTCCAAGAAGGACATGGGGAAAGGTACTGTGGATGTCCTGGGACAATTAATTGATAATGTATCTTGACATAAACATTGTTACATAATTATAAAGAAGATATAAAATCTGATTTCTTAAAAAAGTTTATTGAAAGGAAATCAGAAGTAGATCTATTTAGGTGAAACAGTACTTATCCTTTTTTTTAATTTACTAGCATTTCTTTTTAAACTAGCGGTGTTTTTAGCATTTTAGCAGATGGTTAGGATTTGACATAAGCTGTCATGGCTTGCTGTTAAATGCCCTTTTGGAAAATGAAAATGAAACTTCCTTGGATTAAATTAATCAAGCATTAAATAAAGAAATCTGGCCTAAATCCTGTGCTCTCTGGATAGCCAAGCACACACAGAAGAATAAAGACGCCTTCATTTCAGGGATCACGTTTCTAGACCACATGCATTGGCAGGGCTAAAGTACGCACTGCACTATTGACTCACACATTAGAGCTCATGCCAATTATCTTCCAAGGAAGAAAGTCAGTGCAATGCTGATAAACTGGGGTCGGCAAAATGCTGAAGCGCCCATGTTGAGTGATTTGTTCTCCCTTGCCTTCTTCCTCAGAAGAAAAGGCCTGAAGTTTCACAGAGCCTAATGAGATCGTATTTGTTCATCTCTAGAAGTTCTGCTGACCAGTTGGTTCTTCCTCATTGAGAGTTACCAATGTGGAGCCTGAACAAGGCAACCATGAGTTGGGATTCTCTGTTGTTGTTCAGTGCCAGCACATCATCTCTGACTTAGTGGTGACCCTATGAATGAATGCCCTACAAAAATGTCCTATTTCTGACAGTCCTGCTCAGCTCCTGTAAATTCAAAGCCAAGGTGTCTTTTATGGAGTCATCTATCTCATATTTTGTCTTCTTAGTCTGTCTTTATTTTCCTGGCATGGTTTTCTTCTCCAGTGAGTCTTGCTATCTCAGTTACGATAGTATGATAGCACCAGATTTGGCATTTTTGCTTCAAGGGAAACTTCTCACTTGATTTGATCCAGGAAACTCAAAAAAAAAAAAAAAAAAAAAAAAAAAAAAACCCTCATCACATGAAGGTGTGCTTGCAAGAGGAGGGGGACAGGATCCCCTGGCTTTAGATTTTCTGTCAGACAAGGGGTAGGGTAGACTAGACTAGGAGGGCAGTTAGATGTTTTGGACTACAATTCTCACCTGTGCCCATGGGAAGGGATTCTAGCAGATGGAATCCAAAGTATCTGGAAGCCAGATTTATATGCTATTGACAGCAGCAGGCTCCCTCCTAGCATGCTTATCCCTCCCCAGCAGAACTAGACGACACCTTAGAAACACAATCCATTTACTAAGTTGATTACAAAACTAAGCAAAAATCACAGCAACATTCTATTTGAAATGTGGGAGAAGCAACTGCCTATGTGAAGAGTGAAGTCTAAACTTTACATTTTCTTCCTTTGCTCCTATCAGAAAAGCTTCTGGATCCACAGGGCAACTTCTTCTGCCAGAGGACAAGATGGCAGAAACATCTGTGCCTGGTCCTCTTGCTTCACCTGTCATCCCCTGAGTGGGTCAAGGAATTCCCCCAGCATCTGCTCCCCTCTGCCTCTGAAAGGTTTCCCTGCTATTCCAAGGCAGGCTGGTTCTCACACTCTGCCTGAGAATCTTCACTAGGCAAACTTGAGGCTCCCAGGACATCTGCCTACCTCGGGCCCCTGCCTCCTCCTCAGAATCAGCTGAATCTAGATGAGCCAGCTGTAACGTGCAAGAGCTGGACCCCTTCTCCGAATTTGTTTTTGGTCTGAAGCATACACAGCTGCTGCAGACCTTGATAAGCAGGTTTTTCTGTGAGTTTATCCCCAACTGGTGTTAAATTGGCAAAAACATTTTTTTTCTCCAGGGAAGATATGATTATGCAGCTATATTAATAACCATTAAGTATTAATTGCTGCTAACATCCCCGATGAATTGAGCAGAACTGAGAAAATGGCTGAATAGTTGTAAAGGAAATCACATTAGTCCCAACGATGGAATCAGACCTCTTACACAAATGTGCTTTTAATCCACAAAAGCGCTGGGTAAAATGTGTATGCATCTTGAGCAATCCTTGTGTGTTGACCTGAAAAGAAGTCAGTGGCTGGGTTCACACAATATGATAAGCCAGGGTGGCTTATAGGCCAGGGATGGTTTGCCCTGTCCTCTGAACCCAGCCATAGTGGCTGACAACCCATGCCACTGGGTTCAGAGACTACAACAAGCTACCCCTGGTTTGTAATTACTATGGTTTATCATGATATGTGAACCCAGTCAGACCCTTATGAATTACCACCAGCCATACCATCTTTTGTGTGACACTGTCTTGTATGGTTCACTGGAATGCAGTCCTCAAAATCAAGCTCCAATATGATCAAGCATGGATACACCAAAGTGGGGCCATACCACCTATAATCTCCAGCTAGTTCTCATTTATATGTGTAGCTCAACATGCAGTGGGTTGCAGAACAGTGTGCTAAATAATCTGTAGAGGTCTGTAGTGGCTGCAACCAATCTTGGACAGGGTAAAAGAGAAAAGGGTCTGAGCAGCCTGCCTCTTCTCTCTCTCTCTCTTTCTCTCTCTCACACACACACTCACTCACTCACTCACTCACTCACTCACTCACTCACTCAAACACCCTTCCAGTTGGTTAGTCCTGGTAGTAAAACTGCTTCCAGAGTACTAATATGGCAAGCAGTCAGCCAGATTCTGAGATCGTGTAAAACCATCCTTTCAACCAAATTGTTCGAATGAAGGTTATCAGGGCAAGGCTTGTCTCAGCACCTGGCATCCCGAGGCACCCACCTGGGCCATGGCACACTGGCCGGACCCACCACTGAGGCTTGTCCTTGAACCCCCTTCATTTCCTCCCGGACCAATGCTTTGAGTAGCAGCAAGTAACCTGGCTGGGTTCAAGCAGGGTTAATTTCCCACAATGCCCCTGATGTCATGCTGCTCTAGAAATGAGAGAGTAGAAATGAGTCGTGCTCCTCACTCACCTACACAGGCTGTTTCAACAAAGAGGGTACCACCAGACCCTGGTTTCTGGGATCCCCTCAACTTGCAGCTTGCCCCTGACAGGGGCATTGCTTTATCTCTTGCCTCTAAATTGTTCCATTTAAAATGTCTCCTGGATTTTAGGACCACTATTAAAAGCATGCTGGTTCCCTCATGACCCTTTCTTGTGCAGTGGGGAAGCTTTAAAAAAAAAACTTTTTTTAAAATTAACAAAAAAAAATAATTTTACAAAGGAAAATTACAATACAACCTAACAAGAAATTAAAATCACATGAAAACATAACAAATTAAGCTTTTTCTAATATATAGCTATTTCAGATTTATGTGAGAAATAGCATATCCCAATAATCAAAGGTGAACGGAAATGGATCAGTAGCAGACAAAGCTACCATTTAGTGGTATTCTCTTGGATTTCCAATTTTAAGTAGGATATCTTTAAAATGCAAGGCAAAGGACGAGGATTGGCCCCTGCCTTTCACACCAGGGAAGCTGATGTGGGGCTGCCCTATTTGTCACTTGTCCACTGTATATTGGATTTTGAACTTTACAAATAATGGTATTTAAGGCTTTCAAGCATCAGCTACACATTCCTTGTTACATTTCATGCTGCCCTTCTGTGGCCGCATACAGAAATCTCTTGTAAACTGTTGAAAGGAGTATTGACCATCAGCGCGGCAAACACCTTGCAAACATTTGCACTTGCTATTACGGTGAAGTCTTGTTCTTTGAGCTACCATGCTGGCCTTTGTAAAGGTGGCTTTTTATACCCAAAAGAACAAATTTATTCTCCAGACTGCAAATCAGAACAATTTTTATGCCTTGCTATGAGGTTTTTGTGGACAGGTTATTTCTGCTGTTACTGTGCTCCCTCCCTGGTTTTCTCATTATTTTCTGGGTTGAGCATGGTATTAGTGTACATTTTTTACTTTAAAATACTGCACATGATTAAAGCTTAACATCCACACAAATCCTTTTGATTTAGAGCCTTAAATCCATTATTTATAACAATAGCTTCAAATCTTTTGAAAACCCCGTCAGAAAGGTTTGGCTAATATTAATCTGATCTCAAACAAAATTGTTTTAACTTGTACATGTAGACATTCTCTCAACCTACCCATTTGTTAATCCTAGGTTTAGTATGCCCAATCTGAAACAGATTAAAAGGTAACTTAATTTTATTTCTCAAATTCTTCATAGGACTTAGTTGACGCTGTTTTCACTGACCTCATGTCATAAACCCTTCAAAAATGCATGGTTGAGATGGTGATTAGTTTTTAATAAGGAAAATGTTGATGTGTATGTTCTTTTAAAATTCCAAGGTGTCTCAGTTCTGTTGCATCTGCACCCATGACCTTTATAATTGGATATATGCAAACAGAGGTGGAGTATGTCCGAATAGTACTGAATTTTATAACTCTCTAAAGGAAGCAAAACTGTGCTATATTTGAGTCTTTTGTTAAAGCTAACAATACTAATGGAATGTTTAGCACTATAATACCAATTAGTATCATATGAGTTTTAATTCAGTTTTGATTTTATTGAAACAATTAGGAATAATTAATATAATTCATTTTATTGAAATGATTAGGAATTATTTTATTGAAATAATTAGGAACAATTGTTTTTATTTTAAATAATTAGGAAGCATTATCATCTCTTGCAATGCACTCTACAATGTACATCAGATTTATTATGAAACTGGGTCCCTTTGAACTGTCTCTGCTACTTCCTAAGTCAAACTAGGCTGAGCTTTCCTCAGAACCCGGATCAAAATGAGTCTTCAGTATTGATACTGAGAGGTGCAGACATTCTCTTCTCTCTTGAAATAATGTCCTTTGGTTTTGTTCTCTGAAATACTAATCATGAGAGATTACAAGCTGAATGACAGGTCATTCAGGGTATGTTTTAGTAGAGGTTCCAATCACTCTGTTTCAGAGACACCGGGAGCACCATTCTTCCCACTTTAAATTTGTTTTACATCATCACAACTTTCCAGACTCTGCACCTATCCTTCTGAAACTTTGGAAATTCCTGGTCTAGTGACTTCTCTGTGTGATATGGCCTTTTTATATACATAGGACAAACCACATCTTATGTTTTTATTTGTAGACTGGAAGCCTACTAATTTGGGCCTCAGTCCAGCCAAACTTGAATTTTTGGAACAAATTCAAAATAAATGATCAACTTCCTTTCTCAAGGCCACTGACAAATCCAGCCTCCACAATCTCTGTACTATGTCATGTCCTAGACCAAACAGCATGCCTAGTAATGGCCATCCATCTGTAAATACCAAAAATCATCATGATTACACACGACTTTCTTCATGATGAAGAAGACTTTCTTATGATGATTATACATGACTTTATTTCTTCACATATAACGAATTTAGCTTTTTTCTTTACCTTTTGCCATGTCTTATCCTTTTGCAAGGTGCGCAGTGGAATCCCCTGGAGAATGGATGATCAAGTCATCTCAAGCAATTGGTTGTGCATCTGTCTTCTGATCAAGATCACAGAAATGCCTTTGCCTGCGCTAGCTTTCCTCAGGTGCCCTCACTGGCTAATCGTTTACTTCTCCACCAACACGAACCCAGATGTCTCCCCATCCTACAACTTTGGTAAGTTATTCTTAGGAATGAGATTGCTGATAGGTAATCTTGAAATAACTAATCACACATTTCATTTCATTATTTCATTTTCAAAAGTAATTTTTGAATCTCTGTCTGCTTGGTTCTTCAATAAATATACTCAACTGGAAACTGAGTTGGTAAGTTGTTTTTATAGTACCTGGATTGACCTTACATACTCGGAGCATTTGGAGCATTCTACCATGGTTTCCATGGAGATTAAAGGTCTGCAAAGGGCATCTCACTTCTCCGTAAGTGTAAAACAGTCTGTCTATGGTGGTTCATGATAAGTAAACTTTGGTTAATTAATTCAAAACACCCAGTGCCCTCCAGACATTTTGAACTACAACTGCCAGATTTCCAGACTACTGATCATGCTGGATGGGGCCAATGCAAGCTGAAGCCCAAAACAAGTGGAGGGCATCAAGTTGGAAAGGCCTGGTTTGAACTACTGGTCTGAACTGCCTGGGGGCTTGGATGGATAGATTTTACCTCAGATGGTGACAGCTATGCTAAAGAAGCAACCTAAAGGGTATCTGGTAGTCCATTCTGTCTCACGGTGTTGGAGACACAGTGCCATTTTACACACGACCTTTTGTCAGAAATAGTCCTAAGAAGTGTCAAGTGCTATGTTTAAAAACAACAACCCACACAGTGATTTAGATACTGGTCATGATTTAGAAGTTGGTGCTTCTCCTGTTTGGATGTTCTTAGCTTCAAATGCTAAAATGCTGATGCATTCCATCATAATGGAAAATTAGCATGTGCCAAATTTTACCACTTCAGTCTGTGGCAGGCCTGGGAGTCCAAGTATATATTGGGGTCCCAGCATAGCTCTCTGCAATCCCCAAGGGCCATGCTCCCTTTCTCTGGCCTCATGATTTTTCCACTGAGCACCATGTTGTGGTTTCCTGGCTTTTGGAATTTCCCCCCCAGTTTTCATCTAAAAGAGCTAGTCGTTGTGATATTTTGGTCCCCAGCCCTTTTGTCATCAATCCCACCCACCACTGGAATGATCTCCCCCGAGAGCATTACCAAAACGGAATTTGGCTCTTGACAAGTTTCTATACCCCCTGGTCTCTGAATGGTGCTTCACATTAAAAACAGAATTAAAAACCTCCTGGCACAAAGGAAATACACATATCAGAGAGAAAGGTATTAATCTAGTGAATATTCTGATAGGCAAACTTGCCATGTGATGCTATTTTCATTTTTTTACACAATGCATATCATTCAGGTATGCACAGTCCAAGAAGGTCTGCACTACGTATTATTTGGTACTCTTGAATTAGACCATATTCTTGAATGGCTACATGCAACTGGTGATTTAGAAGATCCTGGTATTAAAAGTAGTCTAGGCACTTCTTTTGCTTCCTATATATGTAACATTATACACAGAATAGAGAACTCTGGAAAAAGGGAAAAAAAATATTTTATTTAAAACAACTCTAGCATCAAAGGAATCTATGAGCTGATAATAACAAAATACTGCATTGGATGGATACAGTGACTGCTTGCAGACTATGGGTGAGACTTATCCGACAATTTCTATTTTTGTTTTTTTAATCCAGATTACCTCAGACTCCAACAATGGCATCTTAACAGTACTACATGTTACATTTTGTAAAGAAATCCCTGTAATGTTAAAAAAACCCAATATGATGTGTCATGTGAGTTTAGGAATCAGAGCACACTGGAAGTTTTTTTAGCTTCTGCAATCTAAAGCAGAGATGAGCAACATATAGCAACATGGCTGCAGAGAGCCCTTCCTTATGATTTTGTGATCAGGGGACATTTGTTAGAATCCTGAGATTCCCAGATTTTACATTTAAAAAAGTAAGCTTGTAGCCCTCTTTATTATGGAGAGAAGACTGTGATGGAAATAACTATATATTAAAATGCGCAAGATGCATGTGTTTGAAAGATTAAACACATGTAGAAAGACTCCAAAGTTTTCGTATCCAAATTGTTATTAATAACTTTGACTCGGATTGGTATTTGAATTTTATAACTTGATTTTAATATTCGTTTTTCTCCCACTTTCTAAATTGCACTGACCACATTCAGGAGCATCTCTTGGGAAAGTGCTGGCATTAACTGAAATGTTCAGAAGGTTCAGAAATGTCCATTAAGCTATTTGCAATCATTCCAAAAGAAGCAAAATCAGTGCAACATGTGCATTTAATCATGGCTTTGCACTCATTCTAGTCATGGAAATGATTGGCCCATCACAGGCTTCATCCTGCTCTTCTGTAACAGTGGCAGGAAGTGCAAGTGTGTAACATCCAGTCACAACTGTTGGACCAAACAGGAAACAGCAGTCTGTGCTGTATCTATGCAGCCGCTCTTCTCAGCGATCTGAATTCTTCCAACAGCACTCTGGGAGCTGGGACAGAGTAAACCAATCAACACTGACAACTCATTTCATGCAACGAGCAGCATGCAGGGTCAGCAGGCTACTTGGCCACTGATCCAGCCATTCCGATCCCATTCCTACTCCCACTAAGTGGCATGCCATGATTGTTTTGCTCAAAAGGGCTGACCAAACGATGAGATGCCCTGTTGGATTGCACTGGAAAAATAGCTTCCCTTGCAGCACAGTGCCCTGTTGTTCAGGCATGCATCTAGCAAACGTGGAGCAGAAGCAGTCCATGTAAGTTCTGCTCTTTGGGCTACATATCAGTGTCAACGGCATTATGACCCTGCGAGTCTTTTGACTCTGCAGAGACCAAGCACACACCATACATTATGTACATACAGGTTCATAATTTTTGATGTGGCTTTGTTGAAGGCTCTATCCACTTCTGGATCAAAATATTCAAACAAACTACATAACTAAATATTTCCTTGGGAATATTAAAAATAACCTATATATTGAAATTAAAGATTAAAATACAGCCTTTCTCTGAGTTTCCATACATATTTTCCAGTAGAAATATACTTTATAATTCTACAAACAACATTTTATATTAAAGCTTTCATTCTGCAAATCATTATGATTTAACATGGCAAAACAAGCGTTTTGGTTCTTGTCTTTAAATCTCCCCTTTTTTGGTGAAGAAGGGTAAAAATGGCAGAACATATGTGAATAATGAAAATCTGCAAAACTAATTGATTGCAAATGATACAAACACAACATTTATTTAGAAAAATAAACTGAAAATGCCGGTTTAGCTGGTACATTTTCCATGAAGGACAGATAATTGACTATAAAAATGTTATGTGTCAAATACGTATACAAATGTTTTTTTGTTTTGTTTTTTTTCCTCTCTTCCTTGGGAGGATACTGTTAATGTTCATTAGGAACATGTGAGTTGTACTGTTCCTTTTCTTTGCTGTTACAATGATACAAAAATGTATTAAAAATTAGATCCATTCTAAAATCCATGTTAGCCTGTTGATGCTTTTTAACATTTCAGTCTCAAGGAGCAACAATTTGCCTTGTGGGAAAGAACTCTGCGAGGGACAGAAGGGCATTATGTTTTCTTCACTTTGTAGATGTATTTTATTTCATTCTCTCTAGAAGCCCCTCAAGGTATATCTTCATGTGGGCTAAAATTTCATGCGACCATCTGTGCAAATGATGGCCTACATCATTCCCCTGAATGGACGTGACAGTGCAAATATTAGAAGTGCATTGAGATGCAATCTGTAACAGCTGAATATTTCAGCAGAGGACAGGAAACAATATATTTCCAAGCATTTTAGTATCATCAGTCCTCTTTTCTTCTATGGCTTTGAATTTGCACATGGGACAACAGTGATCTTATCTTTCCACCCACGGTGATCATCTTTTCTTAGGAATAAAAGCATTGATTTCTCCAGAGTCATTTAAGTGCTTACATCTTCAATTAGCTACATATATTTAAACACATTTTGGGCACAGGCTGGACCCATGTGATTACTGCTGAGTGTCCTCGATTTCTTAGCACTGGATTTCTTCAATAGCAGACCTTGGAGTTGGCTGTTTCTGTGATAGGGCAAGAAAGTAACTCCTCTTTCTTCCTCTGTCAGAGCAAGTGGTACTTAAGGCTGTGGCTTTTGTCAGGACTCAGCTCATAGTTACTGGATATGAGGCCAGTGGTTTAATGCAGATTTCACCAGTGATTGCTTGTGCTCTGGCTCAAGGGTTTTCATGCTCTGAGAAGGGCCCCCGATGTTATTATCAAAGATGGCCTGGAAGAAGTTGCACTGTCAAGCTGTCATGGGAGAAACTGGTTAACGTACTTCCAAATGTTGATAACCCTTCCAGTCTGAAGAGCTGCAGGAGAGAAAGGAAAAAGAGAAGAGCAAATTATAACACTCAGATATGTGTATACTTGCAATGAAAATTCCTTATCTTTCGAAAAATTATGTGCATCTAACCCAGAATGCTCAAACTACTCTGATATCATGGATCTAACTATCCACCTAGCAGTTCTCTGTGTTCTTTCAAACAGAAGGTAGCAGCTTAGTTTTCAGTGTTTCCTATTGAAATCTACAGTCCAAAGTTAATGAAATCTTGGACACTATTGTACTGGGAAAAAGCCTGCTTCTCATTCCAGATTCACGGCCAGACTTGATTTTTACTGCAGGATGCCCCTGAATGCATGCATTTATATTTTCTAAGATGAATGGCTGTTATTCATGCTTATGCAGGAAGAGTAAAATGGACAACTTGATCTCTGTGAATCTAAGCAGGAGTAGATGGCTTGTGTCCCTCCAGATGTTTTGACCTATGACTCCTATCAACCTTAGTCAGCACAGTCAGTGAAGAGGGATTATGGAAATTGTAGGCCAAACCATGTGGAAGACATAAGTTGCCTACTCCTGCATTTGGATGTTTAATTCTAGGATAGAAACTTGACTTTATCAGTAAATAATAGATGCATAGAAATCAGTATAGTCAGTTTATTTTAGGCAACAATCCAAGGATTATTTTAGATAATCACAGTGCAATGCTGCATATGACTAATGAGTCCCAGTAAGTATCAATAAAGACAGGCACATGCTTCTGCTTTTACACGATAGTTCTCATGACTTTGCCCGGCCCTTGGGATAATGAAAATGCCATCTCAACAACTAATAACTTCTGAGGGATAATTGATCACACACTTATCATGCAGACAGTAGCAGCTTTTTCAGGAAGCAACGGCTGCCCCTGTCCCATGGACTACCCCATGGTTCAAACTGAATCTCATTGAAGTGTGTCGTGACGGCTTTAATAGCGTCTCCAGGCACTGAATAAGCTTTTCATTTAAATGAATCCTGAGGTCATTATAAGGAAGAGGACTGACTTCAGTACCACAGGGAGCATTTGCAAAGTCAAGCATCATTTTTAAAAAGTCCATTCCCTATCTCAAACACAGCCCTTGGTATATTGTTCAAATATAAATATTTCAACAATTCCTTCTATTAAATAATCCATCAGAGTAGTTCACTCTTTTCCTCAGCCTATTTCTATGATAATGCTCTGCTGCACATGTTATATGGAGGACCGAGATTTGCTGAGACAGTACAGTCTGCATTTACACTGGTATCTTCAGAAAGCACGTGACCCTGAGGGCTAAAGTAAAGGCCACTATTTTGCCATCTGAAGCAATTGGAAAGCCAGAGTGAATATTCTTTCAAGGTCTGCCAAATCCTGGTCAGAAGCGAGGCTGTTGCAACCATTTCCAAAGAGAATGGAATGTATGTCCACTGAGATATCCTACAAGAGACATCCTCCTTTTTAGGTTTCCTATAGGCAGTTGTGGGGGAACAAGAGGAAGGGGCAAGGGATATCTTTGGTTAGATCCAATATGCAATTTTTGTGTCCTTCATGTTAGCATAATGGCTTCATCTTGCTTTTATCTTGCAAATTTAAAAGTCTAAACAATGGTGGATAATCTCCAAAAGGAGAGGTGTTCAGGCTTATGTCTGGCTAGAAGCCAAACCCTCTCCTCTGTGCTCCTACTCCTAGATTAGGCAGGCCAGCAAAATATAAATTCATCCAGGCACCAACAGCCCTAGAGTCTTACACAGCAGCCATGGGGCTCAATAAAACAGCAACTATCCCACAGCAGGAGGACAACTGCTTTTCATGCACCATTCCCAGGCTCTGTCCCTCACATCTCCATGCAGGGGTGGGAAAAACCTGGTCTGAATACCAGAGAGCTGCAGCCAGTCAGTCCCAACAACACTGGGGTAAATGGACTAATGCTCTGAATCCATCCACAGCAGCTACCAAAGTCCTGGCTTAGTTTCCTGTCTGACATTGCAAAAACCAAGGGGTCGTCGCTTACTCTCACAATGCATCAGACCAAGCTTGTAAGTTGCATTTAGATTAGTGGATCACAAGCTGGGTAAGCATCTACTAACTGACACGTTCAGGCTGCAATTAGTGACTGCCAAGAGCAAGACACGTGTGCTCAGAGAAACACAATCAATCATGTGAGAGAAACACAATCAATGTGTTCCAGGGGTGAGGCCTACCCTGCATAGAAGCACCATTTAGGACCAAGTGCTGGAAATTGCAATCAGGGAAAAAAGTTGCACACATGTGGTGCATTCTGTTGAAAAAAGTGGAGATGCACAACTTCAGGGCAGGGTGGAGCAATCAAGAAGCTAACGTTTTATGACCTGCAAAGAATGACTCAATACATTTCAGAAGCATTACAACAAGCTGCAAATTATATTTGTTTTGTTCACATGCTTGCCGCAGCATCATGCTCTCTGAGGTCTTTCCTACTCTGCCTTCTAAAGCCCACATGACGTTCACAGAATCCCAGACTTGGAAGAGCCAAGAATTGCCCTTGAAGATGATTCAGACATTGCAATTGGTTCAGAATATTCACCTGCCAGACTGCTGACAGGAGCCAGTTGATGAAAACACATCATACCCGTCCTGTATAAGCTACACTGGCTATCAACTGAAGTCGGGCCTTATTTAAGGTATTAACAATAACATATAAATCCCTAAACAGTTTAGGACTTGGCTCTCTAATGGAATGTCTCCTTCCATATGAGCCTGCCCAGACCCTAAGATCCACCATGGAGGTCCTCCTCCAAAGCCCTTCTTGATAGAAGTGAGGAGGACATTTATGGATGTAATATGGTTTTAATAAAGATGTGTATTTTTGGCTTTTATGTAAACTGTATTGAGATTTTATAATAATCAGACATATATAAGAAATTTTAAATAAAAAACAAAATAGTTCAGATCCCAACTCAGCCAAGAAGTTCACTTAGGATGGTGGCCATACAAACATAGGCAGATGGATGAGAGAAGTTCTTACACTTTGGCCGTCTTGAATACAACTTGGAAACCAGGATAGATTCTAAGTTGATTTAAGACATGCTGAGTTTACAAGTTTGAAAAGGTTGCTGAAACTTCCAGCTGCTCAGGATCAAGAAGTAAGTGTGTAATTTTTACAGCTCACTTATTATCATCAATAATTAATATTCTGTAATTGGATCTTAGAAATTCTGTTGATGTGCAGAGAGCCAAGAGAGGATCCAAAGCATTTCCCTTAAGCTATTTCGGTTTTTCTGTCTCTGCCGGGGGTATTAGGTAGCAGCACTGTTTGCTTCGGTAAAGCAGGGCCTAGGAATCTTTGTACAAAACAGATTCCAGAATGATACAGAAAGTAACTGGTGAACTCTCTGTTTCTCTCTTGCTCTTTTTACATGCTAGTTGTTAAATTGACATAATTGGAATAAACATGGGCATTAGTTATTGAAGAATCACTGGTATTCTGTACTCAACTGTTCAGCAAGTGGATGTAGTTTTGATTGTACCAAAAAGGGATTTTAAAGGATATAGCATTACATTTGTGCTTATTTGTAGCCTGCGGTACATAGCTTTCAAAACTCTGCCGGATCTAGCTCTGGGGATCATGACTTTTGCTCTTTTTTTTGCCCACATACATGCATACAAAATATGAACATCACATGATGTCTTTAGTTTGGTTCCACTTCTGATATTTTCTCCTTCCAGAATGGGAAAATCTGGTAACCATTTTTCTTCCTTTTCATGCAAGCCATCTTTTTTGATTTTACATTGCAAGAAAAGAACAACAGACAGACAGAAAATCATATAACTATCTCAGATTAACACTCTGAAATGAAATAATAGACCTAGGGCTACAACGGTGCAATATTCACATGTGAAAATATGGAAAGGAATTATTGTACACATGAGCCTAGCATGACTACGATCCTACACAAATGTATGTGAAATGATATTTCATATAAATAAATGGGTGTCCTACACCATGTTAGACATGCTGAACCCCAATGATGGGTTAGTGATGTCTTCAGTCTTTTACTTGCAGGACTGGTTATCATAGCATGTGAACCAGAAGTTCACAGAATTCGGTTGTTACAACAGTTGCCAAATTGTTGTATTTCCATTGCAATCAGAACTGTCTAGTGTAACGGAAGAAAATGCCCCCAAGTAATGTCTGAATTGACTTCCCTGAGAGTGGAATATCCAAACCTTTCTGAGTTGTTTACTGGATTTTCCATGGGTTCCTCTCTGTTCTGCAAGAGCAGAAAAAAGAAGCTGGATTTGACAGTGTTTAACATTGCCAAGAACATAGTTGCAAGATTTTGTTTTGAGGAGGCAGGCAAGCAGTGCAGTATCACAACTAGTCCATGACCAGAACAGAAGAATATTGACACGGAAGCTGTTACGCTTTTGCTACCTGAGCCAAGGGAACACTTAGCACTTAGACGATAATAAAACTGCTTGATCCCAAGGGAACAGAATGTGAATGCTTACAAGTCTGAGACACAGATTACTAGCTACACTGTAACACTGCCTAGTACATTTCTTTATCTGACAATCATTCTTACAACAAATTTGTAAGAATTCTATTCAAATCTCACTCAGAAAAGGTGCCATTTTGAATGTATGTGCTTCTCAAAATGCCTTCATTGCCAACTACACCTTGGTAAAAAGAAAGAAAAAAAAGACAGATGCCATCAATAACTTGGAGTTTATTGATCTGCCTGATATACGGTGATATCTCATCAAAACAGAAATGAAAGTGTAGGGAATGCCCAACAAGAAAAAAGTCCTTGGCTTGGATTTCCATGGTACTTAATATACAAGAACTGTTTGTGAAATACACATTTTAAAGAACAAGATTGTGTGGGGGGGTTACATCAGCAAATAAATGACCAGGGTAAGTAGGACTGAGTGTGCATTGTGGTAACTCTTTGCTGTTGTAATGAAACTAACAACACTTCCAAATGCAGCAGTGTGCGCTGACAATGTAAACAGTCAAGCAGCAACAAAAGGCCACTAGTGGAAGTTTTAGGGTAGATGTTATCAATATTCTGACGACACCCAGCTCTTTCTCTTCATTTCATCTTATTCCAGAGAAGCTGTTGTAGCCTTAAATCAATGCCTGGGATCAATGAAGGACTGAATGTAGTCTAATAAACTAATGCTTAATCCAAACAGAATGTCTTGTTAGTAGGAAGAATTGCTGATTTTTGGAGTCACTCCTGCTTTTAAACAAAGAGGTATATAGCGTGCACATTCCTAGATGGTTAAACAAGAGGCAGCTTTGCCTCAGCTTTGGTTATCTTTGGCACTTCCATCATAGAATGCACTTCATATGATGTTAAGGCTTGCCCTCACTCCAATTACACATGCCAGGCTTCAATAATTACAATAAATAATTGTAACATGTTCTACATGGATTAAGCTGCCTTTGTAAAATGTGCAGAAACCTCAGTGGTTAAGATATAAAATAAAGTGCAGCACCTTAACATGTTGCACAAATTTGTTTCTGGGCCCAGTTCAAGGTGCAGGATCTTGCCCAATGGTTAGTGACAAAGATTTTGGAAAATCTATGTATCTACTAGATAATATATCCTATTTTCAAAGGTGTCATTGCTTTATATTGTCATCAGGGCTAAAATTGGGCTGTGGGAAATAAAGCAAAGAAAGGCAGCAATGAAATTAGAGGAAATTGGGTGTGACGGGACACTCCTGGGCACTACATCAGACTGACATACCAGCTATGTCCTTGTCAGGACACAAATAACCTAGCTTCAGCTTTGGTAAACTCTTTGTTGGATTTCCGCAATGTGTTAATTGTGGGGCTGCCTTGAAAATGCTCCAGAAACTTCAGCTGGTCCAAAACAGGGACTGCCCATCATGATATTAGGTCAGTACTTTACCATCTACACTGGTTGTCAGTCCACATCCGGACCTGATTTGAAGTGTTGTTTTTAACATTCAAAACTTGGGGCCAGGTTACCTGAAGGACTGTCTTCTCCCATGTGCACCTGTCCAGACCCAAAATTCACCTTCTGAGGGAGCCCCTGCCCAGAGAACTTAAGTGGGGGGGTGCTAGGAAGAGGGGTTTTCTGTTGTGGAATTAACTTTCCAGGCAGGCTAACCTAGCACCTACATCACACACACACACACACACACACACACACACACACACACACACACACAGAGTGAGAGAGAGAGAGGGTGGGGTAGGCATCAGGTGACAACCTTCTGATTTTCTCAGGAATTTCCCCAGAAATTTTAGTTTGAGCTAAAATTGTTCAAATTGTTCTGAACCACCCAAAGAGCTTCAGCTACTAAGAGGTATAAAGTTTAATAAACAAACACTGTAGATAACTAGTCACACTTTATCCCACACCTTATGCTTCGATTATTATTGATATGCTTGAGTTGTTGGGACAGCTAATGTCTCCCAAACCTACTGAATAGCAAAAATGGTTAAAAAGACAGATTAATGATTATTTTGTAGAACAGATTACAAATCCATTGTTGTTACTGCTGTTTAACTGGTTAGTTTTAATCAGTTAAAGACTGTCGCTGCTTTCTTAAGAGGTGTTCTGGTTTAACCGCCCTTTTATATGTATAATGATTATGCATCAAAAGCTGGATATCAAAATTAAAAAGAAGTTCTTTTCTGAACATACATTTCTAATGTATCTTTCTAACGGAATACTTGCAACATGATTATACTATTCATTGCTCTGCTGCTTGAAAGCTGGGAAAGACAACAAACCCATTCTCCTGCTTCAGGATGCTGTTGTAATCAAGAGCAAGACTAGTTTAAGTGGGAATAAAAGTAGATGCTTTTTTCCATCTTTAATGTATTCATTTCCAGCTTTGCTGTATTGGGAGAGCAACATGTGCTGAAAGAAGTGAAAAGAAGTACAAACTGGAAAGCAAATATCTCCCTCCGCTATTTCTTCCAAATGCTGCAGCAACTGGATAATCTGCAGTTGCAAACACTGCTTGAGCAAGCTACAGATTGTAGATACCTGAAGCACCCACATTTGGATGGGTGACCATCAGCAGGAGAGCTAAGAGGGAGTTGATATTTCTGGACCTCTCAGCAGCTTTTGATACATCAATCATGACATCTCCCTGGAGGATATGAGAACTGAGCTTTGGTGGTTCTGTTTCTATTGTCTACTTGGTTTCAAAGACTGAAACTGGGGAACTTTTATCTGTCCCACAGCATTTGTGCTGTAGAGTTTCAGAAGCTTCTCCTTTGTCTGCCACATTCTATGAAACTACTAGGTGACATTATCTGAAGATCCGAAGCACAATGTTGATTCTCTTTCTTGTTTTCATACTCTCCAGGTATGGCTCTGGATGTGCTAGAAAAGTGTACTGAATGGAAAGGCAATAAACTGAAACTTAATTCAAATAAAACAGAAGTACTGTTGGGGAAATACAGTTACCAAAGGGTAACAATTCAGACAATTCTTCATGTGATTACATTGCCCAACTAAAGAATGAGAATACAGGATACAGCTCAGGCAGTATGGCTGAGGCCATTTCTATGGCTTCTAAAACTTTTTAATCAACTTAGACTAGGCCATAAAGTATGATTATTCCTGGAAAAAGGAAGACCTATTCACAGATTTACATACCTTAATAAAAATATACATTGGATTATGGGACATACTTCATCTGAGGTTACCTTTCCACACTTCCCAGAAACTCCAACTGGTTTGAGGTATAGCAGCAAGGATGCACACAATGGTTCTAGGTAGTGCAACTACATAATTCATAAAGATAAATAAATATACTTCATACATAAATTTTCTGCCTACGAATCTGTTTACTGGCATGCTAGTTTTTATGCATAAAATTTAAAGGAGATGTGCCTGAGGAATGCTCTCATATGTATCTATGTATGTATGTGAGTAACTCTTATTTCTAGAATTAGTTTTTAAGATTTACTTATTTATTTTCCATATGGTCCAATGACTGGAGCTCTCTTGGCTGTTTACAACACATAAAATACGATATAAATATACAAACAATATATGAAACATTATAAAATTTAAAACCAAAACAAGACATGCATCAAAATACAATATCAGGGGTGGCCAGACTGAGACTTGCAAGCCGCACGAGACTGAGTTTATTTTGTGGCTTGCCTCCAGCTGGCACTTGCTTGCTCTTCGCTTCCTGGTGCCACTACTCACAGGTACCCCCTTGTGGCTCCCAAACAGGTGACATTCACCATATGTATGTGGCTCTTCTGTTGAGCAAGTCTGGCCATCCCTGGCCTATATGAATTTATCAAACAACCCGTTGAAGCAGCTACTGAAGTCCTCAAACTGCTAATAAAATGTGACAGAGGAAACTCCTAACCTGGCACCAAAAGGGTACTAAAGTTGGTGGCAGGCAGTCCTTAGTGAGGAGGCCATTCCGTAATTGGGGGTTGGGGGAAAGGCCCTGCTCTTTCTTGCCACTTTCTTGCTTTCAAGCCTCCCGTGAAGGTAGCAGTTGGAGGCAGGCCCCCAAACTTGATTGTAATGTCTTGAGAAGGACTCTTTTCAGTTGCTGTTAGGTGTCAGAGAAGGCCAGTTTAGCTTCACTGGGTTGGATCCAGAGTTGGCTGTGCAAAATAGAATGCCATGAACTGGGAGGTCCTATGGGCAGACTGGGGGATAATTTTTCACAGATTTCCCCTAATTTCCCCAAATCCTTTCTGGGTGACTGGGAACAGACTCTGGGAACTGCTGAGAGGGAAGGTTTGGCTGGCAAAGAAAACCACAACCCACTTCTTCCAACGTGGTTCCTGCTGCCAACAATTTTTATCATGCAATCCACCCAGAGAACTTTAATAAATGGGTAGACTAAAAGCACAATAAATAAAATAAATAAGGAGCTCTGTATTCACTGAGCAAAAAAATGGATCTAACCCATTGTGCCATTTGGGTAGAGGCATCAGTAGCTCTACAATTCCTCCTCCAAGACTTGGAGGTATGTACACATTTTTGCATGTTCCCTGCAAGATAGAATGACATTTGCTGCCAAGGCAACTGGAAGACAGCTGTAGGAGACCCTATTAATGTGATGTATTAATAAAGAAATGATACTCCCGATAAGGAACATGTTTAAAGCTCCTTTGTAGAAAATAATTCTGGGCCAGTATCTCTTGGCAATCAGACGAAGAACAGATTCTTTCATGGCAGCATCAAATACATTAAAGTGAGCTATATCCATGATTAATGCAATGTGTCATCAGCTGCCATCATTATCAACTTCTTATAATGACGAAGTGATGTGATGTCCAAAATATTTCAGCAATTGTACCTTTCATTTAAGCATGTGTAATGATGGAAGCTGCAATTCTATACACACTTGCATGGACATATACCCCGCTGAACACAGTGGAATTACTGTTGTGTAAACATACATTGGATTGAGAGGACAGGAATTTCTAGAGGAGCAAAACAATACATTACACTATATTGTGTAATAAATAAAGTTACATCAGATTGAGAAATTAGACTGCTTTTTTTTGTGCGCATGCTGTTGACCAGAATGTTTTCTTCAGGAAAAATTTCAATTATGTTTTTTTTTCCTGAATAATCAAAAAGAAGCAAGTTGTTTGAATGAATGCCAGCAGCAGGGAATAGTATAGTCTGTCAAACTGAAAGAAAGGAAATTGTTATTGATAGTTATAATCATAGTAGTATAGTAATCATTCTGAAAGTGTGCTTTAAGCCCTTCTGATGTACCATATACTCAGCACTAAAGGCATAACTATGTTCCTTTGGAGTAAGAGAGATAAAGACAGTTCCTTCTAGAAATCCCAATGTATTTCTAGAATTCCAACAAAACTCACTCTACCTAGTGAGCTTTCTGGCTACTGGGCAGTATAAAAATAGATAGATAGATAGATAGATAGATAGATAGATAGATAGATAGATAGATACCCTTCATCAAAGAAATGAGGAACATTGCCTGATGCTTATCATCTGTGCTGCCTGGGGATGGTGAGAGTTGCAATCAACACAACTGGAGAGCAGAAGGTCCAGGAGGTTCACTTAGAACATAACACAAATATCAGGATGGACCAGTGGAATGTGGAATGAACCAGACCATCTTCCAACTGTTCTCCCAGTTTATTCTTCTGTGAAGTTAATCCAGCCTCTCAGTTTTTATATTGTTATTAAATTTGTCAATCCAAACAGACTCTTTCAGAAGCTAGATTTGATCTTTTCCATGTATCATTTGCTATTCTAAATGAACGTTGAAGGATTTAAAAAATCCCTAATACAGATGTTAAACAGGGAGGAAACACTGATGACAAGAAGGAAATGCAATGTAATAATTACCATGTACATAGACATTTTCCATGTATCAAGAGCATATCTTTAAATCAAAAGTTCATACAAAAATTAGGTGTGTCCAACTGCAGAAATATGCGATGCTCCTTCATTCATTCAATAGGAATACGGGAAGCTGCTTTACATTGAGCCAAACCAATCCTCCATCTAAGCCAACATTGTCAACACTGTCTGAAAGTGAATACCTAGGTAGCAGGGACTGAACCAGGGAACGTCTGCATGCACTCCATGCATTTCTGCCACTGGGATGTGAAACAAACAAGCAAAAAATGTCAGTACACCTGGTTACATAACAAAAAACCCCTAAAGAATACAATATGGCAGCATGGAAATCACATATACATGCTATAGCTGGTTTGCAAAACTATTTATTAGTAGGGTGTTTCCATGTTGCAATGATTACTGCACTCAAGTGTTAAGAATGAGAGGTACTGTTTGCTCTACCTGTGAAACATAAACTGTGATATGTGATTAAGCCTCTCTTAGTGGTAAATATGCTGCCACTAACTTCTAGGATTCCGTGTGCCAATATTATATATTTTCACCAGAAGCCAGTAAGACAAGACAATAGAAGAAAACATCACACATCTGAGAATTTAGGCTTTTAAAGATGTTTATATCCACTGCTGAAAAACTCTGTGTAAGATGCCTTGAACTTGGGAAGTAATGAAAACCAAATTTCACATAATTTTAAATTACTACCAAAAAAATGGCTTTAACATGGGAAGTAATCAGACTGAAACCCTTATCTAATTTTAAGCTATTTGCATTGCTCCTTGCGTAGAGCACCTGATCCATATCTTCAAACTCATTCAGTATTAAAATCTACACACTCTCATCAAGTCTCATCATTTTATGTGATTTCACTTGGCCTACCTAATTATATGCAGGCATTTCAGTTCCACCAAGGGAAACAAACTGAGTTAGTTTATACAATGCATGCTCTGATGATGGATGATCTGTATTGCAAGATCTTGTATTAGTAATGAAGTTACAAAAATTATATTCAGACAACCCTCCACTCCACCCATCTGTTTCAGTGTGATCTACTGAACATGTGTCGTGATTAAGTCCCAAAAGCAGCTTGCAAAAAATAAAAATAAAAATCACTCACCTACTTCGTACTCATAAAAATACCTTGAGCCAGAGCAGGCACTGCAGGCAGTCAGAGCCAGCCAGGATTCTTCCCTGCACGCAGCCGCAGTCCCCTAATGTTTCCTGCCGCAAAGGACCTTTTTGGACTGTATAATGGGCTCACCTATGCTACAGATGTTTCCCACTCAATGAGGACATTTGCCCTAGGAAACTGGCTCAGCAGGCAGCTGCAGCTGCTACTTTTCCTGATGGCAGTGTGAACGAGTGGGAGCCATGGCAGTGGCAGGAAAACATGGCAAATGCTGCATGCTCACAGTGTCTTCTGGCATCCTTCCTGGCATATAACCTCTCAAACAGATGATGACCTAGCACTAGATGGACCTCCTCAGCATTGTCTTCTTCCTCAGCAAGGCTTCAGATTTCAACACAACCTTATTTCAGGTGCACATGTGACCATACGTGCACATACGGCAGCCCCTTCCCATGTAAACAAAGATGTTTGTTTCCTCTAGAATGTCCCTCCTGCCAACAGTTCAGCTTCTGGACATGCCAGGAAGAAGTAAGGATTTCTCTTCCACAGCCAGCATGAAAACAGAGCAGGATACCAAAGGAAAGGCACAGTGTCCTGCCATTACTTCACAAGCCTGCTCACTTGGCTACATGGCATGGAAGTCCTAGCTTCCACTGGCTGCCATTTGAATATATAGATGCAAGGCAGCAGAAATCCTCTGAAAAAGTAAAGATATATAAACTGAGCAGGGCCACCATTAGCTTTACCAGCTACCCAGCAGCTACCCTATCAGGCTAAACAAGAGTGAAAGAAGAAGATCCATTTCACTGGGAAATAAACAATTTTTGGCTCCTCTTTTTGAAGTATTACCATTCCAGGCAGTCATAATACAAGGCCAGTGATGCATGGCTGCACTACAACTGATCATTGGGCAAGCCTTATAATACTAAGAATTAGTTCCAGACTGGATGACCTGCACTTTCTTGTCCCCCTTCTTCTTCTTGATTCTTTTTTCCATTTGTGTTGTGCTCAATTCAGATAGGATGCAAGTCCAACCACTGATCTAAATTGAGGTTTGCACCCAGCCACAGATGGCATTGCATGTCCTCTGAACAGCCATGTATCTGGAAGTTCTCCTGGACTCAGCATTGCCTAGCCTATCTAGAGAAAGCAGATTCTCAGTCATACATGCTCTGGACACATGCAGCTTATATTGCCATAATGCATTCTAGGTAGAGATACCTCTAAAGACAGTTCAGAATCACAGAATAGTAGAGTTGGAAGGTGCCTAGAAGGCCATCGGGTCCAAACCTAAGCTAGTGCAGGACACCAATTACACCAACTCACTCAGATTGGTACAGAACATGGCATCTAGAATGCCAAAAGAAGCTAACTGTTCAGATCACATTATAGCAGCTCTGTCCAATTATTCAGCCACCTAATTGTTCTTAGACCCAACAATGACTAGTCTTGGCTTTTAACAGCTTAAATGGTTTGATACCAGGCTATTTGCATGCAATTATCCAGGTGTCAAGATCAGTGTCTGGGATTCTGCCCTCTTGTAGAAACTGGGACTCATGAATATAAGGGGGTGAGGCCTCTGAAATTCCCTCCACAGGAAGTACGTATGGTTTTGCATTTGAGTGGGGAGATGCATGTTTAGCTGCTCACAGTTTTAATTTAATGCTTACACAAAAATGTATTGTAATTAATAGTTATTATTTATTCTTTTCCATGATTAATAATTTCTATAAACCCTGACTAGCAAGTTATTAATCCTTTAATCAATGAAATATTTACTGTTACCAGACTTTGTGTTTATGAGTTGTTGCTGTTGTTGCAATCTCATTTGCAAAACCTCTCACTATGTGTGCAAGGTAATTTTTATAAATATTGCCCATTGTTTAATAGTATTTTGAAATTAAAATTAAACAAGAGTGAATAACTGTGGTCATGCAGCCATGTCTCAGAAAGTATTTTAAACAGGAATTCTGACACAAATCTGTTCTTGGTTGCTGGTAAACAAACTTCACTTGCAATAAATTTAGCCATGTCCTTTTACTTCAGCATTTTTGTGCCAATGTATTGTTCTGTATGGCCCTTCCTTCCTGCTATAATTAAAGGCAGAATTCTATACATGTTTAGACATTTATAAGTGCAACTCCCAGCATTTGCTTATTTTTGTGTCTAAACACACACAGGGTTTTTCATGGACAGTGTAATAGACCATGGCTGCCTGTAACCCTTTGAACTTCCTATACCATCTGGGAAGGAAGAAAAAGAGTGCTCTGAATTTGGAGTTCCAGCTCCAATCTCAGACCAATTTCTCCAGTCAGAACTGGGACTCTGAATTTTCCTATGGCTGTCTAGATATTGCGCCTTAAATGTACTGTAATTACCATGTTTCTAGTAAGTTCAATTTCTCAATATTCAATCCACCATTTTGTAATCATGTGTTCAGTTTTCCTGATTGAACAAAGTGTCTCTTGAAATTTTATTGCTTTAGCATTACCTTTTGACTCTTTTACATTACGTAATGTTCCAGAACTTGTCCATCTTCCTTTGGAGGCCATCAGTGCAGTCTATAATTTGGTCTTGTCAGGCAAGATCAGTAAAAACAGTATGAAGTCAAGTTATTAACCACTGCATCTTCCAGGTAGTGGATACTTTGTTTGTTGGAGCTTACAATAACTTGCTTTTCCTACTGGTAGCTATCTCCCACTTTTTTTCTTTTTTTTACGAATCTGTGCATAGGTTTTTCAATGTCCCTTTGCAAGGGAAATTACTTCTGAAAATATCTATATAGCCATTTGCAGCTTGCAAACCAGTACTTCACAGTAAGTAGCATCTGCCATCACATTACATCGGAATCTTTCTCAGAAGTTAAGATACCCTGGTAGGCTATTGGTTTCCTCTAGATTATCTATATTTTAAACAAACATTGTCTCTAAGAACAGAAACAAAGGATATGATCTGGGAAAAATCTCTTTGCAATGGATAGGAGAAAGAATTCCTGATGGCATACTGTGAACCAATAATAGTCACGCTTACAGTTAAGTAGCTTTCAACCAGCTGCTTAGTAAGATTAGAGTGTTGTAGAAATCATGTATTTTTCCCCTTGCTTAAGAATCTCATGAGCTTTTCATCATTTCCCTTCTTCAAACCACCCTTTGCTCTGTTGTATTGAAATGAAAGGTACCTTGAATGCACAGAGCCCTTGCATGAAACTGCAGAAGCTGGCAGGCAAAACTGAATGAGTGTGGACTGGACTTGCTTTCCTGAATACCTTTTTATGTGGATTCAGAAAAACAAGGCATAGCATAGTAAAAAGTGACTCCTAGTCATTAAATGGATGTAAATCTGGCAGAACGTGGATGAATGAAGGGACCTCTGTGAGAGGTTCCACAATCACTAGCTTGCTGAAAGGGCTTAGACAGAAGAATCTATTTCGTGCTTGACCTTTCCAGGCAATTCAGTTCCGTAAGATTCCCACCCACTATGTCAGTGCACAAGTTACCAGGCATTGTAGGAAGTGATTAAAAAAGCAACCACCCCTCTGTGTATTAGAAGATTAATCTGACAGTCATGGACCTATAAAACATCCAGATTTAAGCTCCGTATGTGGCAAGGGTTCATTATGAGGCTCCACATATTTAAAATGAAAATTGTGGTCTACTGTATAAAGTGTAATTGCAACTCCAGAGATTATTATTTGTTTCCAAAGGAAAAGAGCCAAATAAAATATTAATACAGCCTTTCATTCTAGTCAACAGCTTTTAAAGAATACATCATTCATTCTAACACTTTTCCTCACCAGCCCAAACTAACAAGTTAATAATAGACGAGATCAACAACCCAAAGACTTCCATTTACCTGTGTAAAGAAAAGAAGCTACAATTCACACCACAATAAATATGATAATGTCTGATTTTACTGAAATTCAGAGGGCTACTGAATTATATTATTAGTTTTAAAGTGTTCAAATGCTGCATTGGGTGTGTTTAAGATAAGAGGTAACTGAATTGCTAAACATAAAAGAGTAAAAATAAGTGTTCGTCATGTTAAGAGGAAAGGTGTGATAATTCTGCTATACACAAATATTCAAATTCTACAGACTTAAGAAATATATGTTCAAGTTACAAGCCAATTAAACCCCATCAGAACAGAAAAAGGATGCTTTGTGTTGCCTCTTAATTCTGCAAGTAGAAACATGTAGAAAAATCACACTGGCTCACCTTTCTGTAAGAAAACTGGCTAATGAGCATCAATAAAATGTATTGGTGGGATCAAATACATGTTACAATGATCACTTGGCATGCAGCTAAACCTGATAGTTTTAGTATGCTAGTATAATGACCTATGTGGTCCTTATTCAGATCAGGACCAGAGTTCTGGAGCATTAAACCTTCCCACCCACTTGTCTTTTTTCCCGTCTGAATTACCCAGTGGGCAGATGTTCAAAGAAAAATTTTAAAAATCAATCAGATACCACCTTCCATTTTGTGAACAGAATGATGCACAGAACTTTGTTCTGACCCAGAGAGGCTTTTCTTATGTTCTTAGCAATTCTTACATGGAACTTACATAGTTTAAAAAAATGGCCCAATCCTTAGAAGAGCATGCTAAAAACCGATTTTTGGATGGACCTTACTCTGTCTAATGGACAGACTTATGCTGCATTGCTAAGGGTCTGTTATGTGGGTTAATACCACTGCACCTATATATAAGTAGTGCAGTCTGCAATCAACTGCTCGGGATAATTACCATTTCGTTGTGGCGTTATCTCTACCATTTTTATTAATGGAGTTTTATTTTGTATTTGATCTGACCTAAATTCAAAAATGAACAGAAACATGTTCATACAGAGATCTTAAGTAGGATCAGCAGTATCTGCACAAATTCTGTCCTGAAGCCCTAACATTAAGAGGCATATCGTTTCTCACCAACCATGTCCATTCTCCAATGGAAAATTAGGTCATTTAAGTGGTCATGTTTTTCAAATGAGATTTCATCAAGAGAAAGAAGTAGTTCTCTTAACATGTTTCAAATATATACCCTACCAAATAGCCAGTTTTAGGTTGCTATGCCTTGCTGAACGCTGCAAGAGTTAAAAACAAATACAAAAAATATATATGATCTAAGCTGGCAAGGAATGCTGAACAAAATGAGTAGAAGATGGTATTGCTTCCATAAATACACATTTCTGGAACTAATTCTGTACATATGTTGGAGGATTTATGTAAGATAAGTATAGACACACTATAAAATTATTTGGGTTGAATCCAATGTTACTTCTACTTAGGGCAGAGCCATTGAACTGAATGAGACTAAGATTAGTCATGACAAAAATGGACAAGTTCTAAAGAAATGTTTCATTGCAATGCATCTACTTTAAGTAGAACTAACCCTGGATTCATCCTTTTGTCCTGATCTTCCTGACTGTATGATATATGATTACCTAGTTTGGGCAACAAAACAACCCACAATGGGTTAATTAACCCTTGGGGCATCATAACACATGAAGTCCACTATTATGTGTGTACAACCGTCACCTGGGACTCTCCATGGCTTGTTTGTCAGCCAAACCCAGGCTGCAGTAGTTGTTTGAGGAATAAAAAACTGTCTGTTAAAAGTTAAGCAAGGAGTGTTTAAGCATCTCAGCTCCAGAGCCAAGCACCAGCAACCATCTGATGAGAAGGTAAGTGCTCATTACCGATCTACATATAGTAAATATGTAGACATTCAAGTAATCATCTAAAACTCACAGATTAACAGGCAGAGCCAAAACAAGGACACAACAAAATGCGCAAAATCCTAAAAGGGAAACCCTTCACAAACTTACAGTTTAGAACTAAATCTGAACTGTATTGGAGGGGTATTTGAGGGGGAGGAGAGCCTTTTGGACCAAGAACCTGAGGAAAATCAGAAGAAGGTTAGTGACCCTCCCGTGCCCTATCCTTAGCTTTTGAGGGTCATAGCCTTGATGCAAGCCTGGCCTGGACTTCCTGTGTTTTTGATGAAAAAGGCCTCTGACTCTAGCAAGCGTCTTGCTCTTTCCTCCCATCCAGCCAGGGAGCATCCCAGTATGTGGAAGAGCAGTTGTGCTTTGAAGCACAATGAGTTCGTTCTTTCTTCACGGCTGCAGCCAGGTGAGAGGAGGGAAAGCCATGGTGCCATGGCATGAAATTCCTCCCTCTGCGGTAGCTCTGTGCTGATGCTGGTGACTGCAGAGGCTTCTGGGTGCTAGGCTGGCTTGCCTGTGCAGCAGCAGGTGAAGTGGCTTTCTTGGAGCCTCCAGAACAGGAAGGTGCAGTGGTCAGGCTCTGCAGCAGTGGCATAAGGCTTGGCATCCGGCAGACACCAGGCTTACTGGAGGGAAGGCTCCTCTTTGGTGCAGCTGCTACATGGGGACTTCCTGTTGACCAGAGGTTGCTCTTCTCCCACAAGCTCTCCAACTTTTCTTTGATTGCTCTCACAGTGAGCATGAGAGTTTCCAGTCTACCTCCCAGTTAGGACAACAAGAGACTTACGGGGAGGCCACATCTCCTCCAGTAAGTTCAGTCTGCCTTGCTGACCCTGGTGGGAGCTGGTCTTGTGCACTCATGGAAGAACTGCCAGTGTCATCCTAATGCAAATCTATGGTGCAACCACACTTAGTAAATTGTGTACAGTTCTAGTCACGACACTTAATGAAGGATATTCCAGCATTGGGAAAAGTGCAAAATGGGGAACTGAAATGATTAAGGGGTTGGAATAACTGTCCTAGGAAGAAAGTGGTTAGCTTAGTAAAATGGTAAGTAAAGGAGACGTGCTAGTTGCTTATGGAGTTACACACACTGTGGAAAAAGTTGACAAAGATTGCAGTATGAAAATACGAAGCAAATACCCACACAACAAAAATCATATGCAAGGAATGAATCTTCAGTTTCAAGATTCAGAATATCCCCAGAAAAGACAATCAACAAATGTAATTATTAAAATTCTGATCACTGTCCACTCAGAGTCCCTTAGAAAGAAAATATACACATCAATAAGAAAACTAAAGCAAAAATAGCAAGATCTGAGAAATGACAAAGTCAATATAGCATCATTAATTTTGTATAAATTCTACAAAACTGCATTCCTATCAGGAAAATATAGTCAAATGCATATCACAAATATCACACATCTTCCCTGTTTTATTCCTTTATATAGTTCAGATCTTGTCAATGATCTAATGAAATATGCACCCCACTTTTATTCCTCTCATAAATATTATCCAACTTCATATCTAAGCAGGATACCAGTTTTTTATACTATTTTCGTTATTTGTTTTTCGGCGCCAGGCGAAGACCTTTTTATTTAAGCAGTATTTTAAATGTTAATATTATTGAATTTTATTTGGCCAGGGCGGCTTGTTTTATATTGTATGTTTTATATTATATATTTGTATTTTATTGTATATATTTTAAAATGTTATTTTAATTTTTTGTTGTAAGCCGCCTCGAGGCTTCGGCGAATGGGGCAGCATAAAAATGTTTAAATAAATAAATAAATAAATAAATAAATAAAATAAAAGTGTCATTCATGACTCTCCTTCATTCTACATAAGGATCGGTGAATACATGCAGTATCCCCAATGGTCTACTTACAACCAATCCAGTTGCAAGACTATCCTACACATGAATGCATCATGCTTAGAATTAATGTTAAAAGTTGAACAAGTGTTTGTGTAAAATTGAACAAGTATTTGCGTATTATTGACATTTTTTAATGATTTCTGAATTATAACCATGTAGTCATTATGAAGAGTTTTAGAACATTTCTTGCTATTTACTGATCATATGGCAGTCTCATGAACCTTTCACAGTATTTATTGTATTTTAGATACCTTAAATGTAGCCTTCATATCTGATAAATTGACTTTTTCAACTATTACATATAAGGTTCTGTGGTAAATACAGGCATTTATGAGAGCCAGTGGGATGTGGCCAGAGCAATGTGACCAGGTAGTAGAAATACAAAAACATGCAAACAAGAAAAAAGAGGTCAAATTATTCAAAGGTCAAATATATTTTTCAAGGAAAGATTTAATTTTTTCTTAAACAATGGTCACTTTCTGCCATAAATTAATAATTGCCATATCTATTCTGATATGATTGTTGAACTTAATTAATACATTTTGTCTATCAACCACAATTAGCTTTGAGAAATGACTACATCTTGTTTATTTTCAATGAGCAAATACCTTGCTCATATGAAGTAATGCAGATTCTGCTTCTGCAGTTTTTCATTCACATTATATGTGACTAATTCAGTTTCTACTTAATTATGAATTATAAGAAGGGAAGGATACTAGACCATCATAAATTAAAAATAATAAAACAGACAAATGAAGTGCTGCTTAGAAGGCTATTCAAAAACACTATCGCATTAATATAAGTGCATTCAAAGAAGTACCATATGCTTTTTTCATTATTGTAAAAAAAAAAAAAAAGCAGAAAAGAGAAGCTGGCTTTTATTTTCTATTTATCACTAGAAATAAAGAACATTCTTTGCCTGAAGCTAGAGCAGCAAGTGCTGATCTCTTTGATTCATTACATGTACACAAATGGTAAGCTGAAAATTAATCGAGTCTGTATTTTTATTAGTGTTCCAAAATATCATTTTAATACAGTTTCTCTCCATCACCATGTTCCATCATGGAATGAAATTTTCCAACTGTCAAACAAAAATAAATTTGATAAAACAAAGTCCCCAGTGCAATAAACCACAACTGAAGCCATATTCTCTGGTGATGGAATTCTCATCAAGAAGTTAGAGGAAATGATCCTTTAGAGAGATTTCACTTGTTCAAGTGATAACTTCCAGGATTGGATGATACTAAAATTCATGCAGTTAATTTTCATACAAACTGCATGGAGCACATCCAAGAATTGCATAAAGTAATATATTAACAACACAATTTTGTTTATCTTCATTAATATTTTCATACCTATGTGTTAAAAATATAGGTATGACAATTTACCTACAAAGTTGCATCTGTGTATAGAAAAGCTGAGTTGAAGTATAGGTCCAACATTCATTAATTTTTTGGCATAGGACTTGAAAGATGAAGGACCCTGAAGATGAATTCGATCTTTTTGGCCCGAGGACTCAAGCACCCTTCACAAGAGGCATCTTAACCTTTAAGTACAAATGTGCCACTTTTCTTTGTTGGTGGGTGAACAAACTCCTTACCACTTCAAGTAGTCGGCAGTGTTCCAATAACTTTAAGGGAAGGCCCTACAAGAATGAGAGTAGTATCTGGCACGGCTTTACTTTCTAATTATTTCAATGACTCTCATTTGCCATTTTGTTGTCATGAACCCAGCTCATTTGTCCAGTGAGTGAGCATCTGGGAGATTCTCACAATTTCCTTGCATTGTCACTGATAAAGTGAAAATATGTTTTTTTCCAGAGACGGAAGTAATGGACAGCATACAAATTTGATAGATAAATAAATAAGTTTTTTCAGTAGCCAAGTAAACAGGCAGGAAGAAAGTAGGGCTTGCTCAAAACATCTCAAGAGAAAGCAAGACACAATGTCATTTTGCTTTTAGATTTGTAAAATTATGTTTCTTTAGTAAAACGGTAATAGTAATAGTAACCGCCTGATCTTCCTTATTCATCTTATTCATTCTGGTAAAAGATGCTCAGATTGCACCACTGAAACAGCAGAGAATTATTTTGCAAATTTAAAAAAAAATCCTAAAGAAATCCTTCCTTTCACCTTGCTGGAAATTATAGTCCTTTTTAATCAGTGTTAATATTCTACTACTACTTGGCAGCAATATAATATGTTGCATGAATTTGTAGCATAATTTATACATTGAAAGAAAATTTATTCTCAGAAAGTAGATCCTTGAGCTGCCAAAAGAGCACTATCCATGCACAGCAATCCTGGGAAAGCCCCAAGATTTGCGGAAGTTTGGCAAAAAGTTTTAGAATAAACCTGAAGAATGGGAACCAAAAATACCTCAATGGGAATTGAGTACGCTCAGTGATCAGAGGATGCTGATCAATAGGGAAGAAACCTGAATGGAGTAGCTTATTGAGTGGCATTCTATGCAACATTTTATTGAAGGTCACATGTATTATATATAAAATGGATTCACATTTTCAAAAGCTTTGAAAATAGTTATTGAATTAGATATTTATAATTCAGACTGTTCTCCTCTATTGGTTATTTTGTTTTTTCCTGCAGGCTACTAGTGAGTCATGATAACAATCAGAAGAGTATAGAAAAAATTAGGAAGAAACTCAAACATAATGACAATATATGTGACAACATGTGAGATTATCTGTGGATGCTTATCAGTCATTCTCATATTGAAATCAACTCTTTCCTACCCTTTCAAACACTAGCTTAAAATTCAGAATGAAATGTTAGGTCCAGTGGAGAGAAAGCTTGACTTAATACTTGTTTCAAAATGTCAGCATATTTAAAATAAATTGTCCCCAACTTCCTCACTTCTACATTTCAGTGCTTATAATAAAATAAAGTAAAATGACCAAAACTCCAATCATGCCTCAAGTTTAGGCCTTTCACATTTTGTCTTCTCCCTGACAAAATGCAAGGCTATTGATTGGTGTAGCCATCTGGCTGCTGGCTATGGCCAACAACTTCTGTGCCTGTTAACACATGTTATGAAACATCATCCAATGATTTGACTTCATAGTGTACAGTGCAGCAGTGACGGTGTTTGCATTTGTATTATGCTGGAGGTGTATTTTGAATTGCAATTTTCACTGGTATTTTTCTTCAAATAAAATATTTCCTCTGCTTTCCTAAGGTTAAACCAATTACCTTAATGTTTACTTTCATAAAGCTAACAGCCATTCATTCCCTTTGTCTTGTTGTCAACTACAAACGGCACATCTAAAATGTCAGTGACATTCCTAGGTACAACCATACCGTCTGTTCTGTTACCATACAATTATGCCTTTTATTAATGCAACAACCTGTTTCCATTCTCTGGGGAAATAAGGAGTATATGAACACAGCAAGTAATCCTATGCTCTAATAAATAAGCACACACAGCAGCTTTTATATCCACAGCAGCACAGCCTGGTAGGAGTCTGTTCTCAACAATGTACTCTGCCTCCAGACATTGCCAGCAATGAAAATGTAGTGAGTACCTAGTGGTTATGTGTACACACAAAAAGTAAACAGCTTTGTGATCACCCCTTGCCCTCCTTTACTGCTTCTTGAGGTAAACGGCAGCTTTTCAGGGATTCAGCAGGCTGGGTATAAAAACAAATGGCTTATTACATTGCAGAAGTATGTTCCATGTTTTTTAAAGTCTTACTAATTTGTAATGTATTCATATGTTTAAATTAGGATTCAGCAAGATATTCTGTTATAAACTGTCTACAGTAGGTACAAAGCCAAAAAGAGAAATTAAATGAAACAGGATACTGGGAAAGTATGGTTGGTTCCCAAGTATCTAAGAATAATCTTTACATTCTAGGACCCTTTACCCAAATCGGAATGAGTTGTGCTAAATATTCTATATATTTTGCCAACCAACCTTCTTCTAGAATCATGCAGATTTGCCCCCTGGATATTTGGCACGGATTCAGCATCTCTGGCAGTGATCTGAAAATTACTTAGATTTGATAGATGTTTGATTTTATTTATTTATTTATTTATTTTAAGGCGGGCTGTGTTAGTCATTTTCCAACTGGAGATGCTAGATATTATCAACACTCATACTAAGGGAATAGCAGATGCTGCATGTCTCCTTCTTTTTGTGGTGTGCTAATTGTGCTAACCCTACTAATTGTATCGTACAAACCACTGTTGTGGCAACAGTGTAGATTCAGATCCTCAAAGGACCCAGAGGTAGCTAGCACAACTGACCTCCAAATGTCTCTTCTAAGTACTCTACCACTACTGGGAGCCATATTGTTATTATTGTGCAATATTTATACAGCTTCTTCAGGGTGCACAGCACTTCATGGGGAATCACAGCACAGGTCTCTGCCCCAAGGAATGTGTAATCTAAAATTCAACACAATAAAGAACAGTGGGAGGAGGTAGGGTGAACAGGAAAACCAGTACCCTTATACTTACTGGCAGGCCTAGCAGCACCTGGAAACTAGGGTCTATATGCCAAAGGCTTCAAGGGAAGCTTGCGTTTTGCAAGGCCTTTGAATGAAGAGTGAGGGCAGAACTCAAGCATCTTCTGAGAAGCAGTTCCATGTATTCGAGGCACAGGGGATAAAGGGTGGTCTCTTTGAAGGAGCAGGAGAATGTTAGGGAGTGATGGTTAGCTCAGAAATGTGTCAGAAATAAAAGCAAAAAGAAGTGTAAAAATTATCTTTGTGCACTGTAAAGGAAGAGTGATGCAGCTTGCTAGAGACCAATTATGGGAAATGGAGGCAAACAAAGCCAATCCTACTTGCCCTTTCAACAGGGTGGATTATAATGCAGGGCATGGATAAGGGAAACATTGGAGAAGCAGAATTACTTCTATCATTCTGACCTGAAGAGGAATTTCAGGGTTTTAAAAGTTAAGCATCACCCAAAATTTGATTCCAAACCAGCTTGGGAGAACTCTGCCGACAGTAAAAGCCACAACTCACAGTCTTAGTTTAACTGCAACCAATGAGACAGTCAACAGATGATTATGTGTTCTACAGGCATTCCTTTCTAAAATCACTTATAACCTGCACCTATTAGCCAACTTACACCGGATGTCCTACTGACATAGCAACAAGAATTAGTACAGTTGCACTGACAGTCCATGAATTGGAATGTCTTACTAAGGTATCCAGAAATGCTGACAAGTGCATCCCACCCCAGAACAAGGTATCCAAGAGTTTAGGGGGCTTTGCACATTCCCATGTTAATACACATATCCATGTCCACAAATGATCGTGAGAATCATCTACTATGAGAACATGTCTACTTAGAAGGAAATGTAAGTGCATTCAATATCCATTTCCTTCCAGGGACATGTCTCTAAGTTTGCAGCCTGAGTGGGTTTTTAATATGAACAATAATTGAACAGTGTGTAACAGTTAGGAAAGCTTGTTTGATTTGTACCAATGCCAAAGAGGTATGCAATTCCCATAACTGACTGGCTGAAGTTTATTAGAGTTGTAGTCCAAAACATCTGGAGCACATCCAGGTTGCCTGATCTTGTGTTAAGACTTAAAACACAACCCAGGGTAAACGAATGAGTCAATGCTGAGCTCAAATATTTCACCTCAAAGCATATCTGCATGAAATGAAACCTTTCACTTACAGCTTTAACTACAAATGTTTTGGCTGGCTTGCACTCTAATTATGCATGCTAAATCAAGTTAATCATGTGCTATTCTCCTTCCCTTCATAATCAATGGGACTTTAAAGTGCTTTACTTTGGCTTGACTGTGTCATTTCATCATTTGCTTTGTTGGGTCATTTCATCATTTGCTTTGTTTCACTGCTGAACCAAGGCTACAGATATATGAACAGATAAAGCATAGAATTAAATGCAGCTACTGAAATACCATTTTAATTTAATAGTTTTATTAAAGGTTGGACTTCTAGCAGCTTAGTTATGAAGGTGCTACGGTTGACGAGTAAGTTTCTTCCACTCACAAAAAGTGGGATTCCCTGATTTTTGCTTTCGTTCTCCAGTCTTCCCCACCAGACACATAGTAATACCATTTCATAATAGCCAACTATCTTCCCAAGTGGCTAAATAGGATGCCCTGAAACTACAAGTAACAGGAAGGTAGGAGATTTTCTGTAAATGTTCAGGGTTCCAGTCACACAAGTCAATTATATAACCACTACATTTCTAAGACTAAATCAATGCTATTCCCATGTAGTCACTTTTCATGTAACTTCTTCCACATATAATTTATAATTGAACAAAAGATGTGTGTAAGAGTTCTCTGCAACCTTCTCTGTGGTTTATTACAAGAATGTTTATAAATGAAAGGCTTACTGTAAGAACACTTCACTGATTCATCTGTCATTTTCCCCTACAACCCACATACTGTAAATACTATTGACTTTGCAACCATTTTTAAACTTCAAAGTATTCTTCCCAATCACTTCAACAGTCAACCAAGTACAAAGAATTTGTAGCTTGAAATGGAGAATGTCTTTTGCATGCTAATATTATCTTTCTGGACAATGTTTTATATCTTCAAAGTTGTTCAGCTATTTAAGCTACTGAGCTGATAACCTATGGCAAATTTCTCATTGCTATTAACAGGATTGGGTTTGGTTTTGTTTTGTTTGCAGAAGGAAAATATAAGGAAGAAACTTCAGGCATAACATATGACCTATCATTAACGAACATTTATTCCATTTTTCAGAGCAGTCAGTGAAAACTACCATATCTCTTGATGGAAATGTTGTTATCCTCAAATTGTTCTTCTTGGACATTTTAAAATGATGATGAACATTTGAACATTTGGGTTGTCAAAGAACAGCTCACAGTTTTGGAGGGAGAAATGGATTTACAATATATATTGCAGATGATTTCTTTGCTTCTGTTGCAAATCCCCTTTTAATCTATGAAGTCTGCAGTTTCAGATTATTTTGTATAAATATATGCAAAATGTATTTTGAAAGTGTGATGTATTATAAAACTGACATGAAATGTGTGGTCTTCCAGATGTTGGCCAGCAACTCACATCTACCCTGGCCAGAATACCACTGGTGAGGAATTATGGGCAAGTCAAACACCTACAAGATCACATATTCTGCTTTCCTGCTTTAAACCTACATTGCAGGACAAATTATTGCATTTTCTATAGAGGATTTTACTTAATACTAATTGTTATTGTTTGTCTATAGTTTCTCAAATTAATAGCTAATTCTTTAGGCTATAAAGAAGGATGTTTTCACTTAGTAATATATACCAGGAATAACCTGTACTACAATAGTGAGGATGGGGTTTAACAATGAAACTACTGAATTTGTGCATCAAGTATCAAACAATTTTTCTGTGTACTTACCACATTCTTTTTATGCCACTTCACAGAAGAAAGGGTGTAATATATTTGGGCTTTTTATTGCTTGAGTAGAAAGTGCTCGTTATCTTTTCCATGTTTATATGTAAGAAAAATGAACAGTTTTCCAGGCAGGATCTGTCACACTGTTGTAGTGGTTGATTTCCTCAAAATGGTCTTCTGGGGTTTTGGTGCAGTTGGTGGAGGCACAGTTGCAGGTCTGAGAGGAGGAAAGCTACTACTGGGGCTGATTCCCACTCCTCCATTTTCTAATGGAAAAGGAGGAAGCGGAGGAGGAGGTGGTGGTAAGGGAGGACATTGGTGAGGGAGCTTTCCTGGCACATGGGCAGGTTCACTGTGCAAGTGAACCTCCCTATTTTTAATATTATACCGAACATCACAATCAGCACAATAGCCATGGTACTGCACCTTTTCACTAAATCGTACCCGTTCTCGTGTTCCAGGCTGAGGACACCTGTCTTTCTCAGATCTGTGTATCAGAGGTTGCATCGGAACTTTGTCCAAGTTACTATTAGGTATACAACATATATCACCATTTGGAATTTTATTTGGTCCTCCCGGTAAACTTCCATTTCGTAATAGTGTCCCATTAGTTTTTACAGGGTTGGCAGGGATAACTGGCCGGTGAGAGTCTTCACACTTCACAGGAGTCAATCGTGGAGGTGGCGGTGGTGGATTGGGCTTCCTTAGCACTGTGAGAATGGCAGATGGGTGGGCTGGGGGTCTGATGAGTGGCGCATTGGCTCGCACCTTCACCTTTTCCAAACTGGATGCCGTTGTGCTACTTGAGCTACTGTTCAATGTGTCTGTTTTGGAACTGTCAGTCATCTCATCCTCCAGCTGCAGATCCGATGTCAGGGTATCAATCTGGTCAACCACCTGTGTGGAAACCAAATGAAAGTTGTAATAAAGATTGATGACAATGAAAGGGAGATGGGAAGTCCACTCCCAATATCCTTGGCCTTTTAAATACATATCAATCAATATTTAATATCCCACATGGCAAAGTACATTCTCTTTTCTCTTATTCCCTAAATCTGTTTAATCTAGAAATGATATGATGTGTGCTTTACTTTTCTAGAATTCCAAAGAAACAACATTTTAGAAGTTCGCAGCAATGAAAATTCTGAATCTGTTTGATTCTGCACACCAGACCCTTTTTTTATTCACTGTACAAGGCACAGATAAATTACTGATCCCT